>NC_141542.1:83390000-83695000 GCF_021556685.1 Rattus norvegicus | reverse complement strand
TAGGACAGGTTGCTATTGTAGAACCCAAGTGCATGCCATACATCTGGACATGGTGGTCCACATCTGGGCATGGTGTGCACATCTGGGCATGGTGGTGCACATGTGATCCCAGTACTCAGAAGGTGGAGTATTAAGAGGTCAAGGTCATCCCCAAGTATGTAGCAAATCCAAGGCCAACCCACCATTATGTGAGAACTTGTTTCAAAACAGCAAAAACAGAAATAAGCCCACTTAGAATGCAGAAGACAAACACCCGAAGGACCAAGATATTACAAACTCCTGAAACAGAACCTAGCAAGCATGACTAATTGAGAAATTAAAGCCACAAGAAGTTAAAGTTCCCTAACTCACCGTTTCATAGCTTCCTTCCCCCAACACCCCCGGCTTCCAGATGGGCTTAACCCTGAGCATATTCCCTTGTGAAAGCCCACATGCAAACACTGGGCAAGAGAGCATGCTTTCTTTATTCTTGCTCTATAGTATAAGCAGCATCTCTATGTTTATTTTTTATAAGTCCACACGTTTACTGCATGCAATAATCACAGAGTAGCAGGCATTTCTGTCTCTTCAATCATTCTCACATGTTGATAATTTCTTCCTCTTCCAAGTCATTTTGAAATAACTGCAGGTAGCTGTGCTGGGCAAACAAGCAGTGAGTCCTCCACGTTGTTTTGCCCTCCGGAACCTCATCCCATTCTCCTTGCATGTGTCTCCCAGTTTCTAGTGACCACTCCTTCAGATGCATCAACCCTAACCCAGGTTATGAGTGATAGGAAAAACAGAAAAGTGTGTCCCCACGTATCTGCAGAGCAATCCCAAAGAAATGAGATGAGCTGCCTGATTTGTGAGATTAAGAAGATGATGTAACATGTAGGGAAAAAAAAATGAGGATGCAAGCAGAGAGGCAGAAAATATAAAGGGGAGACGATAAAGAAGAAAATACGAAGGGGAATATAAAGGAGTGAGAACACAAATGACAAAAAAAAAAAAATCAGCAAAAGAGTTAAAGGTGGAAGAATCATCGACTTGAACTAAAATTGTTTTCAAGCCATCCAGCCCAAGAGAAAATGATCGTGATGAACAAAGGAGTAAGGAAAGCCCTAAGGACAAATGTGTCGCTCTCAAGAGTCACACTTAAGGATGTATGTGACACTTGTAGGAGAGTCATACACGCACTGTGAGAGCTTCCAAAAATTATGGGAACCGAAAACATAGTTAAAGAAAAATGGCTTAAAATTTCTGAGAAAGAAAACTAACATCCAGGCTGAACCCAAACCAGTCTGTACTAGGACACATCACAAACAAATTGTCAAAATCGTGGGTGGAACTCTTGAAAGCAGCAAAAGAAAAGAAGGTTTTCACTTAAGAAAATTCAAGTTGAAACAAAGGAACATTCAACAGAATACAGAAGGATTTAAGCACAGAAAATAACAAAAATATGGGGAAAAAAACAGAATAATTTGGTAAAGGTAGCCTAGGAGTTCTAATTCTGGCATAAAAAAACCACAAAACATTGATCTATAAAATAAAGGAGAGTGGTTTGTGGTAATAAAAGTGTGGGCAAAGTAAAAGTCCAGGACACTTCTGTGTGTTGACATTGAGTTGTTACCGGCTTAACCTGTTGTTACAGCAACAAAGTGCTTTAGGTAATCATGGTAAGTCCTGAAAAGCATATACTCCTACCAAAGGCACACAAGAAAATGAGAAAGAAACCATCACCACATCAGTCAGTGAAGCATTCAAAGAGACACCAAGAGAAAAGAAACTAACAGATCTCAGTTAGCAAAAGGCAGAGCCTCGGCAGTGATGATATCCAGCATGGATTAACATTGCAATGTCAAGTCTTGCAATATCTGAAAAAACAAGTTAACACATTTAGCAAATTGGTTGTGATTTCTTTTATCCGGGAATTTCTAAGACATAGAGGGATCTTACCTAAAAGATAGAACTACTGATTTTGGAGGGTCTGTCGTAGGTGTACTCCTATGTGTACACGCACACATGTGGAAGCCAGAGGAAGACAAAGTGCATTTTCCTCTATTGCTTTCTACTTTATTCTCTGCCTGAGCCAGGGCATCTCACTAAACCTGAAACTTAACCTGCTTGGCTAAGATGGCTGGCTAACAAGCTTTCAAGATCTGCCCATCTCCATCCTCCAATCCTTGGGTCAGAGACATGGCCAGCTCTGCTTGGTTTTTATGTAGATGCTAGGGATTTGAACTCAGGTCTTCATGTGTGCATAGAAAACACTCTTACCAACTGACTGTTTCATCAGAACAAAGACAAAAATAAAAGCAAGACTATGACAGGGATTCCTTTTTTAAAAAATGCCTAAACAACGATGAAAAGTTAATATAAAAGCTAATTCTGTTACAACTGGTATTGTTGGTTTTTAGACTCCCCCACCTATTCCAGTAAGTCCATAGGGGTGGGGTGAAGGGGTGGAATCCTAAATGCAAGACACTGTATCTTTGCAATTTCCTCCACAAAGATGTCCTTGGAACAATGCAGGTAGCACTGTGCTCAGCCGTCAAGAGGACCAGTGTGGACAGAGCACTTCCCAAATGATCCGCTCACCATAAGCTGAACCAGCCCCTTAGTAGAGGAGACCCCCCTGCGTCTGGCAGTCTGAACTGTCACTAAGCCTCAGGGGAGGCACAGAAATGTGGCTTAAGGCACCCAGCTGAAGTGCAGCTAGACAAAACGGACTTGGGAACTGCTCTAGGACTTACACTAATTCAGAGTCTCATGCTTGGCTTGGCTCTATTTTCTATTTCACTTGACACAGCTTTGTTCCTGAGCTGATAATCACCAAGTCACAAACACAGGTTTTGTCCAGCAGATGTCAGTAGAACTCAGTTCAATAATGTCTGTTAATGAACTTGAAAAACCTATGGGAGAGAATGGGAGAAAAATGAGTTGCACCAGGAATAGCAGTTTTTGGTTGGCATTGGAGGAAGTGGCCAGGCATAAAAATCCAGATAATTGGGCATGTGGAAATACTGCAAGATCGACTGTAACAAGCACGGCTCTGGCGCTAATGTTCAAAGGTTAAAACAAAGTTCAAAGTGGTTTTAACTGGATGTCAAGTTCTAAGTCAGAGGCCAAGTCATGACTGATGCAGAAAGGGAAGGCCTGAGGAGGTGGGCTCAGGTGTGGGTTACAATGCTAGCTGATCCTATTTACAAGTGGGATTGTGTGTGCGTGTGTGTGCGTGCGTGTGCGCGTGTGTGTGATCAAGTACACCAGTAGAGACCAAAGGTTGATGTCTTCCTCTCTCATCCTCTACCTCATTACCCTTTGACACAGAGTCTCTCATTGATCCTAGTGCTCACGCTTTAATGAAATCAGGATGATAGATCCTCCTGTCCCCCTGCCCTTGCATCCAGGATTTCGGGTGTACCCCATCACACCCAGCTTTTTACAGGAGTTTTGGAAATACCAACCCAGGTGTTGCGATTTGGTCTATTGCTATGTATTGTAATGCTCAATTCTATACCAGCCTACAAGTGACTTCTCGTGTTTGCAAACCTTGTTCCTCGATTTAACTACTAGTTAAATAAAATTGGCTACAGCCAGTTCTGGAGGGATTAGAGGTGGGTGGGTTTGGAGTGACCTGGTTGGAGCAGAGAGACCAAGGGGAGAAGGGAGGAAGAAGAAAGAGGGTGAGGAAGCTGCCATGAGGGGAGATGGATCATGAACACATGGCCAGGAGGAACAGCAAGTATCTGGGGTACACTGCTAGGGCGGCAGTTGGGCCTGCAGTTAGAAGAGTAGATTAGAGGTGATTCCCCAGTAATTGTCAAAGCCAAATAAAATGACCATAGTCTGAGTCTCATTTTTTTTAACCTAGTCAGGGACACGCTTAAATTGCTTATATTACACCAAGGTTGTTATGCTTACAACACGAAACATTATACTCTGAACCCTCTGTCCAGCCCCCGAGACAATTTTCTGGAGGCCACAATATTACTTTACCAATTCTTTAGGTTTCTTTTTTCTAGGGTAATATTAAACTATCCTTTAGGTTTAGAAATTCACAACTTTAAGCTAAAAGGGACAGAGCAAAATAAATAAATAAATAAATAAAGGGAGATCTAATTTTTTTTTCAATTGTGGGGAAATTTTACATATATACACATGCAGAGAGAGAGAGAGAGACAGAGAGAGAGAGATGGGGGGGGACACTCATGAAATCATCATACCTAATTCAAAAATAATAGTGATGTAGTAGTGATAGCTTTTTCCTAGTTCTGAATGTTTAGTTTGCTTTTAACTTATATACACTCTCTCAGCACAGCTTCCTTTCAGTTTCTGGATGACAGAGACAGGGCTCTCCCAGAGGCCCTTATGGAGAGTTTGTGTGTTCTTCCCTGCCAGCTCCAGCACAGTTTGGGAACTGATAAGGAGGGAAAGAAATCATCCGGCCAAAGGAGAACTGCCGTGTGTCAAGAAAGTAGGTCCTCCCGGCTGCGTGACTGTTACTGCAGCTCTTCCCAGTTCAATTTTTAATCTCAGGTAGAAATAAACAAAATGGCCCTTTTGATACTCAGACCCCCCACACACACACACACACGCACGTGCACACACACACACACTCACACACACACACACAGTCATTCTCTCTCACACACACATTCTTTCATTCATTCACAGACACACTCACACAGACACACACCAGAACTGGAAGGGCTAATCTGATCCCCATGCCCTCTTAACCTCTCTATATCCAGTCTCACCGGGATGAATCCTACACATCAGCCAGAAGTCCCTGGTAGATCATTCACAGTGGACAGGTACTTTCCCAAAGATCGTCTTCCTCTGGAGGGGCCCATTTGATGTACTATTAAATTACCATTACCAAACCATAATGGGGAGAAAGGAAGTTTATATCCTCAGTAATGTTCGAGGGTTTAAAAAAGAAAGGACAAGAAGGACCTGACTTTTATTAATAACATCGCTGGAAAGTGGTGAGGCAACATCTGGAATACTGATTACCCATTTGGCATGCCGTTCGTCTGCACAGTGAAGACTCAACATGACAAGCGCTGTCAGAAGGAAATAGGCTCCATCTAGTTAAATTAGAATGATTAGGGCCATTTAGACAGGGGAAGTTTAATTTGTATGGATCTAGAAATTTTATACAAACTGGGATACCTAAGTATTTAATCTTCCCTGAAGCTCAATTTAAAATTGAAAGAGACTGTTGCACAGATCTATAATGAGATGAGACATATTAGAAATTAATTTAACCATTACAACGCTGGGAACACGTAGCCCAGAGAACAAAAGAATTCATTTGCAGTTTGTGCACAACGAGAGAAGCAAATGTTCTGATACAATTCATTAACCAGCCTGTTGTTTCATGAGTTCTTTAAATAGTAGCCAGCTTGGATTTTTTTTTCCTACTTCGCCTGAAAAATTCTCCTCCCAAACTTAAATTACAGAGTAAATATAAAAGTAAACAGAACCAAGTTCTGTCCTATCCTTATATTCTAAGTGGAGATATTAACCTTCCAGGTGCCACAGATCCCTATAGGATCCCATTGAGCTTTTATGGATGCCTCTCCGAGCAGTATTTTAAACACCCAAAATAAAATGCATATGATTTTTGTTGTAGATGAACATATAACATTTTTAACATCTAGAAATGTAAAGGAAATTGCCTTTGTTGAAATTTAACAAATATAGCAGATATGTGCTCTGTTTTTGTATATCTAATAACAAAATGTGAGGGTGCATTTGATAACTATTGTCATTTTGAAACAGTACTTTAAAGATTTATTTCTATTTTCTGGGTACGCGCACCTGGGTAAATGTATATACATCACGAGTGTGCAATGCCCATGGGGGTCAGAAGAGGGCATTAGCAGCCCTAGAACTGCTGTGCAGGTGCTAAGAACCAAACCAGGACACCAAGTGCTTTAATCTCTGAGCTATCTTTCCATCCCTTTGAAATAAACTTTAATAGACATTATCCCAAGTGTGGTGTATAAGTACCAATGCTTTCTGTCAGTGACTAAGTCTTGGGTACTAAAAATACAAACTCTTTTACTTGTAATAACTGAAGGAAGTGTTTCGTTTTAGTCCGGATTTTGTGAAAACCAGTGTGTGACCGTTTTCCATACACGTTCATGTACTAGCACTCTTATTTCATGGCTTCCACCAAGGGTTGATTCAGGATGCTGTCTCTACAGCCAGTGCTGTAGCTGAGAAGGGTGTGGGTGGATTCTGTAGCTATTGACAGCAAAATTGGCTAAGCCATTCTTCCCTTGGTCAGATAATAGCTACATGGACAAGAGGACTGAGGTACCAGTCAGCAGTCCCCAGAAGCTGCTAAATTTCTACCCTTTTTTGTTACGATGCCGCTAGAGGGTGTAAGCTTGTTCAAGATTCATGGAGGACACAGGCTTGAATTGCCTGGTTTAAATAAGTAATGAATCTTTGGGTTGTTGGGCTTGTTATATCTCTTGGGGCAGTCTCTTCTTTAAAATATCCTTTTTCCATCTGCAATGCAAAAGTCATAAATCTTGACATGTTCTTAGAAACTCCTTAACACCTTCTTTGATGTAAAGAGCTAGCATTTCTTTTGGGAAGTACTGTTTCTTTCAGCGTCATATATTAGTGCTGTTCTGTGCCGGGGATCAGGAGGACCAGGTGCTGAGGAGCGAAGCTAAGACCATGGGATGCACGAGCTGCTGGGAGAATCGAATTAGCAAATTACTAATCACTGCACCAAGTAGTAAATTTTGTTATAACAGACACTACTGGACTCACCACATCCCCTCTGCGGCTAGAAGAGGGTAGTCCCTGACAAAGGGAGCCAGGAAGTGATCTATAAAGTTTTATTTTTAAAAAGTGGGTAGAGATGGTATGCACTCATTGATAAGTGGCTATTAACCCAAATGCTTGAATTATCCTAGATGCGTAGAACACATGAAACTCAAGACGGATGATCAAAATGTGAATGCTTCACTCCTTCTTTAAAAGGGGAACAAGAATACCCTTGGCAGGGAAGAGAGAGGCAAAGATTAAAACAGACACAGAAGGAACACCCATTCAGAGTCTGCCCCACATGTGGCCCATACATATACAGCCACCCAGTTAGACAAGATGGATGAAGCAAAGAAGCGCAGGCCGACAGGAGCCGGATGTAGATCGCTCCTGAGAGACACAGCCAGAATACAGCAAATACAGAGGCGAATGCCAGCAGCAAACCACTGAACTGAGAATAGGACCCCCGTTGAAGGAATCAGAGAAAGAACTGGAAGAGCTTGAAGGGGCTCGAGACCCCATATGTACAACAATGCCAAGCAACCAGAGCTTCCAGGGACTAAGCCACTACCTAAAGACTATACATGGACTGACCCTGGACTCTGACCTCATAGGTAGCAATGAATATCCTAGTAAGAGCACCAGTGGAAGGGGAAGCCCTGGGTCCAGCTAAGACTGAACCCCCAGTGAACTAGACTGTTGGGGGGAGGGTGGCAATGGGGGGAGGGTTGGGAGGGGAACACCCATAGGGAAGGGGAGGGGGAAGGGGGATGTTTGCCCGGAAACCGGGAAAGGGAATAACACTCGAAATGTATATAAGAAATACTCAAGTTAATAAAAAAAAAATTTAAAAAAAAAAGTGGGTAGAGAAGGAGGATTGGAGGACCTGCATTTGCAGACGTTGCACAAAGGTATGAGAAAGTAGAGCGTCTTAGACAAAAGGACGGAGCTATTCAGGAGGGTAAGATCCCAACTGTAAAGGGTATTTGTCTTCTTAAGCAGTATGGATGCAATTTTGTTGGACCCTAAGCTCAGCATTCTTGAGGCTTTCTAGAAGGGCTCTCGTCAGACTCCCATCCCAGACCAACTGTCTCTGAAACACAAGGTGGAACCTAGACAATTACTCTAGCGAATCCTCCAGCTACTGTTCATGGACACTGAAGGGTAGGAACCATTGACCAATGATGGCTTGATAGAAAAACTAAGCACATGCAGAGAAACCATTCTCTTCCCACAGAGCAAATGACGAGGTTCTATTTTCAAATGAAAGAATTGCTTATGCATGTGAAAGGTGGAAGTCAGAGGAGGGATGACTGCAGAGAGACTGTTAGGAGACCATGTATGGCATGTGCCAAATAAAGGCAAGGAAAATGGCAGTCAGGGTGGCAGGAAGGGCAGACTTGTGAGACTGCGCTGACAGATATGACAGCTGCATGTGGGAGGCAGTGGAGGGTTAATGTCCAGGGTGACCTATTAAGTAGCAGTTGCCTTGTGAGTGTTGTTCAGATGCACTTCTGGGCAGCTCACCTAGACTTTGATGCTTACACACGCCTCCCCTTTAGGGTGCTTTTGTGACTGCGGTTTAGAAAAGGGCCCTCTCCTAGTGACTGATAATGCACAAAAAATGCATGTGAGCACTTTCTGCCAATGGCCCGCCCAAGATCCAGGATTTTAAGAACGAAGGAAACACAGTAATCAGAAAGACCTACTATCCGACTTCTCAGGGGCTGCGTGCGATCCTGGGGCAGACAGGAAATATACAACCGTGGAACATCCTGGGTTGCTATGCAATTTCAAAAACAAAATGCTCAGAAGGAGAAAAACTGATGAGCACACATTGCAGTGACCCAGGAAATAGCCTGGAGCAAAGGCATGGATAGCCATGTGGGGCAGCGCTTTAGAAGGATACCTGCTATAACCATGAGATTTCACTCCTTTACAAAAGATCCTTGCATGTTCCCCAAGGTATCCAGCTCACTAACGTTAAAGGCAGATGCAAAGACTGCCTCAGACAGGAAGATACGAAGGGGCAGCAGGACGTCATGCAATTGGGATTCTGAGTCCAATCCTAAAGCACAAATAGACTGGAGATAAAAATGTGACCCAAACTTGGTAAATCTGAAATAAAGACTAAACTAATTAATAGTTTTGTAAGCTCACCTCTAAGCTTCAATGAGGTACACTGCCAGATGCTGACATTTACGGCAACCTGGCTGAAAAACTGGCTGAATTATATAGACACTGCATAAATATTGTTTGCAATTCTTCTACTGGTCTAACATCATTCAGAACAAAGGTTCAAAAGAAAATGATTGTCTTCATAGGAAACCCCCAGCTTCCGTGGAAGGCTCCCAGAGGGTGATCTAGTGACTGTCATTATTGTAATTGACTTGAGTCTTGGAACCATTCTCTATGTCTTAATTCTCTAAAGAATTTAGACAGATGCATTTATATTCAAGCTTTATGAAGCATAGGCTTCAGAGTTGTCCCCTTTTATGCAGCCCACTGAAAGGTGACCATTGAGAGAAACTATGGAATATTCTGCTTTCTTGAGGAGAAACTGGGTTTTGAAGGGAAACGTGTATTCCAACTATTCATGGCCACTGCCTAAAGGGAGCTCGGAAAGAATGTAAATCTCTAAGCTGCCAGTCACTTGTTATTTCATTTTTCATTCAAAACATAGTTGCTTCTAAATGTTCTCTTTGCCTCTGATTTTATATTTACAATTATTTTGTAAAAGGTCCATGTACAGATTCATGCCCACCTAACCTGCCTAACTCTAATTACTGAGCACAATATTCAACAATGAAGTAAGTAGAAAACATAGTCAGTGTTCATTAGTCACAAATGAGTTGTCCATGATAATTTGTATGCTTTTCTGGGATAACAATTCTGTCTAGGGTACCTTTAAGATTTCTTTCTATGGGGTTGGGGATTTAGCTCAGTGGCAGAGTGCTTGCCCAGCAAGCGCAAGGCCCTGGGTTCGGTCCCCAGCTCTGAAAAAAAAAAAAAAGAAAAAAAGAAAAGGGAAAAAAAAGATTTCTTTTTATGTGTACAGAAAGGATGTTAACATTCAGCAGGACTCTTAGAGACCTTCCACACACACTTTGTTTCGTAATGAGTAGAAAGTCAGTTCCCTAGTTAAATATCAATGGCCCTTGAATTTTGACATCTTTATTCAGGACTCTTTCCTCTTTTTGTTTATTTTTTTTATTTTTTTTTTAAACTTTGGACAACATGGGTATCCCAGTCAGTAGAAACCGTGCTTCCCACTTTGAGTCTGGCTCTCCCTCTGAGCTAGCGAGTCACCCGCTGTGCTACACTCTCTCTCGATGCTGGAACAATAGCTGTTCAGTCAGGAGAGTACACGGCCCATAGTCTATAGTCTCCCGAGTTGTCAAATGATGACGTTCGCTCTGTCTGATGTAGAAAATGAATTTTTTATTTAGAATATTTCCAACTTACAGTGAGTTTCAGCTCCCCTAATGAGCGGAGGGACATCAACAAGAACTTGTTTCTAGGAGGCAGAAAACTTAAGGAGACTCAGACCTGTGTAGGTTTTGGAATAGGTCAGAGGAGAGTTGGTGGGGATTGTATACACTGTGCTAGAATAAAACTTCTACTTTGTTTCTCTTTTTGGCAATCTAAGGTAACAACAAAAAGCCTTGCCTCTTTTTGCACTCAGTACAGAAATGTGTGTGGTTTTTAAAGGGTAACGATTTCATATTATTCCAGTTTATATACATTAAACAATTTCTAAGAGCCTTTTAAGTCTAGGCAAGCATGCTTCTATATTGCAGACTAAAGCAGAGGATATAGGTACGGTTTGGGACTGCTGGAATTAGGGTTGCAGTAATGTCCCCTCAGGGCTAGGACACCTCTTCAAAGCAGGCATGTGCTCCCGAGAACACTTGGTGCCTGAAGACTTTGCAGTGACTGCAGTCTACACGGTGGCTCCAGGCTGAAACTGAACCCACTGTTAGCCCATCCCCCATCAGTCCGGAGCCAAGCCTTGAAATAGCTCTGTTGCCGCCTTAATGGCATCTCGGACAGGAGCAAATGTTCTCCACGGTGGCGCCTGTTGGCTCTAATCAGATAAATTAAGGAGTTGAGCATGTTTCCACCATTTGGTTTAGTTTTATTTTAGTCCCCAAGTCCCTTTGCTCCCATTTCAAGGCTGACATTTTCTCATTGTGGAGGCCCCTGCTTTATCACTGAAGAAGCTTCGAGTAGAAGCATCACCTGTCTCACCCATGCTGAGATGCAACGTTTCCAGCAGACCATTGCACGACTACACTTTGCTATCACAAAGGCCAACTCTTCGTTTCACTGGGCATGCTTCAACATCCCCTTCACGAAGAAATGGATTCTCACTAGGCCTGGTATGTGCTTTTAATCCCAGCACGAGGGAGGCAGAGGCTAGAGGATCTCTGTGACTTGCACCTCACTCTGGTTTACATATGGTGTTCAAGGCTATCCAACAAGCCAAGACCACACAGTTAAGCAGAGAGAGGGGGAGAGGGAGAGGGAGAGAGAGACAGACAGAGACAGAGACACAGAGACAGATTCCCCCAGAGAGTGAGCTATCTGAGCTTTATTAGTACAAACCATCCTTTATGAAACAGGAATATCATGCATATGTAAATAGACTATGGCTTTGTTTATAGAAACAGCATAAGGCTTAGAGTGAAACAAGATGCAATTTCATCTCTAAAGATAAAGACTACACAAATCATATTTTCTCCCAATCCAGTACTTACTATTTATTTAGATCATACTATCTTTCTGACTCTATCCTACTTTTTACCCACAAATGCTGCAATTTTACATGATTGAAACAAATATCTATTATCTCAAGATAACTGGTCCAGCTCTCTCCTTTACTTCTCCATAGATATCCTCCTAGTGGCAGAAGGCATCCCATAACTACAGTAGCTGCCAAGGATGTCCTTCCGAGCTTAAGGAGTTGAGCATGTTTGCACCAGTTGGCTTAGTTTCATTTTAGTCTCCGAATCCGTTTTTCCAAGCTGAACCAGAACCAACAGATGACACCCTCTCTGTGCATGTTCATAATTTCTCCTTTAAAACTGGAAGCAATGTAAAAACAAGCAGATGAGGAGGAAAAGGAAAGGCCAATAGAGCTGACAGCCCTTGGCTTTGCCCTTCTCTGTGTCTGATCCACTGAACTTCCCGTAAATTGTCAATCAACTAATGATTAGAGAAACATTGTACTAATCCAGTGATTTCATGAATGATCCATCTACGAAAGGCTCTTTTCGCCTGGGGATAGAAATAAACTGCACTCAAGACAATGATCAATGCAGAAGTAGTAGGGTCATTGAAAAGCTTGCATTCCTGTTTGATGCAGAGTTACAGAACACCACTTTTGCCCAGGACGGTCAGCTCCTAGGATGTGGCTGTGGCACGATTTTCACCTATTCTCACCCTCTTCTTGTCATCCGGGTGGTCTCCTTCTTCATTTAATATAACTTCACATGTGATCACCGCCCCTTAAGACACGCAGTTCTCAACCCTCCTACACAGCTTGTGCTGTTTCTGGAGAGGCTAACTCATTCGGCTGGCATTGTGCAAAGCAGGAAATCAATAAACATTTATTGAATTAATGCAGAAAAGACAATTTTTCTTATGAAACATTCGAGTGGCTTATTTTTATTTATTAACCCCTGAACTCATCCAGTACAGTATGATGTGGAAATTCTCACCACTTGTGAGAGTTTACGCCTGAGGAAGTGGAACATTTGCCTGAAAAAATGTTATTTTCCAAGGATATACAATGTTTCTACGGCTGAGGAAACACTGAACGGTTGTTTTTTAAATTCATTCATTCATTTATTTATTTTTACTTATTCACTTTACATCCTGCTCACTGCCTCCCTCCCTTTCACCCCCTCCCAAAGTCCTTCCCCCATCCCCCCTCCCCTTCTCCTCTGAGCAGGTGGGGGTCCCTGGGAATTCCCCACTAGAGACACTTCAAGTCTCTCGGGTTATGCACATCCTGTCCTAGTCAGAAAAGTCAGCCCAGCTAGAAGAACATACAGGCAACAGCTTTTTGGGATAGCCCCCACTTCAGTTTGAACTGTTACTCTTAATCGCACTCAGGACCCTGCCTGCCTCCTCCCACCACACCAACAGATCTTGATAAGATAGCTATGTAACCTGCCTTCCAAACTGAGACACTTTGACCGTGAAAATGCCAAACATTCAGGACCTAACTTCTAGATGCTCTACAGTTTGTTTGTCGCTGCACTAAGTCTGGAGGAGAGGAAAGCCAATAAAAGTGTTAGCCTTTGTAGTTGACATGGGATGATGTCATCCCCATAGGAAGTACCCTGGGAAAGACACAATGTACTTCCGATTTTTACTATATTACTTCCGAAATTCCCATTTCTTCTCTCACATGTTTCTACCCTGGATAGAAGCCCTGAGAAGCAAATGCTGTGTTCTCATGCATGCCAGAAAGTGGTGACATTGGGTGTTTTCTTTAGTTATTCACTACATTATGACTTGAGACAGGTTCTCACATTGAACCCGAAAATCTCTGATTGAGCTTAGCTGACTGGCAAGTGAACTTCAGGGATGCCCCTGCCTCTCTCTCCCCAGTACTGGAGTCATAAGGACACACCACCATGGACAGATTTTTACATGGGTGCAAAGGATATGCGTTCAAGTCCTCATGCTTGCCCAGCAAGCCCTTTACTGACTGAGCCGTCACCTAGCCCCTCACCTTTGATATATGTGGGTTGATGTCTACATGCAGGTGAGGGTAGGCACAAAACAAGGCAAGGCCTGTGATTGGTCAGTGAAAAAGAAAGGCAGGCTGAGAATTTTAGAGACAGGACAGAGAGATAGGAGAGAGGGGAGAAGGAAAGAAGATGGAGGAAGAGAAGGACGACCCAGATCTGTGTGACTTTTAAATAGCCACAGGTAGCTATGAATATCTTATAAGGGATAGATAACTACAGGACAACTTGTCTTATCTAGATGGGCAGTTTATATCAATATCTATTGGCTCTGAGTTTATTGTGTGGACATTTGGTGGGGTGAGAATTTACTGATATAAATCTGATTGATAAATTAGAAGCCTCTACTTCTTCCTCGGTGCTGCCTGCGAGGTGGCTGCCCTCTAATTGTGGCATCATGGCTGCCCTTTGGCCTCTGGTGAAGTCCAAGATCGTCAAAAGAGGACCAAGAAGTTCATCAGGCACCAGTCAAACAGATAAGTGAAAATTAAGCATTACTGACAGAAACCCAGAGGCGTTGACAACAGGGTGAGGAGAAGATTCAAGGGCCAGATTCTGATGCCCAACATTGGTTATAGGCCCAACAAGAAAGCCAAACACATGTTCTGCCTAGCAGCTGCCAGACGTTTCTAGTCCACAGTGTGAGGGAGCTGGAAGTGCTTCGGTGCAACAAATCTTCCTGGGCTGAGATTGCTCTCGATGTTTCCTCTAAGAACTGAAAAGCCATCATTTAAAGAGCAGCACACTGGTCATCAGAGTCACCAATCCCAGTGCCAGGCTACGCAGCGAAGAAAATGAATAGATGGCTTGTGTGCTGTTCAAATAAATCCACACACACAAAAAAAAAGCAAGACTCTAGAGTTTTGATTGTACTGGGATACTGGGAATTGTGACTAGAACCAGAGAGGGTGGATGGCTGGGAATGTGAGCAGAGTCTGCAGCAAGAAGGCTTTGAGATTGGCAGTCTCTGCATGGGGCTAAGCCATAGAGGCAGAGAGACTGCTAGGGCCAGAAAGCAGTTAGCATGGGATGGTGTTTCCTTTTTTTTTTACTATTTCCCGATACAGTTATATTTGGATAATTTCGTCTGAGTTCATTTACAGATCTTTCTTAAAACAGAATCCCATTCCTTGCCCAGGCTGATCTGAAACCAATGTGAACCCTCAGTGGCCTTCAGCTGGCAGCAGTCTCCTGCCTCAGCCTTCCAAGTGTAAGGATTACAGCATGACTCATCATGCTCAACTAGACATTATCTGTCAATGAACAACAACAAGAATTAAAACCTCTTAGAGTTTCTATAACAAACCCATTCACTCAGCAACTTACAGAGCAACAACACCAACAAACAAAAACACCGAAACAGATTCAACAAAGACAGGAAGCTATTTTTCCAGTTTACTTGTTTACTGAGATGGGACACATCTTCTTCTCCACCACAGTGTCAAGCTCTCTCCGTAAGGGGCCCTTACTCGTCCTTGGGTATCCATTTTCAGGGAATCCAGGTAACATTTTAATTTTGCTGCTTTTTTATAGTTTGACTCAAATGAATCCAGAGACAAATGCTAAAGCAGTGGGAATTGCTAATTTCTTACCATAATACCAAAGAAAGTAAGAAAAGAAATGGGATGGGAGAGGAAAATATTTAAAGACAGAGGGATATAGAGAGAAGAGGGGGAGGAGAAAGAAGAGAAGAGGAAGAGGAGGAGGGGGAGGAGGAGGGAGAGGAGGGAGAGGAGGGGGAGGAGGAGGAGGGGGAGGAGGAGGAGGGGGAGGAGGAGGAGAAAAAGAGGAAGATAAGGCAGATTTTACCCCTTTCTCTTTCTTTCCTTCATTATACCCTGCTCTCAAAATATTGAGTGGGGAGAGAGAGAGAGAGAGAGAGAGAGAGAGAGAGAGAGAGAACAAAAGGACTGTTCCTAGGTATGGTTAGGAAGAAAGTTTATTACAATTATTATGGAGGACAGGGCCAGAGGCAGACAGAGAGCCCATATCCTTGTGGCTATGACCCTGAACGGGGGGAAGGGAAGTGAGAGGGAAGAACCAAGAACAACAGCCAAAAGGCCAAAGGTACAAAAGGAGCAAAAGAGGAGCAGGTAATCAAAATGCCTGGATTATATAGAGAAGAGTCTCTGAGGAAAGGGCAGCCTCAGGGCTGGAGAGTTCATGGTAGAGGGTGAGGTATGCCAGCCGTACCCTGTAACAGGTGGGGACTGATGGGAACTGGAAGAACCTAGAGGCCAGGTCTGCTTTGACATGTTAAATAGACACTTTGGTTAGCCTTTTGTCTCAGGCTTGCAACTTAACAATAATAAATAAAAAGTACATTTGATGGAGCATGCATTAGGAACCAAGGAGCCAACCATTGGATTCAATAGTTCTCATACCTCATCAAACACTGGCAATGACTCTGGAAAGCAGAAAACAGAAACACCACATCCATTGTACATCAAAGAAATCTGGAAACCCAGATGTCAGAAATTTGCCTTAAAAAAATCACACAACTGGAAAATATTGGAGCCAAAATTCAAATGCTTTCTGTCATTAAGCCATTATTTCTTTTTGCTAGAAATATGTATAGTGTTTTAATGGAAACTTCTCATCTATAAAATAATGGATAGACTTACTTATATCTGCAGTCTTCTGTAACTTCAAAATTATGACTCCATGAAAATAATTTTTAAATTACAGGTAAGCTGTATGTAAAGTTTCGTAAATTAAACTTGTGCTCACAGAAGAAAGGAATACACACAGAACCAGACATGGTGGTGAATGCCTTTAAGATAGGGGGGTCTTTGTTAGTTTGAAGCTAGCCCGGTCTACATAGTGAGTTCAAAGCCTTTGGGGGATTATATAGTAAGACCCTGTCTCACAAACAAAAACAAACAAACAAACAACAACAACAACAAAAAAAGAATATACACAGAAGATATGGTCAGGAATCTTCAGTCAGGTATGGGAGCACATACCTTTTAACTTCAGCATTCAGTTGAAGGCTAGAGGACCCTGAGTTTAAGGCCAAGATGAAATATATAGGGAGAGAATCTCAGACTGAAACATTTTCCCTCCAAGAGCCTGAGGTGCAGCAGAAACAGGAAACGGCTAAAGAAGAAACAATAACTAGAAGGTGAGGTAAATCCCCAGTCCTCACCAGGTGGTAACAGTCTTCAAATTGGCAGTCCAGAAGTCTAAGCCTAAGAACTGGGCAAGTCCAGGCAAGCCCAGGCAAGTCAGTTACTAGAAAAACCCTCAGGTTTCAGGCAGCTAGTCAGAAACTGCCCTGCCCTCAGAAGCTGCCCTGCCACCTGGCCTGAAGCAAGGACAATGGGTCAGTAGAAGTTTCCAGACCTCCCCAGCAACAGTTTCCAGCCATCACACCCTGTAATAGAATATCCCTAGAGATGAGTAAGATAAAGGTCACCTATCCCAGAGCCCCCTAATGTGCTTTAAATCAGGCCTGCAAGTTCACTTGGTTATCTCTCTATCTTTGTAGTGGGAGACCCCAGCGTGCTGGACTTCTGCAGAATAAAACACTCTTTGTGTTTACACACTATTTGAGTCTGGGGCATTATTCTTTGGTGAATCATGGACCCTTACAGAACCTGTCAAGCAAGAGAAAGTTTAAGAGTATAATCCTAGTCCTGGCAGGAAACCACTAGAGCAGAAGTCAGGCCCCTGATTAAGTTGTATTCCGCTGAGCTAGCAAAGTAGTGGGAATGAAGACAGGACTGAGCGGATGAAGCTTTGTCTGTGGGATTTCACAAGTGGAGGGGTGGCCGAGCCCCTTGATGGCTGCAAAGTAGAACAGAGTGGGGTTTGGGTGATTTAAGAAAGAGGGGTTGTTGCTGTGTGTTTTTGTGATTATTTATCTAACCAAAAATTTGAACGTGTATCGTGTAACTAGTCATGTGCCCATAGGGGTATAATGGGAAAAACTAGAAGCACAGCTTTTAATCTCAGCACTCAGAAGGCAGAAACAGAGGGATCTCTGTGAATTTAAGGCCAGCCTGGTCTACATATTGAGACTCTGTCTCAAAAAAAAATAAAACAACAACAACAAACATTGTGTCCTTTTGGACATGACAACTTAGTGGCAGTGAAAAATGGTAAAAATTGGAGGTAATGACACACTGTGATAGTGGTTACATAGAAGTCTGGTCCTCAGAAGGTACAATAGAAGAAGAAGACCCCCTTCCTGCTACACGTAGGAATAGAAGTGAGGGTGCCAAGATGGCTCAGCAGTTATTAGGAGCACAGTCTACCTGCTCTTCTAGAGGACCCCGGTTCAATTTATAGCACCCACATGGCAGCTTACAACTGTCTACAACTCCAGTTCCAGGGCATCCGACACCAGCACTCAGACATACATGAGAGCAAACCACCAATGCACATAAAATAAAAAGAGTGACAACACATTTCAAAGAAGCAAGGTAAATGCTGAGTAAACACCACTTAAATTGAATGAGAAATAACGAAAAAGAAAGAATCAGCCACGAGGGACAAAGCATTAGAGAGAGATTTCCTTTAATCGGGCTAGAATCTCTAAATGCTTACACAACATATGATTCAACAGTCTAACTCAGATTTGTTCTTTCCATGGGTCACAGACTCTCCTGAATTAATTGCAGACTGATAGGAACGGTGGCCAATCATTGATCTTCTATGAGCTGGATTATAGGGATCATATTTGTCCTAGTTAAAGATTATTTCTAGTACTAGGCACACCGGCACATGAACACAGCCCCAGCTACTGAGTTAGCTAAAGAAGGAGGGGTCACTTCTGTCCATAGTACATCTGGGCAACAGAGCTTAAGATGAAGAGTCAGACAGAGACAGGGAGGAAGAGAGGGAAGGCAGCAGACTATACATTTGCTCTCTTCCAGGCTTGAAGTCTATCCATGTTTCTTCCTCAGTTCAAAGCACAGCTGCCTCACACCCCTGTGCTCTGGATTCTTACTCATCTTGAGGGGAAAAAAGAGAATTTCAAAAATTATATCTCTTTTCGTTGCTTTGTTTTCTTTTGTTTTGGGAAGTATCTGGGATTAAACTCAGACCCTAGCACATGGTTTTTTACCACCTGAGTCCAAATACTCCCCACCCTTCAAGAAATCCTAGTGTGATACAGGTGCAGAGTTCAAAGAAGCTCCTCTAACTAGTCTCTCTCTTGCTCACTAGGGTGAAGCTGTTGAAGTATGGACTGTAACATCCTTGGATTTTAGTCCAAAGCCACATTTAAAAACGACAAGTTCATTTAGAGTTTAAGAATAACTTGGATGGGGGCTGGGGATTTAGCTCAGTGGTAGAGCGCTTACCTAGGAAGCGCAAGGCCCTGGGTTCGGTCCCCAGCTCCGAAAAAAAGAACCCCCCCCCCAAAAAAAAAAAGAATAACTTGGATGAATACTCCAGATTTCAGACTGTTTTCTCTAAATTGTTTCTTCTTACCAAGTCTTCTAAGTATTGCAAAGTGACCAAAACTGGTTTGCGCTTCACTGTCGCCAAGTCTTTGGGGAAGATTTTAGTCTCCTTACCAGTAAGATGAGATACGAGCACCTTCGCTCCTGAAACCCAGTGATCAGTATTTGTGACATAGTGTCTGTGAAAGCAAATCTCAGAGGGAATTCTGTCACGTACAACATCCACTGGGTACACGGGGAAAACACACTGTGGTGAAATACAGGCATCTTTAGAAGGGCTGAGACCAAGGCAAACATTTGAAGACAAAAATGAGGGGAAATTATAACAGACACTGCAACATTCGTACAATTGTGTGGAATATTCTGAGGATTTGGGGGGTCTGGTGAGCTGTTTTTAAGCACTTAGAAACCACCTTGGGGGGGTGAGGAAGAAATAGAGGAGAGAAAGGAGGAGGAGAGGAGGGGGATCATCATCAGGGACATACAAATGAGCCACCACAGTAGGTAATAGGTCATGCACTTTAGCTGGAAGACCCCAGGGCAAACTCTTCCTGGCAGTATTCAATTTTTCATGGATTTTCCCCTGAAATAGTGTTTTGCTAGTACTGTTTTTCTTTGTCCTTTGCGATTACCTAATATGGTTACTGGGCCTGAGCATGTCTGTCTGTCTTCTTCTGTTATGTCAGCCAGGGCCTGGAAAGAAACAGATGGAGAGGAAGACAGGCTGTGGGAGAATTTTGTTTGAGGAGTTAATGGTTTCCTTCTCCCTTTTCCCCTCCCCTTTTTCCTTTTCTATTTTTCTTCCTTCCTTCCTCAACAATTAAAGACAAGCTCCCAAACTTCATGCAGTCCTTGGCAAAAGGAAAATAGAAGCAGACCTCTTTTATCCTTGCAACAAATTGAGACCTTGGGATAAGAGAGTAAAAGTAATAATCAAGACTCACTTTGATACTTTAAAGTAAGGTAAGAGATCAGGATTCAAATTTGGGGTCAGATTTGCATAAAGAAATCAATAAGGTATGAACATGTGCCTGGAACCTTCCTTAGGGTTCTAGATAAGATGACTCTGCAAAGCTCATCAAGTCTAAGTTTGTACCTGTAGCCAAGGACGCTGCCACATATACCCCGGGCATGCACCCTGTGAATGATTAACTAACAACGGGTGCCATGACAAACAAAACATAATAAAACAAACACACAAACAAAATAACCCACCTGTCAGATACGCTAATAAAATTCTCCTGAGGTTTACCAGAGCAGTAGAAAATGGTACCTATATTCTGCAATCCTGCATCGTTCTATTGGTTAAATGGATAATTAAATGGGTAGTACCATCTCCCAGCAACCTCTAAATTGGCAGGAACATAAAACGACGACAACAATACCACACTCTGTTATTGAGCCATCCAGATTTCTAGTGGGACCGTGTTCTCGGTTCCAGATGTCTTATTGCTACGAGCGTCCCCTATCATTGCCCAGCACTGCTCCCTTCATTCATTTTATTCTGAGCTGCTTAGCAGAATAGAATATTGTTCACATGATCTCAGGGCACAAAACTCAGCTGGCCATCGTTTTAATTGCTTAGTTGGAGTTTTGTCCCTGTTCCCTTGCAGTCTCTTCCACAAATGAGAAGATGCACTTTTAGAACCAATTACACGGATGCCCGTTTCAGCATCATTGTCTTCTCCAACAGCTTTGGTACTGTATTTGGAATGAATCAAAAGCTCCAATTTGAAAGACTGTGTGCATGGGCCAGAGGCCTTCCTGCTACATTTTAAATATTCACGCTTTCTACAGACCTTCAGAACTTTATGTAGAACTAAACAAATGTAGGTATTAAAAATATGTTTTCTGGGTGTTTTATGAGATTTAAACAATTGGGAGCATGTATTAATTACTATAAATCACCTCTATTTAGCAATCTTTTGCAGAACAAATACAAACTAATTAAAGAAAACAGTCTGCAGCTGTTGGATATAGGATCATTATGAAATTAAGAGAACACTAAGAATTCTAATCAGAAAACTGTCAACAAGGGAAGTAACAAACGTGGGCTGGGAATTTCTTCTGAGCTGGCATTTTCGCAGTGAAAGGGAGCCCTAAGATGGCTTAGCCTCCTCTTCCTCCTTTAACTGGTCACACTTAAATACCCTATTCAACAATTAAATACCCTATCACTGGGTTCAGCCCGGTTCCGACACAGATGACCTAGCTTGACAATCCTCTACGCCACAAGCACATGCTGTCCCATGCTGACTAGTCAGCTGGTCTGACTCCAGGAGCTCTCACAGAGGAGTGACCCGCTGTGCTAATACAAGTTGTAGTCAGACACTTGAGGTGAGGAGTCGTAGAATAAACTCTTCATCTCACACACATTCTTAACCTCTCTTGCCCCCAAACTCCCACTGAAAGTATTAACTAAAGTATTGAAATATTCTACTCTGAGAGAAAGTAAAAAGTCAAGTCTTTTAAGAAGAAGCAGCCACCTGTTGCTGCTGTCGTTGGCAGACATGAATCTCCTTCAGTCCCCAGTGATCACACCAAAGTTACTTGATCAGAGAAGGAGCTACAGAAGAGACAAAAGAATGGTAGAATAGATACAGGACAAGGCCCCTGTCTCGCCCAGCTTTGGAGGGGCTACAGAGAGCTACACTGAATATAATCCACCACACACAGGCAAAGGTGGTGTAGTAATGTAACACCGCCAGATACTTTGGTTTGAAATTTTCTTTCAAGGACATAATCCACCCAGTCAATCCAAACAGAAAGAAGAAGAAAATATATATCGATTGCACATGGATGGGGTGCTTTGGCTAATATTTAGAAACGGTTTCTGACAAAGGTGCAAGGGAAAGAGTGGTCATGATGTACCGTTCCAGATGACATCAGCAAATCAGGGAGCTGAAAGGAAGGTGAGCGAACGTTCTCAGTGGGGAGAGCACTAGAACCTGCATAGCTGCTGAGCTTGGCAGTGAGATGGGTTGGAAAGTATTTTCCAAGCTAGTTGGCCAACAGTGGGTATGAAACTGTTAAATAACCAAGAAAAAAGCAGGTAGGAGAATGGAATAAAGAAAATATAATAATCAACTCTCAAATCGGAGAGGTTTATGCACTTTACATTCACTTTCATAAAATTCCAGGGAGATAGATCATCCAAAGTTTCCATTGCTGGCAGTAATCTTCTGCTTTAATGGGATTTTACGGGAAACTGTTAACACTACTGGGAATTGCTACAGTATTGCTCTCAGAGTATTTTACAATCGTGTCACTTAGCATAGGCATGTCCGGTTAATATTAATAGCCACATTCCAAGGTGTTCATCGGCAGTGACCTTCAAGCTTGCTAAGCACCGTTTGTGAAGCTCAAATTAGAAGGAAGAGATCCAGCCCCCAGGGTCTGATTCCTTCATCATGACCTGGAAGTCAGGAAAATGAAGGGCTACGGAGACCAGAATCTCTTCTGTGGATTGTTCATCTAATGCTAAATGTATTTAAATCAATCACAACCATCTTCATATTTTGAATATATTTCAGTAATATATTTCCCTCATTGAGAACAGTCACTTTTCTATACAACATGGTCAGTATATAAGTATGGAGACTATTCCTGGAGATTTTACAGCTATAGAAGAAGAACTCAAGAGAGTACAACAGAAATTCTAGAAATAGATTTTCAAATAAATAGAAGCTTTCTATATATCTGTGTTATCAGATATCAGTTAGAAATGGCATATTTAATACCTAGTATTAAAGCATTTTATTATCCATATGGGAACAATTATCCATTTTATGTCATACTCAGAAATAATTAGTACAGAGAGCAATATAAGAATATAGGGATAAGAAATACTCAAGTTAATAAAAAAAAGAATATAGGGAAATATTTTAAAATCTTGGTCTAAGAAAAGATTTCTTAACAAGGATGGCTTTTGAAAAGATTTATTTAGTTCTATATTACATGTATGTCCCAGTGTATGTATTTGTACCACATATATGCAACTACTAACCAGAAGAGGGTGCTACAATTGGAGTTGCAGATGGTTGTGAGACATTGAACATGACTGTTGGAGTCCAAACCATGGGTTTCTGCAAGACCTACAAGTGTTAACTGCTGAGCCATCTCTCCAGCCCCCCAAAAGGATTTCTCAAATATAAATCATAAAGGAAAAGATTGGATAAATTTAAATTAAAAACTATCAGCTGGACACGGTTGTACTCACCTACAATCCTAGCACTTAGGAGGCTGAGATGGGAGGATCATAGATTTAAGGATGGCTTGTCTTAAAACAAAGCCAAACCCTCTATATAAAAGTATGTGCCACAGAGAATACACTCACAAACATTCATAATTACTATTAGCTTCTACAAGCAAATAAAAAAGTATGTTGAAGCACTATTATAAAATGGGCAAATCCTCTATATAGAGAATTTACAGAAGGTGAATCTGAATGGCCTGTTAATAAAATCTACAAACACACACTCTCAATCTCAATTGAAGCACAAATGAAAATGGAATATAATATTAAATCTGATCAATATTTGAAGATTTTAAGTTGTTTGGATTTTTGGGTTATTTTGGTTTGTTTGGTTTGGGAGGTTTTGTTGTTTGTAGTGCTGAGATCTTATACGTTGATGGAAATGAGTAATTAGAGCCCATCCTTGGGAGCCAACACAGTTAATGCCACCTTGCAAAGTTGCTGATGCCCATATGCAAGGACCAGCAACTGTGGTCCATTTTATATTCCTTAAGGAAATGCTTTCAAATACAATAACATATACCATTATGATCATTACATCATCAAAAGGAGCTAGAAAAACAGATTACAGTACATTTATATGATGAAATGTCACAGTCTTAAAAATGGATTACATTGGAATATATCAATGTGGATAAATCCTTTAAAAAGTCTGAGTTTAGAAGATGGAGAATTTACATAGTAGGTTATATTTTATTCTCTCTATGTATTTTTTATATATCTATCAGCACATCAATTTATCTGTCTTTCACTGTCTTCTCTCTTTTCAGTGCATATGTGAGGTAGATGATCTGCCACTAAGATATATAACTCCTACACTCTTTTTTCTTGTTGTTTATAAGTTAAGGCTATGAGTGTTTTGCCTACATAAATATACATATAGGAGGTCAGAAGAAAGCATTAAATGCCCTGGAACAGGGGTTACAGATAGAAGTTAACTGTCTTGTGGGTGCTGGGAATCAAATCAAATCTGGAAGAGCAATCAATGCTCTTAACCACTAAGTCACTTTTGTTGTTATTTTGAAATAGGCTCTCATTAAGTTTTAGCCTCGGCTAGCCTTGAACTTGTAGCGATACTGCCTTGACCTATCAGTATCAATATCTCTTTTTAAAAGACTGTATTTCTGAGAGCAGTTTTAATTTCATGGGCAATATTCAAAGGAAGGTGCAGAGATTTCCAGCACCTACTCAGGTAAGAATAGAACTGAAGAGTTCATGGTATACATTGGACAACTGTCTTTTATCAGATTTGCCTTTGCAGATACTTTTTTCTCCATACCTTATCTTCTTATTTTCTTTACAGAATGTTTTGCAGGGGAAAAATCCTTCATTTTAATGAACTCCAACTTCTCTGTCATGGATACGTCTTTGGCGTTATATCTGAAAAGTCACTGCACTACCCTAGGTCACTTAGGCTTCCTCTGATCACCCAAGAGTGTTGAAGCATTATAATTTACCTTCAGGCTTATGATTTACTTTAAGTTAACAATCTTCTTGGTATTCTCTGAGAGCCCCAAATCCACAGTTTCCTCAGTCGTAATTAATCTCTTGTATGTCTATCCTTTCAACTAAATTCACTTGTATGACTAAAGAAGACTCAATTTGCCCACATTAGGTTTTAGTTACTAAGCAGTATACCTCCCTGTACCACATGATCATGGGAGTAACCACTTCCTGATTTATCTATCATCTCCAAATCACATTGAGAAGGCTAGGCTGACTCCATAACAGGCTTCAAATTGTCAGTTCAGGAGAGTAGGCCTAAATCTCTGTTTCCAAGAAGTGTGCAAGTCCAAGCAAGTCAAGGCCTCAGAAGCTGCCCCATCACTGGGGCTGAGGCAAGGACAATGTGTCAGCAGCAATTTTCAAACTCCCTCAGCAAGTTTCCAGACTTTCTCAGCAACAGTTTCCAACTCTCTCCCCCCAACCCCCACTTCCAGTCCCCAGCAATAGTTCTGTAATGTTCCTAGAGATAGAGCAAAGATTAAGATAGAGGTCACCTCAGTTTATGTCCCCGCCCAGAGCTGACCCAGTGCCACATCTCTGTGTACCCAGATCCTGCCAGGAGAGAGTTGGTCTCCCAGGAGAGCTGACATACCTGAGAGCACAGGTGAGACTACCACTTCTGCTCAGAGGGACCCACTTAGAGTACTCAGGACACAGGAACCAAGGAGCAGTATGGGACAGGATCCTTCCAGTTTCCATCTGCTCCTGGAGCTGACACTGTGCCTCAGCTCTCCATTCACAAATCCTACTGAGAAAGAAGCAGTCTCCCAGGAGTGCTGACACACAGGCTTACAGGAGGGTCAAGCCACTTTCAGAGACAGCAAGACCAGCTAATACCAAAGGTAACCGGATGGCAAGAGTCAAGTGTAAGAACCTAAGCAACAGAAACCAAGACTACTTGGCATCATAAGAACCCATTTCTCCCATGACAGCAAGTCAAGGATACCCCAACAAACTGAAAATAGCAAGATTATGATTTAAAATCACATCTCATAATGACGTTAGAGGACTTAAGACGGACATAAATAACTCCCTTAAAGAAATACAGGACAACACAGGTAAACAGGTAGAAGCCCTTAAAGAGGAAACACAAAAATTCCTTAAAGAATTATATGAAGACACAACCAAACAGATAAAGGAATTGAACAAAACCATCCAGGATCTAAAAATGGAACTAGAAACAATAAAGAAAACACAAAGGAAGACAGCCTTGGAAATAGAAGACTTAGGGAAGAGATCAGGAGTCATAGACGCAAGCATCATCAACACACTACAAGAAATAGAAGAGAGAATCTCAGGGACAGAAGATACCATAGAAAACAGTGACACAACCATCAAAGCTAATGTAAAATGCAAAAAGTTCCTAACCCAAAACATCCAGGAAATCTAGGACACAATGAGAAGATCAAACCTAAGGATAATAGATATAGATGAGAGCAAAGATTCTCAAATAAAAGGGCCAGTAAATATCTTCAACACAATTACAGAAGAAAACTTCCCTAACCTAAAGAAAGAGATGCCCATAAACATACCAGAAGCCTACAGAATGCCAAATAGATTGGATCAGAAAGGGAATTCCATAATAAAACACTAAATGCACAAAACAAAGGATATTAAAAAGGGCAAGTAACACATTAAGGCAAACCTATCAGAATTATACCAGACTTGTCAACAGAGACTATGAAAGCTAGAAGATCCTGGACAGATGTTGTACAGACCCTAAAAGAGCACAAATGCCAACCCAGGCTACTATATCCAGCAAAACTCTCAATCAACATAGATGGAGAAACCAAAGTATTCCAGGACAAACCAAATTCAAACAGTATCTATCAACTCACCTATAAAAAGACATACGCTAACAGATTGGATATGCAAACAAGATCCGGCATTTTGCAGCATATAAGAAACACACTCCAATAACAAAGAAAGACACTATCTCAGAGTAAAACGATGGAAAAAAGTCTTCCAAGCAAATGGTTCCAAAAAACAAACTGGAGTTGCCATCCTAATATCCAATAAAATAGACTTTCAACCAAAAATTATTAAGCGTGATGAGGAAGGACACTTCACGTTCATCAAAGGGAAAATCCACCAAGAGAAATTCTCAATTCTAAACATCTATACAACAACTCCTTTCACAATAGCTACAGATAATATAAAATATCTTGGAGTAACTACCCAAAACAGTGAAAGATCTTTATGATAAGAACTTCAAGTTGCTCAAAAAAAAATTAAAAAGAAGATCTCAGAAAATTGGGAGATATCCCATGCTCATGGATTGGCAGAATTAACATAGTAAAAAATGGCCATCCAACCAAAGGCAAGCTACAGGTTCAATACAATCTCCATCAAAATAATAACACAATTTTTTTCAAAGACATGTAAAGAGCAATTCTCAAATTCATCTGGAAAGACAAAAAACACAGAATAGCAAAAACAATTTTTAGCAATAAAAGAATGGCTGGGGGAATCACCATCCCTGACCTCAAGCTCTACTACAGAGCAATAGTGATAAAAATCTACATTGTATTGGTACAGAGACAGACAGGTTGATCAATGGAATAGAATTGAAGACCCAGAAATAAAGCCACACACTTTCATACATTTACACACACTTGCTCTTTGAAAAAGAAGCCAAAAATATACAATGGGGAAAAAAAGAAAGCATCTTCAGTGAATGGTGCTGGTCTAACTGGCTGTCTGTATATAGAAAAATGAAAATAGACTCATATATGTCATCATGCAAAAAGCTCAAGTCCAAGTGGATCAAGGACCTCAACATAAAACTGATCTGGTATTGGGTTAAGGGAAAAGGACTGAAACCCTGAGGGCCAGCAGAAAGAATGGAAACAAGTGACCTAGGGAGGAAGGAGGTTGGGAGAATGCTCTAGAATGTACCAGAGACCTGGGAAGTGAGAGATCCTCAGGATTCAAGGGGGTGAGGGGAGACCCTAGATGAAATGTTCTACAGTGGGGAGAGGGAACCCAACTCCAGCAGAAAGATAAGGCATAAAGTGAGGGATGGGGTTACTATCCCACAGTCAAAGCTCTGAACCATAATTCTGAAAGAAGTGCAGGGATGGAAATGGAGAGGAATCTGAGATAAAGAAGGTCCAGCGACAAGCCCAAAGTGTGAACCAGCTCAAGGGGAGGCCCCACAACCTAACAGCTTTTCTCAGGCTATGGAGCATTCACCAAAAGGGACCTACCATGACTGCTCACCAAAAGACCCAACAAGCAGTCGAAAGAGTCAGATGCAGATACATGCACTCAACCAGTGAACAGAAGTGGTTGACCCCTCTGGTTGAATTAGGGAAAAGCTGGAGGAAACGGAGGAGGAGGGCAACCCTGTAGGAGAACCAGCAGTCTCAATTATCCTGGATCCCCGAGATCTCTCAGACACTGAATCACCAACCAGGCAGCATACACCAGCTGAGATGAGGCCTCCAAAACATATACAGCAGAGGACTCCCGGGTTCATTCAAAGAAGATGCACCTAACCCTCAAGAGACTGGAGGTCCCAGGAAGTTCAGAGGTCTGGTAGGGTGGGTGGGGTTGGGACATCCTTGTGGATGAGAGATGTGGAGAGCGATGAGGAGGTATGGGATGTGGAACTGTAGTCTTCTTTCACCTAACCCAAAAGAAGATAAACACACAAACATAATTCCACCTCTAACAACAAAAATAATAAGGAAAAACAAATCGTTGGTCCCTAATATCTCTCAACATCAATGGACTCAATTCCCCAGTAAAAAGACATAGACTAACAGACTAGATACGAAAACAGGACCCAGCATTTTGCTGCATACAGGAAACACACCCCAGTGACAAAGACAGCCAATTCCTCAGAGTAAAAGACTGGGAAAATTTTTTCCAAGCAAATGATCGCAAGAAACAAGCTGGAGTTGACTTGAAGTATAACAAAAAAATAGACTTTCAACCAAAAGTTATCAAAAAAGATAAGGAAGAATACTTCATACTCGTCAAAAGAAATATCTACCAAGATGACTCTCAATTCTGAACATCTATGCTCCAAATGCAAGGGCACCCACATTCATAAAAGAAACTTTATTAGACCTCAAAGCACACATTACACCTCACATAATGATAGAGGGAGACTTCAACACTCAACTCTCATCAATCATGGAACCAGAAACTAAACAGAGACACAGTGAAACTAAGAGAAGTTATGAACCAAATGGATTTAACAGATATCTATAGAACATTTCATCCTAAAACAAAAGAATATACCTTCTTCTCAGTGCCTCATGGTACCTTCTCCAAAATTGACTATTTAATTGGACACAAAACAGGCCTCAATGGATACAAGAAGATAGAAATAATCCCATCCACCCTAGCAGATCACCATAGACTAAGGCTGGTTTTCAATAATAACAAAAACAACAGAAAGCCCACATACACATGGAAGCTGAACAATATTCTACTCAATGATAACTTTGTCAAGGAAGAAATGAGGAAAGACATTAAAGATGTTTTAGAATTTAATGAAAATGAAGGCACAACATACCCGAACTTATGGGACACAATGTAAGCAGTGCTAATAGGAAAACTCATAGCTCTGAGTGCCTCCAAAAAGAAACTGGAGAGAGCACACACTAGCAGCTTGACAGCACACCTGAAAGCTCTAGAATAAAGAGAAGCAAATACAACCAAGAGGAGTAGAAGGCAAGAAATAATTAAACCCAGGGCTGAAATCAGCCAAGTAGAAACAAAAAGAACTATACAATGAATCAACAAAACCAGGAGCTGGTTCTTTGAGAAAATTGACCAGACAGATAGCCAGACTAACCAGAGGGCACAGAGAGTGTATCCAAATTAGCAAAATCAGAAATGAAAAGGGAGACATAACAAACTGAGGAAATTTAAAAAAACATCACCAGATCCTACTATAAAAGCCTATATTCAAGAAAACTGGAAAATCTGGAAGAAATGGGGAATTCTCTAGACAGATACCAGACACCAAAGATAATCAGGATCAGATGAACCATCTAAACAGTCCCACAACCCCTAAAGAAATAGAAGCAGTCATTAAAAGTCTCCCAACCAAAAACAGCCCAGGACCAAGTGGGTACAGTGCAAAATTCTACCAGACCTTCATAGAAGACCTAATACCAGTACTGTCCAAACTATTCCACAAAATAGAAACAAAAGGAACACTACTCAATTCATTCTATGAAGCCACAACTACACTTATACCTAAACCACACAAAGAAAGAAAACTTTAGACCAATTTCCCTTATGAATATCGATACCAAAATACTCAATAAAATTCTGTCAAACAGAATCCAAGAACACATCAAAATGATCATCCATCATGATCAAGTAGGCTTTATCCCAGGGATGTAGGGATGGATCAATATATGGAAATCCATCAATGTAATCCACTATACAAACAAACTCAAAGAAAAACACCACATGATCATCTCATTGGATGCTGAGAAAGCATTTGACAAAATTCAACACCCTTTCATGGTAAAAGTCTTGGAAAGATCAGGAATTCAAGGCCCATACCTAAACATAGTAAAAGCAATATACAGCAAACCAGTAGCCAACATCAAATGAAATGGAGAGAAACTTGAAGCAATCCCACTAAAATCAGGGACTAGACAAGGCAGCCCACTCTCTCCCTACCTATTCAATATAGTACTCCAAGTCCTTCGCAAAGCAAACAGACAACAAAAGGAGGTCAAAGGGATACAAATTGGGAAGGAAGAAGTCAAAATGTCACTATTTGCTGATGATATAATAGTATACTTAAGTGACCCCCAAAAATCCTGCCAGAGAACTCCTAAACCTGATAAACAACTTCAGCTGGATCATCTCTGGCACCGTGTGGGTGATCTCTGGGATCAGCAAGTACAGCAGGACTTTCCTTCCATATTTGTCATTAACTATGCTGGGCAAGGAACTGATGTCTTCTGATATGATTATCTGTTTCACAAGCCTAGTATCATCAATACAATCAAACGCTGCCAGCAGAACCAAGTGAGAGTAGTGTCCATTAGCAACTGTCTCCATGTATGTCTTCATTGTTTTCATGATCATTTTTCTGTCTTGGGCGTATCATGCCTCAAGCAGTGCATGGCCACTCTGGCACCACAGTGTGTGTTGCCAGGTATACCACTGCTTCCCAGATGGTTTCATTTAGTTCCGATTGAAGTTTTGGGGGGTATATGGGTTAAACAGTCCAGGAATACTTTATGAACCAGTGAGTGCTTAATCACAGCTCCCTTTCGGGCCATGGGAGTCAGAATCTGCTTCATTTCATCCAGGATAAGCTCTAGCTTCCCAGGCTGCAACTCTAGCACCATTTCCAGAGATGGGTGATCTGCTGACTTGTTCCCATAGAGTTCCCACAGAGCTCCTCTGTCAGCATGTTCCTCTGTTCCAAAATGGCTTTGTCGTTGTATGCACACTCCACAATGGCCGATGCTTCTGAATGCTGCAGCATCTTCCTCACATGATCTTTAAAACTTCTGATTATCTCCACAACCTGTGGTTTACTTCCATACATGAGAAATTTCTTAGCGATATTCCTGGAATATTTGGCTTTACTTAATTCAGCAAGTCACCTTGCAATTCTTCAAAAGCCTGTTTCCTCAGCTCCTCACGCCCTTACTGAATGAGGCATTGGATCACTGGAGTTGAGAGTCATGTGCAAAGGCAATAGTTTTAATTCTCCCTTGAATCAACTTCTGCAAATCACTCATGAGCTTCGCCCCTTTTTTCTTTGTCACAGTCTTTTTTTCTCAAGCTCTCCCAAATGTGCTTTGCTCAAACCACGATGTCGTCTTATCACCGAGCTGCCTGCTCTGCTTCAGCTCTTAAATCTTCTTTTTGAAGTCAGCCCACTTGGGTTTCTTGGCTGCTGATTCATCACTTTTACCATCTGGCTGCAATTTCCTCTTCTTGTTGAGTTTATCTGCCTTCTGGAATTTGTCCTTCGGTCCTTTGCCCCACTGTGGCTTGTTCTTGAACTTCTTCACACGCTTCTTGTCAGGTTCTGTGGCACCTTTCTCAAAGTTCTTAGGTGTGACTTTAGGTCTGCCTTCCTTAGCAGCTTTCCTTGGGAATGTACTTGAAGAACTAGACTCACTGTTTTTATGAAATCTATTCTTTGCTTGTGATGTCTGTCGACTCTTTCCTGTCATTTTTTTTCCTTCCCTTTGACTTCCATTACAGCAGTTCGCACACGTGGGGAAGATGCTTACAAACTCGACCCATTCTTATCTCCTGTACAAAGATCAAGTCCAAGTGGATCAAGGACCTCCATATACAGATACACTGAAACTAATAGAAGAGAAAGTGGGGAAGAGCCTCAAACACATGGGCACAGGGGAAAATTTCCCAAACATAACACCAATGGCTTATGCTATACAATCAAGAATCTACTAAACGGGACCTCATAAAATTGCAAAGCAAAGGACACTGTCAATAGGATAAAATGGCAACCAACAAATTGGGAAAAGGTCTTAACCAATCCTACATCCCATAGAGGGCTAATATCCAATGTATACAAAGAACTCAAGAAATTAGACTCCAGAGAACCAAATAACACTATTAAAAATGGGCTACAGAGCTAAACAAAAAATTCTCAACTGAGGAACTTCAAATGTCTGAGAAGCATCTAAAGAAATGTTCAACATCCTTAGTCATCAGGGAAATGCAAATCATAACAACCCTAAGATTCCACCTCATATCAGTCAAAATAGCTATGATCAACAGCTCAGGAAACAACAGATGCTGTAGAGGATGTGGAGAAAGAGGAACACTCCTCCATTGTTGGTGGGATTGCAAGCTGGTACAACCACTCTGGAAATCAATCTAAAGGTTCCACTCCTGGGCATATACTCAAAAGATGCTCCAACATATAACAAGGACACATACTCCACTATATTCATAGCAGCCTTATTGATAATAGCCAGAAGCTGGAAACAACCCAGATATTCCTCCACAGAGGAATGGACACAGAAAATGTGGTACATTTACACAATGGAGTACTACTTAGCTATTAAAAACAATGACTTCATTAAATTCTTAGGTAAACAGATGGAACTAGAATATATCATCCTGAGTGAGGTAACCCAATCACAAAAGAACACATATGGTATGCACTCACTGATAAGTGGATGTTAGCCGAAAACTTTAGAATACCCAAGATACAATTCACAGACCACATGAAAATCAAGAAGGATGACCAATGTGCAGATACTTAAGTCCTTCTTAGAAGGGGGAACAAAAATACTCATAGGAGGAAACATGGAGACAAAACGTTGAGCAGCAACTAAAGGCAAGGCCATCCAGAAACTGCCCCACCTGAGGATCCATCCCATATACAGGCACCAAACCCAGACAATATTGTGGATGCCAAGAAGTTCACACTGACAGGAGCCTGGTATAGTTTTCTCCTGAGAAGCTCTGCCAGAGCCTGACAAATACAGAGGTAGATGCTTACAACCAACCATTGAACTGAGAACAGGGTCCTTAATGGACAAGTTAGAAACAGGACTGAAGGAGCTGAAGGGGTTTGCAACCCCATAAGAAGAACAACAATATCAACCAACCGGACGATGCTCCCCCTCCCAGAGCTGCCAGGGACTAAACCACCATCCCCAGCATACACAGGGATGGACCTATGGCTCCAGCTGCATATGTAGCAGAGGATGTCTTTGTTGGGCATCAGTGGGAGGAGAGGCCCTTAGATCTATCAAAGCTCAATACCCCAGTGTTGGGGAATGTTAGGGCAAGGAGGTGAGAAGGATTGGGTGGATGGGTATGGGAGAACTTTCATAGAAGCAGCGGGAGATAGTGGGTTTGGGGGGGGGGAACCAGGAAAAGGGATGACATTTGAAATGAAAATAAAAAATATCCAGTAAAAGAAAAAAACGTTAAAAAAAAATAAAAACAGATAGAGGTCACCTACTCCTTCCCAGAGTTCCCCTAATGTGCTTTAAATTGAGTCTGCAAGCTCACTTCATGGTCTCCATCTTTGTAGATGGTAGACCCCAGCGTGCTGGATTTCTGCACAATAAAACACTCTATTTTACATACTATTTGGGTCTGGATTATCATTCTGTGGTGAATACCAGTGCATCATGCCCATATGTATTCAATGTTTATATTGCCTTCTGAGATGGAACTGAACCATTGTTTCTATGAACACCAATACATCATTATGTTACGAAAAATAAATTTAGACAAGTACCTGAAGAATAAATGAACGGTGACATGAACATTTGACACACATTCTTGTTGTTGTTTAGTGTTAGGTGGGAAGTCATCATAGGAAGACCTTGAAACAGTGCATCTGGAGTCAGAAGAGGGCAATAAATGCATGCACACTAGTGTGTGACTCCTTCCCCTGTTCTATACCGTCTAAGAAGAATGTTGCCGTCCACAGCTGTGGTCTGTCCACACCAGCAGTGTAGTCAAGACAATCATGCCTAGAGCCACATGCTCCAGGTGATTTTGGATTTTCTCAAACTGATATTAATACTAACCATCAAAACACGCAAATAGTAAATTTTAAACTAGAAAATAAGTGTGCCCACTACCCAAAGACTATACATGGACTGACCCTGGACTCTGACCTCATAGGTAGCAATGAATATCCTAGTAAGAGCACCAGTGGAAGGGGAAGCCCTGGGTCCTGCCAAGACTGAACCCCCAGTGAAGGTGATTGTTGGGGGCAGGGCAGTAATGGGGGGAGGATGGGGAGGGGAACACCCATAGAGAAGGGGAGGGGAAGGGGTTAGGGGGATGTTGGCCTGGAAACCGGGAAAGGGAATAACATTTGAAATATAAATAAGAAATACCCAAGTTAATAAAGATGGGGGAAAAAAAGAAAATAAAGGTGCTCCAAAATCATACAATAGAAAAAAAGGAAGCATCTTTAACAAATGGTGCTGGTCTAAATGGATGCTTACCTGTTGAAGGATGCAAATAGATCCATTTATATCATCCTGCCCACCCCCAGAGACACACTTTCCCCAACAAGGCCACACCTACTCCAATAAAACCACACCTCTCAATAATTCCACTCCCTGATAAGCAAGCCTGCTAATACAAGAGCCTCTGGGAGCCGTTCTTATTCAACTTGACATTTGGTTAATACAAAAATCAAAAAAAAAAAAAAAAGATCAACTCTTATCTTAAGTTTTTCTTTTTGTTCTCATTTTCTGGCACATTTAAGCATTTTATTTTCAGTCTGATCTCCGTCCATGTTGGTTGAAATATTTCCTCTAATGGCGTACACAGCAAGCTGAGTAGAGACAAGTCTGGTTCAGTATTGACTGAGCAGATGGATAAGGAAGCCAGCACTTGCTCTCATCGTTCCCAGGAGAGGGCTTAGAGGAAATTAATTCAACCAGAAGTAATGTCAGCATCCTGAGATGAACCTCCTCCACAAATGTACAATTGCCCAGAATTGATGTTGGGAAGATAACACCGACTCAGCTCCGTGTGAAAGCAAATCTTCAGTGAACAAGCTCACACCTGTTCGGGGGCGGAGGGCAGAGGCACAGATACCAGAGTGGGGAGGGATGGAACATGGAACATACTTAAGCCAGTTAAGGAAAATAAAAATAGTCTCAGAATCATCATTCATCAAATGCTATCCTCAATACTTAAGGAATCTCTGGGACAGTAAAAATGGAAACACAGCTCATCTTGAAATGTCCTTGACTATTTAGTAGTGAAGGCTATTTACAGAACTTTCTGAACTTGGACCGGCTGTGTGGGAAGAGCCACCCTTATCTAGCTTCCTAGGAGAGAATTAATGACCAGCGAAATCAAACCAGAGCTGAAAGCAGCCACACTCTTCATCCCTGTTTAGGATTAGAGAGATCAAGCATGACAAAGAAGCACGGCCCTTTCTTCAAAGCCAGAGGAGAGTATTTAGAACTCAGGTCTGGGACTCTTGAGTTCTGGATTCCAAATGTACAGCACCGTTGGGCGATTTTTATCCCTCACAAGCATGCTCCTTCCTCTGGATTTTCCTTTAAGCCTTTCTTTCTCTGTATTTGTTAGTACATCTGTTCAATAACTTCATATTAAGCATTTGCTATGTCCAAAGCACTGCCTAGTACTCACCTTCACAAATCCTTGGATACTTAACATCTGGGGGCGTGGCTGTAGCAGTCTGCCGTTCTGTTTCTGTTGAAAGAGAGTGAGCCTCTGCACATCACATCAGTCCCATATGAACCGACTCAATGGGGATTAGGGACGCACGTGAATTTCAAGTCAATATATTTTGAACAACACTCTGAGGCTCGCTCTTGTGAACTTTGCTGTATATCAGGGTCTCCCAATGTTCTTCGTTTTCAAATCTCAGCGTTGCCAAGTATCCATTTCTCCTCTGTTCTTACCTCCTCTGAGGAAAGATTTCAGCCAGGAAACACACTCTATAGCTTGGAGTGAGAATACCTGAGGGTCCAAAGCATACCGTTGGTGGGTTCTGTAGTTTGGATTTTCAAAGGATTCTTTGTGTGTATTTTTGAGGTGAGTTAACTGACCTTTTTGCCCTTCCAAATCATGTTGGCAGGATCTCCTTTCAGGGTCTCAGGATTCTTTCAAAAGTCTCAAAGCAGGGATCAAACCTCAATGTAAATATATTTTACAAGCAAGGAGCCAACCACATTATAATTCTCATATTTTAGCATGACATTGATATTTTCAAATTTTTAAAAACTCTCTCATTCCCTCCCTCAGTTCCTCCCTCTCTCCTCCTCTCTATTTCTTATACAAAGACACTATCTTGAATTTAGGGCTTATTGTTTTTATTAATGCTATTTTACACCTAGACTTGTACAACCTCCTGATGTTGTGATGGAATAGTGTCAAAACAAAACCAGAAACCTCACACTATGTAAAACAAGTTGATGACTTTGGCCATATGCATAGCAACCCTGAGGTACGTGAGTGGCCTGTGGTCTACAAAGTTGGACATGCCTGTGAATGAAACATTAATACTAAATAATAAAACCATGTGTTATATATTCAAGTTTACACACAGATATACTTCTACTATTGACCTTTGCTCTTTTAATGTCTCAGCTATGTTTTTATTCAATTTTTGCTCCTTGCAATTATTACACTGAATTAGTTCACATTTTCAGTGGTTTATGTTGCTATCCATTGTGTATTCACCTTGGATACATCAAAATCTTTCACCAAATTCTATAATGCATATTTTATGCTCCCATGGTTGAGCATCCGTAATTCATATACTTGAGTCTGGAATTAAAAGGCTGTGAGACAGACAGACAGACACTAAATATTGTCAAATTGACCTATAAAGCTTTTATACTTTAAAAGTATCTTCCCCAAAGCAGCAGGTGAAAGTTCCTAACTTTAATTTCCTTGAAGTGATATGGAAATTCTGTTTGGCAAAACCTAGCTATCAAGTCATAATAAATAGCGATCTTAGGCTACCAAATACTGCCCTGGGCTTCCCTGATCAACTTGGAGCCCAGAAGTTTAGGGCTGCTGAGGTATTTAAAGGATGACAATTTGGTAGGTATTATTTGGTTATAGCTGTCTTTTAAATCCCAGAATCACTCTACAAATACACAAAATGTGAATGCAGTGATGGTAATCGAGTCTACCAGAATGCCTTTGTACAACCACTTTTGCAATGAATTTTGACTAAGAAAAGTAGGCCCAGAATTGAAAATGCCAGTTCTGTGTATTAGACATTAAAGTTAATGGTTAGAATAAATCTAACCAAACGCATTTTTTTAAGTCAGTGTAGAAGGGATTAAAGCTATTGATGGGTGAAAGCAGAAGAATGATTCAATTTGTGTTGAGTGGGACTTCAAGGCTGACGGGCTGCAGCCTAGGAAAGGTAAAATTTACTAGCATGGTTAATTCTCCCCTATTAAAATTAATGTGCATTTCTGAAGGCTGCCCATTGTTTGTGTAAGTCACAGCACAAAGTCAGCAGCTCTCAGCTTCCTGAGAGAACAAGAGTAATCCTTTTGTTTATTCCTTTATTCTCTCTGTCTTGAAAAAATTATATTAGTAGAGAAGAAACATGATGAAGGTAAGTCCACTCATATAAAAAGATTTGCTCTGCATAGCTTCTGTCTATGTGTTTAAAACAACAACAACAAAGGTTTCCAGTGTGAGGGGAAAATGAAGTGAAATCAAACATGGGAATTGATCACTCTGAGCTCAAGTCTCTTCATTCTGCACTCCCTGAAACATCTTCCCTATGGTTGTTTTAGCCCCACAGCCCTCAGATGGTTTCCATACATGGGTGATGGCAGACCTCAGCCTTGAAATGAGAGAAAAGTACAAGAACAGACGGGCCTCTCAGAAGAGAAATTTGCAGGAAAACAAAAGGCATGTATAGAGAGCTGAACAATGATTGGACTAAGTGAAGGGATAGTTGAAAAGTTTCCACTCTCAAGAGAGCTTGAGAATTTCCCAGGCCCCATTTCCTGAGCACTCAGATTTAAAATTCTGTCTCTGTGTAAGCCTTTTCAGTTTCTGTTTGCTTAAGAAAAGAGGAAATCTCAGGCCCAGAAATCACATTGTAACACTGTAGGCCAGCAGGTGCTAAGGGACTGCCTGCTATTTACTTAGACGTGTTGGGTTGCCCTTTCCAATCCCAAACTCAGCATTGCTTTTTCTAGAAGATTATTGAAGTGGGACGTGTGAAATACACAGTCCATTTCAACAAACAGCAGTCCAATTCTTTTTCCTTACACATCCCAGGGAGGGGGATGCATGGTGCAAGCTGAGACACACAGGTGAAGGGCGCTGGAGCTACAAGGGCCCTACCTGGCAAAGGACACCAAGGAGAATCTCAGTACAAACTTGGGATGTGTCAGAAGACACACCTTGGAAGAGGCATTGTCTGCTCATTTGAAGGACTGCAGCGTGAAGCATACCCAGGGGACTCACCTCCACTGTAGCAGGTGTTTTCCCTCTGTAAAGAATCTCACTCGAAAAGAATCAGTGCGTGTACTTGTTCTTGACGACACATGTCTCATCAACACCTGAGAAAATGATCTTGCCAGTCCATTTTGCCTTCTTCCAGACCTCCAGAGTCTCAACGTCCTGTTAAAGAAGCCCAGTGTCTTTAAATTTCAAAACAGAAAAAAACAAAAAAGAAAAAAATTGAACAAGGTCATCTGAAGAGCTAGACCTCAAGCTGAACTTCCTAATTCAAGGAAAAAGGTGTTTCATACGGTTTAAATCCAGGTGCCAGGTTTACAGCCACATTGGCACCCTCTGAGCCATTCTCTTCCCTGACACAAGGACTAAAGCTCCTCGTTTCCAGAAGATGCCCACATCAGGGACTCCTGAAGTCATAGAGAGATATGGATACTTTCCTGGACCAGATTTAGAAAACCCCATGAGGACAAGAAAATTCAAATGCTCCATCAGCTATGCGCTAGTCTCTACCCTACATCAGTGCTTGTTCTCAAAATGGAGACTGTCATACTCACGCCCTCTGAAGCCGCCAACACAAGCTGGAAAACAGAGCTCCCCATGGGATACCCACTATCCAGTGTCCTGTTTATCTCTGAAGGAAGAATTGCTCCTTAAATTTACTGAATTTTTTACTAAACTATATCATACATTTGGGGAATGTACACAATTCTTAGGGATAAGGCCTGATAGATTATCACCAAGTGGATTATCACTAGTCCCTGCAAGCACCTTCATACCTTAACCTTAATCCTAACCCTAACTTGTATACCCATCTTTCTTTCCTCCCTGACTTCTAAGGTCATCAGTTACTTCTTGGAAAAGTAACTTTCATTTACCTGATGTAATTGTCATATCAGAATTTACTGCTGAATGAGCTCATCCTTTCTAGCTTTTTCTGAACTCTGGCTGGCTGGTTCAGCTCAGCTGTTCTGCCTCAAACTCCTCTCCAAGCTGACTGATTCAGTCTGACTTCTCTTAGCTTCTCACTGAATTGTTCTTCTTGGCCTCAAACTATCTCTGGCGATCTGTTCTAATCTTCTGGCTCCTTCTCATTCTCTGGCTCATTCTGTCTTCACCTGCGTCCAGCTTGTTCTCTCTGCACCTGTCTCTGTCAAACTATCTCTGTAAAAATTGCCTCTGAACTCCACGAACTGAACTGCCACAAACTCACTTCCACTATACTGCCTCTCCATTAACTGACTCAACAGCACTGACTGGCTAAACTGACTCCTGAGTGCTGAGATTAAAGGCTCAGACAACTACGACTGGACCTAAGCTTTTCTGTACCTGGAACTTGCTCTGTATCAGGGTGAGTTTGAACTCAGAGATCTGCTTGCCTCTGTCTCCTAGGATTAAAGGCAAGTCTGTATTCCAGCCAGAGTAACCATATTGCTGAGTTAAATTCCTCTATAACTTTTAATTGGTTTTCAATTTTATGCAAACATAATCATTCAGGATATGTTGGGTTTTATGAATTTTTAGCTCAAAACTATGTGAGACTGACCTACCGTGTCTCGGCTGCCTGTCATTTCTTCATTCTCATTGCATAGAGTATTCCACTATATGAATGTGCCATGAAAAGTCCAAGTGCACATTTTGATGGGCTTCAGTTATACACTACACTGAATAATTTCATGGGTGTTTATATACATGTATGTGCATCTATGTACATATTTTGTAGAGCAAATATTTTGTGCATATTTTATAAATATATACCTAAAAATGGAATTGTTGGCTTTTAAAGTAAATGTATGTTTAGCATGCCTTCATCTTTTTGTTTCAGGGGATATTTCTCAGTTTAATTTTTAGAACAATCTCACTTTCAAAAGCTCCATTTGCCAGTTGATTCTTGGAACTTGTGTAAAAAAAAATGTGGAATGACACCAAGTTCATGGGTAGGCACTGTCCTTGGATTCTGTGCTCTCCATGCTCTTTAGGAGGATACAATAACCAAGGACTACTGGCCAAGAGTCTGACCAATTGGGACCCCCTCTTCTATTGCCACAGCCCCCTCTCTTGACCTGTTACCCAAGGGTACTATGTGTCCTTCGATAGTACTGTCTGGGATTTTCTGTCCCTTTCTTACTCCCTTCTTGCCAGAATTACATACTACAGCACCAGAATTATACAATGAAGCAAGCCCTCAGCAATTTTAATCACTATGAATGTCCTTCCTTAAGAAATACTACACCCCGCCTCCAAGAAAAGCAGCAGCTGACCATGCCAAGAATCAGGCTGACTCCAGTACTACTGGGCTTATGATCTTCTTCACAAGACAGCATTCCTTAGCACCTGTCCCAGCCGGATAGGATCCGTGCCCTGGATATGGCATGACCCTTAACAAGGTAACTGTAAAAGCAAAAGGAGAAAAATAACACCCTTCTCCTATTTATCCAGGGATTGAATTTATTGAGTGTTAAAAAAGCAACATTGCTTAAAGACTTAGTGGCAAAGTCATGCAAATGAAAAACAAAAGAGACAAACCTGCATTACTCAACCCCAGTTCTTTATCAAGCCAATGGTTAAGCACCCACCTATCCTTAAGCAGAAATACTTGACAACATCTCAGAACATTTTTGGTAGATCTTCACTCCCTAGTTAGTATTTTTTTTTCACTTTTTTTTCCATCTTTATTAACTTGGGTATTTCTTATTTACATTTCAAATGTTATTCCCTTTCCCAGTTCCCGGGCCAACATCCCCCTAACTCCTCCCCCTCCCCTTCTCGACGGGTGTTCCCCTCCCCATCCTTCCCGCATTACCATCCTCCTCCCAAGAATACCATTCACTGGGGGTTCAGTTTTGGCAGGACCAAGGGCTTCCCCTTCCACTGGTGCTCTTACTAGGCTATTCATTGCTACTTATGCAGTTGGAGCCCAGGGTCAGTCCATGTATAGTCTTTGGGTAGTGGCTTAGTCCGTCTGTTTTATTTTTAACTGAACACCCACCTTTCACTCACCACTGTTGGTCTCTGGTAAGAGCTGCTAATGACTGTTCTCTTTATAGTGAGACTGTGAAACTGAAATTACTTTAAAGCCTCCCTTTTCTCTTTCTGGGAGGCAAGTCAGTTTCCTTCTGTAAATATGGGTGAAGACTGGGTTCAAATTGTTCTAATTCATCAACAGCCTCTTGGCTAGCTATTCCAATTCTTCTGAGTGCTGAAATTTGGAAAGTGATACCTGTCCCAAACATTTTAACTATAATAAGTGCTGAAACCTGTAACATTTGTTTATCTACTTCATGGAAGAAATAGAAATCATTGCTTTGACATCATTATGTATTGGGAACTGGAGATCCCACAGAGACCCGACCGGTGAGTTCCAGGTACCATAGAGCCCATTTCCTAAATTTATCAGGAAACAAATAGATAAATCACTGAAAATTATAAATAAGTACAATTCCTGTACTAAATAATGACACACTGGGAGAATGCTTAAATTAAGACAAAGAATCATTCTAAAGATGTCATGTGTGGATTAAAATCTAAATGATATGAGATGGCAGCTACCAAGGGAGCACGTGTCAAAGAATTTTAATCCAGCAACATGGCTGCTCAGGCAAAGGATCACATCCAAAGATATGATCTGGCCAGAATGCAGACATAACCCTGATTATAGTATTATCTGGCTAAAATACAGATATATCATTAGTACATACCATTAATCCCTAAAAATAAATATAAGGTTAGTTTTTAGAAGAAAACAGCCATGTTTAAAAGTGATATATAAGTTGAGGAGCAGACAAAGTGATGAATCAAAGAAAGGTTTGGCAGAATGAGTCAGAGATAGGATACTCCCAAATCTCAGGAGAACAGCAGAAGAAGAGAGGCTTCTTAAAAGTAGTGAGAGAGAAAAAAAGTATGTGGTGGGTGGTGTGTGTCTATGGCAGTTTTATAAGAATAGTTTTGCAGATAAGGGTTACAGAGAGAACAAGCTAAACACAAGTGAAGACAAAACTATCTAGAGAATGAGAAGGAGCCAAAAGATGACCAGAGTTAGTTTGAGGCCAGGCAGAACAATTCAGTCAGAAGCCAAGAAAAGTCAGATTGAATCAGTCAATGTGGAAGATTAGACTTTTATTGTGACTAGGAGCTTCCAGGCCTAGGTCTAGGGAGAGTTAAAACAGAGAAGGAAATGGAACTTCCATTTTTTAAAAAAATGGAATGACAGCAAGCTCATGGACAGGCACTGTCCTTGGAATCTGTGCTCTCCACTCTCTTTAGGAGGATGTGAAAACCAAGGACTACTAGCCATGAGTCTGACCAATTGGGACCCCCTCTTCTATTGCCACAGCCCCCTCTCTTGACCTGGGCTCAGCCCAAGCCATGTATTTGCACAGCTTGGGTATAGTTCTCATCTCATCATTTCATCTGAGGAAAGAAAACTGACATTTACAGTGCACAGAAAAGTATCCCAGGTAGAGAAATAGCAGGCCTGGATGGGAAGGTAAGGGCGAAAGCAGCATGGCCAACAAAGAGAGCAATGGGGACCATAGTCAGAGGTGGAGAATGGAGGAAGCTCCGCCTTATTGGCCATCATTTGGAGTTTTCTAAGTTCCATGTGAATGTTCCCTCAGTGGCTAATTACATGTATAATATTCTCTGAATGATGAGCAGAGAATAGATGCACACTCACATATTGGTCAAAGAACAACTTGGTGGCTTCTCTCATTCTGTCATATGGGATAGAAGGATCAATTTCTTGGGTCATCAAGCTTGTCAGGGAATGCTTTTACCCACTGAATCCCCTTATCATCTGATATCATGTTATTCTATTCTATTATAAATGAATAAATAACACATTATACCCATAAATTTTTACATACAATTACATTCCTTTAGCCAAACGGAAGCAATAATTAAAAGCTTTAGTTTCTCGGTAGATTGCAGTCAAAATGGGTTCTATTTCTCATTTTGACTCTTTTTCTGTATGTATCTAAAGCATTGTTTTGGGTCTCTTGAGTCTTTTAGTCTGTAAGGAAGAAATAACACCTGCCTGGGAATTGTTATAGCATTAAAAGAGATAGCATACATTAACTTTCAATGGGTGACTGCTAATAATGAAACTATATTTTTAAAGCACTATAGAATTTTTCAGTAAAAAACAGACACTAGATCATACCCTCTCCATTTCTCTGACTTTATATTAAGCCTCCTTGAAGCTAAAAATAACTGCCAGCCATCACACTACTAGTTAGTAACAATCCAGCTCTCCCTAGGCAATACTCTAATCTAGAACAACTCAACCCTTCAGCACCTGCCATGGCTTTGAGCTTAGGTTGTGCAAACTATGTAGTCATTATCTCGATCAATCACAGATGTGATCTTATTCCTGAGGAGACAAATTGAGATTGGAATAGTGTGTGCTTTAACAAAGTAGAGTTTTGGATATCCCGAATCATGAATTCTATTTACAGTAAAAAGACAATAAGATGTGATTTTCACATAGATTTGTCCCGAAATAGAATTGTGATTTGAAGACATCTCAGACAAGGAAATAAACTGGACCAAGTGTTCTAAAATCCAAAGCAATGGGGGACATGTCCCATTCAAACCACCACACCTAGTATTTTAATAGCCAACAACACCTTTGCTCCCAGAATGTATAAAAGACTAGTAGCAATAGTTATGTTTTAAGATTTTACTTTATTCCTTGAATGGTCCCACTCTTGAAGAAGATACAAAATACATATCTATGCTTGAAGGAAGTAGTCACATGAATTTACATGCACATAAGTCTGGATACTTAAGTGAATAATTGAGAAAATAAAATAAAAATTACTTCCGGTTTCTGCCTGTACCCAGAGTGAAACCTGTGCCACAGCTCTCTGTACTTAGATCCTGCTGGGAGAAAGCCAGTCTCCAAGAGTGCTGACACACAGGCTTACAGGAGGGTCAAGTCACTGTCAGAGACAGCAAGACCAGCTAACACCAGAGATGAGCAGATGATGAAAGACAAGGGCAAGAACCTAAGCAACAGAAACCAAGGACAACTAAGCATCATCAGAACCCAGTTCCCCCACCACAGCAAGCCCTGTATAGCCCAACACACTGGAAAAGCAAGGTTTTTGATTTAAACTCAAACTCATGATGTTAGAGGACTTTAAGAAGGAGCATTTTCCTGCCTACAGAAAACACACCTCAGTGACAAAGACAGAACTACCTCAGAGTAAAAGACTGAAAAACAATTTTCCAAGCAAATGGTCTCAAGAAACAAGCGGGAGTAGCAATTCTAATATCCAATAAAATCAACTTGCAACCAAAAAAGATATAGAAGCACACTTCATATTTACCAAAGGAAAAATCCACCAAGATGAACTCTCAATTCTAAATATCTATGCTCCAAATACAAGGGCAAATACATTCATAAAAGAAACTCTACTGAAGCTCAAAGCACACATTGCACCTCTCACAATAATAGTGATAGACTTCCAAACCCCACTCTCAGCAATGGACAGATCATGGAAACAGAAACTAAACAAAGACACAGAGAAACTAACGAAAGTTATGAAACAAATGGATTTAACAGATATCTATAAAACATTTCATCCTAAAACAAAAGAATATAACTACTTCTCAGCACCTCATGGTACCTTCTCCAAAATTGACCATATAATCAGTCACAAAACAGGCCTCGACAGATACAAGAAGATTCAAATAATTCCATGCATAAGACAAGATCACCACAGGCTAAGGCTGGTCTTCAATAACAACAAAAAGGAGAGAAACCCCACATATATATGGAAGCTGAACAATGCTCTACTCAATGATAACTTGATCAAGGAAGAAATGAGGAAAGACATTATAGACTTTTTGGAATTTAATGAAAGTGAAGGAACAACATACCCAAATTTATGGGACACAATGAAAGCAGTGCTAAGTGGAAAACCTACAGCGCTGAGTGCCTCCAAAAAGAAACCGGAGAGAGCATACACTAGCAGCTTGTCAGCACACCTAAAAGCTCTAGAACAAAAGGAAGCAAATACACCCAAGAGGAGTAGAAAACAGGAAATAATCAAACTCAGAGCTGAAATCAACCAAGTAGAAACAGAAAGAACTATACAAAGAATCAACAAAATCAGGAGCCAGACAAACCAGAGGGCAAAGAGAAGGTATCTAAATTAACAAAATCAGAAATGAAAAGGAAGACATAACAACAGAAATTGAGGAAATTCAAAAAAATCATCAGATCCTACTACCAAAGCCTATATACACGAAATTGGAAGATATGGATGAAATGGGAAATTCTCTAGACAGATACCAGGCATTAAAGTTAAACCAGAATCAGATAAACCATCTAAACAGTCCCATAACTCCTAAAGAAATAGAAGCAGTCATTAAAAGTCTCCCAACCAACAAAAAGCTCAGGACCAGATGGGTTTAGTGCAGAATTCTATCAGACCTTCATAGAAGACCTAATACCAATATGGTCCAAACTATTCCACAAAATAGAAACAGAAGGAACACTACTCAATTAATTCTATGAAGTAACAATTATGCTTATACCTAAACCTCAAAAGACCCAACAAAGAGAGAGAACTTCAGACCAATTTCCCTTTTGAATATTGACACAAAAATACTCAATAAAATTCTCTCAAAAACAATCCAAGAACACATCAAAATGATCATCCATCATCATCAAGTAGGCTTCATCCCATGGATGCAGGGAAGGTTCAATATACAGAAACCCATCAACATAATCCACTATATAAACAAACTTAAAGAAAAAAAAACCACATAATCATGTCATTAGATGCTGACAAAACATTTGACAAAATTCAACATGCCTTCATGGTAAAAGTATTGGAAAGTTCAAGAATTCAAGACCCATAACCTAAACAAAATAAAAGCAATATACAGCAAACCAGTAGCCAACATTAAACTAAATGGAAAGAAACTTGAAGCAATCGCACTAAAATCAGGGACTAGACTAGGCTGCCTACCTATTCAATATAGTACTCGAAGTCCTACCCAGATCAACCAGACAACAAAAGGAGTTCAAGGGGATACAATTTGGAAAGGAAGAAATCAAAATATCACTATTTGTGATGATATGATAGTATTCTTAAGTGACCCCAAAAATTCCACCAGAGAACTAAACCTGATAAATGACTTCAACAAAGTGGTTGGATATAAAATTAATTCAAATCAGTAGCCTTCCTATACTCAAAGGATAAACAGGCTGAGAAAGAAATGAGGGAAATGAACCCTTCATGATAGTCCCAAATAATATAAAATACCTCAGTGTGACTCTAACCAAGCAAGTGAAAGATCTGTATGACAAGAACTTCAAGTAAAGAAATTGAAGATCTCAGGAGATGGAAAGACCTCCCATACTCATGGATTGGCAGAATTAATATAGTAAAAATGGCTATCTGGCTGAAAGCAATCTACAGATTCAATACAATCCCCATCAAAATTCCATCTCAATTCTTCATACAATTAAAAAGAACAATTCATTTGGAATAACAAAAACCCCAGAATATCGAAAACTATCCTCAACAATAAAAGAACTTTTGGGGGAATCACCATCCCTGACCTCAAGCAGTATTACAGAGCAATAGTGGGGAAAAAAACTGCATGGTACTGGTACAGAGACAGACAGATAGACCAATGGAATAGAATTGAAGACCTAGAAATGAATCCACATACCCATGGTCTCTTGATCTTTGACAAAGGAGATAAAATCATCCAGTGGAAAAAGGATAGCATTTTCAGCAAATGGTGCTGGTTCAACTGGAGGTCAGCATGTAGAACAATGTAAATCGATCCATTCTTACCACCTGCACAAAGCTCAAGTCCATGTGAATCAAGGACCTCCACATAAAACCAGATACACTCAAACTATTAGAATAAGTGGGAAAGAGCCTCAAACATATGGACACTGGGGAAATTTTCCTGAACAAAACAGCAATGGCTTATGCTCTGAGATCAAGAATCGCCAAATGTGACTTCATAAAATTGCTAAGCTTCTGTAAGGCAAAGGACACTGTGGTTAGGACAAAACGGCAACCAACAGATTAGGAAAATATCTTTACCAGTCCTACATTTCATAGAGGGCTAATATCCAATATATACAAAGAACTCAAGAAGTTAGACTCCAGAGAATCAAATAACCCTATTAAAAATGGAGCTAAACAAAGAATTCTCAGCTGAGGAATATTGAATGGCTAAGAAGCACCTAAAGAAATGTTCAACCAGAGGTCAGAGAGATGAACTAGCCAGCAATGTCAAAATTACACCAGCAGAACTCACTATGATGGCCTTGAGTCAGAGTTGTGTTAACCTGACAACACACCTTAGCCATGTGCTAGTGCTTAAATGGCGATCAGTTTTTTCATTGCCAAATATGGAGCAAAGGGACAGTGAGATCGCAAAGAAGAGATGGCAGCTGATCCTTCGCGTCATAAATATGCTGGGCGTTTGAAGCAGCGGATGGTGGCATCAAACACCATCGTCTCCATAACTGCCATCCTCCATGGAAGGTAGTCTCTTGGAACCTTGCAGGGTTTGAGTACAAACTTCGGTCTCACTTCATCATGGCCCAGCCGTGCCTTCAGTCTCACATCTTCAGCCACCACCTCCTCTATCTGCTCAGTGATGGCTTTCTGTGCTTATAACACAGCACATATGTTCCCTAAGGTCACACAAACTCCCCCAGATCCGCATGATCTGCCATCCTGGCTGCCAGCTGAAACTGACTGCTATCTAAAGCAGCCATGGTAGACTCACGGTTACTTTTATTGACAAGAAGTCAGTATCTTGATAGCTGAGTAATACTCCATTGTGTAGATGTACCACATTTTCTGTATCCATTCCTCTGTTGAAGGGCATCTGGGTTCTTTCCAGCTTCTGGATATTATAAATAAGGCTGCTATGAACATAGTGGAGCACGTGTCTTTTTTATATGTGGGGGAATCTTTTAGGTATATGCCCAAGAGTGGTATAGCTGGGTCCTCAGGTAGTTCAATGTCCAATTTTCTGAGGAACCTCCAGACTGATTTCCAGAATGGTTGTACCAGTCTGCAATCCCACCAACAATGGAGGAGTGTTCCTCTTTCTCCACATCCTCGCCAGCATCTGCTGTCACCTAAGTTTTTGATCTCAAAAACAATGACTTTATTAGATTCATAGGCAAATGGATGGAACTGGAAAATATCATCCTGAGTGAGGTAACCCAATCACAGAAAAACACACATGGCATGCACTCACTGATAAGTGGATATTAGCCCAAATGCTCGAATTACCCTAGATGCACAGAACACATGAAACTCAAGAAGGATGACCAAAATGCGAATGCTTCACTCTTCTTTAAAAGGGGAACAAGAATACCCTTGGCAGGGAATAGAGAGGCAAAGTTTAGAACAGAGGCAGAAGGAACACCCATTCAGAGCCTGCCCCACATGTGGCCCATACATATACAGCCACCAAACTAGATAAGATGGATGAAGCAAAGAAGTGCAGGCCGACAGGAGCCGGATGTAGATCGCTCCTGAGAGACACAGCCAGAATACAGCAAATACATAGGCGAATGCCAGCAGCAAACCACTGAACTGAGAACGGGACCCCTGTTGAAGGAATTTTAGAAAGGACTGAAAGAGCTTGAAGGGGCTTGAAACCTCATATGAACAACAATGCCAACCAACCAGAGCTTCCAGGGACTAAGCCACTACCCAAAGACTATACATGGACTGACCCTGGACTCTGACCCCATAGGTAGCAATGAATAGCCTAGTAAGAGCACCAGTGGAAGGGGAAGCCCTTGGTCCTGCCAAGACTGAACTCCCAGTGAACGTGATTGTTGGGGGCAGGGTGGTAATTGGGGGAGGATGGGGAGGGGAACACCCCTGGAGAAGGGGAGGGGGAGGAGTTAGGGGGATGTTGGCCCGGGAACTGGGAAAGGGAATAACAATCAAAATGTAAATAAAAAAACCCAAGTTAATAAAGATCAAAAAAAAAAGAAGAAGAAGATGAATATTTTTCAGTCTGTGTTACCAGAACTCCCATTTTTATCCTCTCTCCAGTGCTTTTGTCAGGTTTCTAAGAGGACAGGAATGAACTCCAATTGACTCACCACTATTTACTTGATTATAATACTACGTTACTGGTGCCTACTGTCATATGTCAGACTTAAAACAATGAGCAGTATGTATGAGACAAGTTCACAGCTGTTGCCATACATGGTCAGGAGCAATGTTTATAATTTCCCTGTTATAGAAGTCAGGGAAATAAAGGAAAACATTGGTTGCTTCAAGACCTAAGCCCAAGAGTTTCAAGCAGAAGATGAGTATTCTGTCTGAACCACATTAGAAAAGGATTAGCGTGTGGCAGAGCTTAACCGTGTGGTAAGCCATGGTGCCTTTGCTGTCTTCTGTCATTCTCCTGAGCTTTGGTAAGCATCTAAAAAGAATCCTCAGCAAATGGTGCTGTTACACATAAGGAACACTCAGAAGATCCGGGCTGTCCATCAGCTGCTACTGAGAACATGAATCCTCAGCTGTTGCCCCCTCCCCCTCCACAAGTTGGTGTCACATAGCCCCATATGTGGGTCAATAGGGAGATTCCATTCTAACTCTGATTACCATATTAGATTAAACCAGTGTTAAAATTTCTAAAGGCCTTTAAACTGTTTTTCCATAGGTGTTTTCTGTGCGTGACTAGATGACAAACATACACATTGGCCCAATAGACATACAAATTTATATTACACCTAATCAGATATACAAAGAAAATTTACCAAGTAAGATTTTTTTTCTCCCTCCCCTCCTATGTTCATTAAGTTTTAGGCTGAATTGTTCCATATTTGTTTTACTTTAAAAAATATATGGCTAAACTTTTTATTGGCGATAAACTAAGACAATAGTTAAGAATAAAATCTGGAAGGTTCCCTTGTATCTTATTGTTTCCTCCAGTCAGAACACCTTACATTTTTAGTAGATTCCCTTTGGGGTTTTGAGCACGCATGTCTGTTTGGCTTCATCATGGCCTGGTTGTGCCTTGTGTTATAATGTATTCGTGTGTGTGTGTGTGTGTGTGTGTGTGTGTGTGTGTGTGATGCATATTTGTGGGCATAGCTTGCATGAGGATGTCAGAGGACAACTTGGAGGAGTTTGTTCTCTTCTTCCACCTTAACTTAGATTCTAGGGTTGAAACCCAAGTCATCAGGATTACACAGCAAATACTAACCACTGAGCAATGTCACCAGCACTGTGAGAGGCACTTTGTACTACATATGTTACTGTCGATAAGCTAGTATTTGTGCAATCATTTTTTTAGCTAATGTCTCCTTTACCCCAGCACACTGAATGAGGTATATCAGCTGTCTTCATCCAATTTCCATATGTCTCTCTAGCTGTCAGTTTCTCAGACTTCCTTTACTTTTGGTAACATTGATGATTTAAAGACGTTCTTATCAGATATTAATAGACTGGCCCTCGATTTGGATCTGATTCATGTTTTTTTTTTCTGAGTTAAATTGGATTATGGGTTTGGGGCAGTCAAGAAATACCTCAACTACATGGTCAAGCTTAATAAAATAGTGAAGGAATGGGTGCCAGATACCCTTCAGTTCATAAGAGGAACACTTTACCTATGATTTCAAGAAAAAACCCTCACACCCACACATTATTCTCTATGAACCCACAAATTTGTGATTTATATTTGATAACAAAAGGACTTGAAAATATAGCAACCACAAGCCTCTTCTTTAGTATGAAAATAAGGGCTCCCTCGTTCCAACTTTGAGCATTCACGGTTTTAGTTTAGGAATTGTCATTTGTTGCCATTACTAATGTCAGACCATTTTGTTGTTTCTGTTCTTCACTTGAATATGAAAAGAATCTTTTTTTTTCTTGAAAACGGTAAAGCTCCCTTACCCATCAACAAAGAGTTACTATAAACTGTGAGTAGATAGCATAATTAAAAGAGCATATTCTCTGCAGAGAATCCCAAAGGAAAACAAACCAGCGGGCAGTTCTATGCTATTTGGAAAAGTGGTAATTCTAGCATAAACAACATTACTTGTACCATATCATAATTATTTGGAAGTCATATACTTAGATAAAAAATATTCAAATTCTCTGGAAATTGGAGCGGGGGCAGTCTCTAGGATGTGCCAGAGACCTGGGATGCCACAGGGTGTCTATAAGGGTGCCACTAGCTGAGGCACCTAGCAGTGGGGATATGAATCCTGAAGTGACCACCTCCTGTAGCCAGGTAGGACTCCCAGTGGAGAGAGAAGGATAGCAACCCACTAACAAAACCCAAACTGTGTCCTGTCTACCAGATGTACAGGGACAAAGATAGAGCAGAGACAGCGGCTATGGCCAACCAATAGCTGCCCATCCCATGGGCAAGAACCAATATCTGACATTATTAATGATACTCTGTTATACTTGCAGATGGGAGTCTAGCATAACTGCCCTCTGAGAGCTCAGCAATGAAGCCAATGAAAAGAGATGCAGTGACCCACAGCCAAACATTAGATGGAGCTCCTGTAGTCTTATGGAAGAGTTGGGGGAAAGATCAAGGGACTCTAAGGGAACAGGAAGTCTACAGGAAGACCAACAGATTTAACTAATCTGAACCCTTAGAGGCTCTCAGAAACTGAACCACCATCAAAAGAGTGAGCACAGGCTGGACCTAGGCTCCCTGTGCATATGTAGCAGATGCGCAGCTGGGTCTTCATGTGGGTCCCTAACAACAAGAGCAGGGGCTGTCCCTGAATCTGTTGCCTGCCTGCCTGCCTGCCTGCCTGCCTGCCTGCCTGCCTGCCTGCCTGCCTGCCTGCCTGCCTGCCTGCCTGTGGATCCGGTTCCCCTAATTGAGCAGCCTTGTCTGGCTGAAAGATGTGTCTCATTCTGCAGTGACTTGATGGGGAGGGGTGTTAGTGTTGGGGGTGGGGTGATACCTAGAGGGGGCTCTCCCTTCTCAAAGAAGAAGAAAAAGGAGAAATGGGGGAGGATCTGAGTATCTGTGTGAGGGGGTATGATATTAGGATGTAAAGTGAATAAATAAATTTAATAAAAAGTATTTCAGATTCTTGTGACTGTCTTATATGCAGGAAAAGAGTAACAACATGTAAATTTAGATGATGCAGGAGTTTGTGTAAGTAGCATAGATTCATGAAAGAACTTTTAAAATACTCTCCTTAAGCCAGGAAGACAAGCACACACACAGTCTCACGCATGAATACAAAACAAGTTGTCCTTAGGTCTGGATAGATGGCTCAGCGGTTATAGAGCACTCTCTTCCAGAGGACACGGGTTCAATTCCCACACCCACATGACAGCTCACATCCAGCTTTAACTCCACTTTCCCAGCTTCTGACACCCTCACACAGACATACATGCGGGCAAAGCACTGACGAACATAAAATAAAAGTAAATTATGTATTAAAAATAAAATATGTTGATCTGAGCCTCCATTGCTTGGCTGATATTAGTCTCTGTTACTTACAAAGTATAGGGAAGAAGACTTTTATTAGACCAGAACAAATTGCTGTCTTAACCACAACTACATGTGATAATTAGAATGTATTTACACACACATATTTACATGTGTGTGCATATATAAGGCATTCATATATTACATATAAATAAGTTCACCTAAAACTCCCAACTAACTACTGTTTTGATTCCCTATGACTACTTACAAGGCTGGTCAGTGAGACTGTCCAATGGTTAGTGTCTGCTGTGCAAGCACAATGACCTGAATTCCATACTCAGAACCACATTAATGTGAAAGAAGAGCTGTAGCTTCACGCAGTTGTCCTCTGACATCCACATGCAAACTGTACCCACACGTGTGCATTGCACAAACACACACACATACATACACACATACAACTGTGATGATTGATAATTATTATATAATAATTAATGATGATAATACTATTTAAATGGCTATTAACAAACGTTAGAATGACACTGGACGATAATAGAATTTCAATACCCTCTCTGGTGAAACTTGTCACTTAGGAACTTATAACCACTGGTTTTCATGAGTTGCTTTTTAGCTTGTTTTCAAGGCAGGGTCTCAGTTGGTAGCTCAGGCTGTCCTGAAACTCACTTGTAGACCAGACTGACCTTGAACTCACAGAGAAGCCGTTTGTCTCTGACCCAGGTACTGGGATTAAAGATATACACAAATACACCCAGTTTTGGGTTTCATATATTACTTTATATGAGTCTAACCTTGCAAACTGGAAACCAAGGACAAAACTAAGAAAAAACAAATATCAAATTGCCAGCAAAACATGCACAGTATTGATAATTACGTCTTTTTTAAATTTATTTCCCTAAAAATGTATTTGTCCCTCTAGCATGGATATAAGATTAAGGAGACAAATAATTCTATTTCATGTCATTTAGAAGACAATGGGCTAATTGCAGACTCAATCAAAAACTAATTTACCATTCTTCATTAAATTGTACAGAAAAATCAGGTTATAGGAAATAATTTAAATTTTAAATTTAGTTTTCTTTAGCATAGGGACACAGACATAGAGGGAGGCAAGGAGAGACAGACTGTACTCCCTAGAAAGGAAAGCACATTAGACCTGGTGGACTTTCCTTATACGTCTGCTTTTTATTTTTAAACACTACCAGTGACCTCTTTGCTGACCAACATTTTCTTGCAAATCATGGCCAAGGAGGGAGGGGCATGAGCCGTGAAGAAGCTGGGTGAAAGTTGGTAATGGCCTCAGCCAAGATTCCAAGTTGAAATTGAATCCGGTAAAGTTTCTTAGGAAGGAAAAAAAAAAAAAAGATTTACAGCTTCAACAGAACTGTAATTCTACCAAGAAAAAGGTACGTCTATCAGCTGTCACCAAACCAACCATGGCTGGCTTTGTCGTGCTTCTTTTTCCTTTATAGATAGAAGTGGAGGGGAAGAAGAAAGAAAAAAAAAAGAGAGAGAGAGAAGAAGAAGCAAGAGGCATTCAAAAAACTTAAGGAAGCCCTGACCCTTTAGACTCCATTTATAGTCTGAGCCCGAATGCCACCCCCCTGGACAAGTGAACCGTCCAATCCAGCCGCGTGTGTCAAGGTTCTATTAGGCACTAAGAGAAATATATATGCATGCCCTTATACCATTCAACACTCTGGGTCCACCCTCCAGACGCTGGGCTGCGGGTCAAGCGAGCCACCACTGCTCTTCCAAGTGTCATTTTGACAGGTTCTTCTGGAGGAGATCCTTCTTTTGTTAACCCATCGTTTTAATCAAAATGGCACCAAAGAAAGACGTGAAGAAGCCCGCTGCTGCTGCTCCTGCCCCAGCCCCGGCCCCGGCCCCTGCCCCAGCCAAACCTAAAGAAGAAAAAATCGATCTGTCTGCTATTAAGGTAACTTAAACAGGTGAATCGTTTTGGTCACTGAAACATCTTTCAACGCTAAGGAACTCAAGGAATTTGTGGAGAGTTCTATTTTTCATAGAAAGGAAAGGCATTTCTCGGTGAACCGGTGTGTTTTAAACGCCAGAAATTCCTGGTTAATAACATGGGCTGGAGTATATAATTCCAGTAATGTTATTAAGGGTGGATACTACATGTGAGGTTTGTGTTCTCTCTTTTCTTGTTCAATCTTTACTGATTCTAATTTCCATTTTCCCCTAATTTGCCAGAGTACAATTTAGGGGAAAATACACAAATCTAAAAGTTTTGCAGTTACAAACGTTTAAAGAGTATACTAAATAAAACCTCTTTGGAAATTGGATCCCTGACTATAAAATATCATTCAAAAAAAAAAGTTTTAGCCTCTGCTTGTTTCCAGAAACTCGCAGACAGCTGCTGATAACCCAGTTGTCTGGGACACATCTATTTGACAGCTGTTTTACTTCGCCTGAAAAAAAAAATTCTCTCTGCAATTCAAGTTTATTCCCTCTTCAAATTCACTTAATAAAATTTCATACACTTAGTGAGATCTCAGTGCAGACAGTCATGCACTCAAGTGCTTCAGTGACTATAACTCTCATCTGTTTATTTATCGACAGCATCTAATTCAGAATTTTGAGTTCCTTTTAAATAAAACTAACATGTGTATATATACATATATGTATATATAGTATATATTATATATGTGTCATTTTTATAGGTGTTGGTCTGTGGTGAGCCTTTTGCATACTGAGCTTGAACTAAGGAGAATGTGAATATTTTTTTGTGTGGAGAGTTTGCTGTGAACCGAGTTTTCAGTTTTAGAAAAGATGACCTGCTTGGGAAAATGGCGAATGCATGCACGTCCCTGCCACCTCTTGGCAATGCTGCGGCCATCAGTGCGACTGCTCCTCCTTAACTGGGCTCAGATTGGTCCTCGAGGCAGGTTGGTCCTCGTAGCAGGTTGAAAATCTCCCTGTAAGGAACCCTGCCTTATATGGAAAAGTAGAGTCAAAGTGCTTATGAGGTGATCCTTCCACCCAAGCCAAGGATCCTTCACGGAGTACGTCTGAAGTTTCAGCGCTAACACTGCACCAGAAAGCAGCCATGCTGACCTACCCACAATCGTCCCATTGACTGCCTTAGTATAATCGGGGAGCTTTTTCTTAAAAAAAAAAAATCTCTAAAATAACACTGCATTTATCGAGCACACTTGCATTTATGAGGCAAAATCAAATATTGTCATAATTTTCATAACATTCCAGTTACATACAAAATGGAATGTGTTTCAAAAGTACAAAAATATCACAAATGTTTAATCTTTATCTGTGCCTGAAGTTATATTTGAAAAAAACTTGGTCACAGGATGCAGCGTCAAATGAATGTCCATTTAGGGAAAATGCATGTTGGATCTCCTGAAAATGTTTTTTATTTTTATTTTGAGGATAAGGTGCATGTAGTTGGTTCCTTTACAGGAATCTGAGTCTTCCTCCTAGGCAGTCACAGTTGATGCCTTTCTAGGCGGACACTGACTGCAGCTCGCAAGTGTGATGACAGCTCCCACCCCACTTCTTCTCTAGCGCTCCACTCTTCAATGACCGTAGATTTTGTCGTGTATTTATTGTGAATTAGAAGACAATACCATCCCTGTGTTGCTGAGATGAGCTTCAGAAAGGAAAGAAAACAAAACCAGAAGTATGCTACTAATGAAAGCAGGCTTTAATTTTCTACCCAGAGAAACCATGTATTGGAAAGTAAACAAATAGACTCCCTTTAGTATCAGTGTTTTAATCCAGAAATTAAGACAAATGACTTTTCCTGCCAGCAGAGAAGTGGCATGATTCTCTGAATCATGGCATTGCTTTAGCCTCCCTATCCTGTATTAAACCAATGCTGGTACAAGCAAGAAAAGCTAAGGAAGACCTCTGAGTTGAATGAATGCAGCATGCTCCACTTTCCGTTTTTCACTGGAGTAGATTTTAAGGAGAAACACACACAGACACACACACACACACACACACACACACACACACACACAGAGTGAGAGAGAGAGAGAGAGAGAGAGAGAGAGAGAGAGAGAGGAGATAGAAATGGAATTGAAGCAGACGCATTTGTGTAAAGGAGTGTAAATCCCTTCAGTGATTTTGCCTCAGTAGGTAATGGGACTAATTAGAAACTATATTATGGCATTTCCTATTATGATGCTTTTAATCACCTGATGCTTCCAGATGTATTTCCTCATATCAGTTTAAACTTTCTTCGAGCAGAGAAAATGAACACATCTATATACATGTTCATTAACTCTCTGAAAACTCTACAAAGAGCAAAACTTAATTGGATTGTAAAATTTATTTCATATGTCCTGTAAGATTAGAAATCTAACTGTCCTTTGCACTGTAGGTAATGCTAAAGTTCAATTATATATAAGACACAGTGATAATTAAATCATACCTCAATATTTTTCTTAACTAAGACCCTGGTCAATTGTAACATATACCCCATTTAATAGCTACCTTCTTGATTCTCCATGAACTCTGAACGATCTTGGGTATTTTGGATTAGTTTGCTTAAATGTGCTTTTCCAATCTGATTTCCTGGTTTGTTGGCTATTTATTTAGAATGCTTCTCCAGCTCTTCCTGACATAAAACCTTTGAGAGCCTCTGAGCAAATGCTTACCAGATGTCCTATGCCCGTAGACATTTTTCTGAGTGGTTTTCACCAAGTCCCACTGACATTTGAACATTAATATTAGTGCTCTGGGTAGTTCTCAGCTCTCGATGCCTTTAGAGAGATGATATTTCCAGCAACAAATCCTGGGACTAGAATACCACTGCCTCCCAAGATCACAGAGGAATTAAAACCACCATTATGATTGTGGGTGCAAATAAAGGAATGAATATTAGTGGCAACCAAGCAAAACAGTGACTGTAAATAAGAAATACGATACCCACGTGTCTGGGTTGTAAGAGAACTTTAATATGTGAGTGAATTTTTGCATGGTGCATGTATGTTGACTGATAAGCCAGGATTGCTGTGAGGTGGAGATTTCTGACATATCTTGAAATGTGTGCCTTAAATTTTAATTTGCATTGTATTTGTGTCACAATCCGGTCATTCCTGACGAGACACTGCAGGCAATTTTACAAAAATCAGTAGTAGTAAAGAATGCATTGACAGAAACACTACCAAACAGCAGACCTCCAGACAGGAACTGATCGCAGACTTGGAAAGACTTAAATGTTCAATTTAATGAGTAAGTTGGTTGATCCAAGGAGGAAACAGAAAGCACAAGAGTTCTACCATCAAATAAATAGTTGCATGGCGAAGGTAAGACTTACCAGCGGGGTAAATCTATAGTCAACCGTGATAAGCGTTCAGCTACCTCTAGTTTCTAAAAAACTAGCTGCCATCTTTTTAGTTGGAACACGGGATGTCTTTCCCATGCAGGACTAGAGTTCCGGTGTTGGTTGTTTCTTTTGTTTTTATTACCCTGCACAGTCCCATAACGGCCAGGAGAGGGAGGAAGAGAGCCACTGCAGGGCTGGTTCTGCAAGACTTTGACCTTAGCTGTTCCGAATGGTCTTGTTTTTCACAGCTTCCCTTACGGTCCCTAACACCTGCTGTTGGGGAGTTTGTCTTTTATAGTCCGAGGATGAAATCTTAGGCACTTCAGAGAAGCCTTATTCACTTTGTCCCAACTTCCTGTAAAAAGTTATAAACCAAAATGGATATAAAAATATGTCCACATGTAATGGGATATTGAATTTCAAGACAATTGCGGTTTTGTCCTATTAAACTCTCAGACATACCAAATCTAATCTTTAAATCTGCCATCATCAGGTTAATCTTCTGAGAAGAGACCTCTATTGGTTTGTAAACAAACACACTAATTTGACTAGCATTCTTTGGAGTGAGAAACAGAAATGCAATGTCACACTCATAGCGTGGTTAAATAGTAACCTTCACATCCTTGAGGGGGAAAAGCATGAGACAAATACATACCATCAATTTCTAATTTGAAAAAGAAAGAAAAGAGATGAACACGATTGGTCTTCGGGAAGAAATAAAAAATTATTCACCCAGGAGTCAGCATCAGTAACGTCTTTTGTCCGTCACATGTCTATACTGTGAGAGAACAAAGGAGCTGAAAGGGAATGGAGAAACACTGAGGAGCAAATGTTGTGACTCTCCCCATAGCAACATTTTGAAGTGTATGTAATGAACAGTGTCTTTGCAAAGTATCACACACAGCTTGCAAAGAAAGACATGTCTTCACCAACTAAACTGTGAAAACTGCTTTTCATTTAAAGATAATTAAGTCTGTGTAAGAGGAGGAGACCACAAAGTGACAGGGCCAGATTTAGCCCTTGACATTTCAGTTCTGCAAACGAAACCCCTGGCACGTTGTCTTTAGAAGTCATTCCGTGATTACCCAGCGTTCAGCACCGTCTGACTCCGGGGAATTGTGGGAAGGAGTATATTTAGTCTGCTGAGACTGCACTTTCTTCTTTTCCATCTGAACCACATTTTGTATGAAGATGGGCTATCACCTACTTTCATTCATCAATGTGACCACTTCATTTTTCCTGCCAAACCAGAATCTCGACAGCAAAACCATCCATAGAAAAGGATCAGTGGCTCCAGAACATACTAGTTAAATTTTAAAACGTGTGCGTGGTAAGTCCAATTGTTCTAGTCAGAAATAGCTTGAGGCTGGGGAGGAAAGGTTTCTCTTAGACCATTTTCCTCTCTGCCCTTCTGAGTGAGATGTTTCTTAACTACCACATGCCCAACAGTGCATCTCCAGTTCATAAACATCCAGTCGACCTGAGCGCGCTGCTGTGAAATTACATGTTGATAAAACTTTCTCTATTGTAGTGAGTACAACATGTCAACTGAGTTTGCAGATAGCCTGTCCTTCCCTACTGAATAAGTTGTGGCTGGTCCCACTACCTAAAGAGTGGAAAATTCAAAAACATACCAAACCCAGAAGCAGCCAAATATCAGAAAAGTATTCTCATGTATTCAGGAAAAATAATCTAGAGGAACCTCTCTTCCAGACAAATGGGGAAGCCATAATCATAATTTATTAGCTACAATATTTTAAGTATTTACATTATAAAAATTGAACAGTGAAGAAAAAATTTTTTAATTTTTAAGCGATTATTTGTAAATAAGTAAGTGCACGAAGCAGAAGTACAGCTCAAGAAATTGTAAATTTATTTCTCAATTATTAAGTAGGAAGATGTGAGAGAGAAAACTGGAAAGGAGCAGACCCGGATCACATTTTGAAACTCATCTCAAGTGACTTAGGTCTCTACTTCTTCCCACAGACCTGACTTGAGCTATTTTTTTTCTTTTTTTTTTTTCTTTTTTCTTTTTTTCTTTTTTTTTTTTTTTTTTCGGAGCTGGGGACCGAACCCAGGGCCTTGCGCTCGCTAGGCAAGCGCTCTACCGCTGAGCTAAATCCCCAACCCGACTTGAGCTATTTTTAATTGCACAGTTTTGTGCTTAGGTGACAGAATTCAGATGACCAGCCCAAGCCTGCTGAACATGGCTGTATCAGGCCAGACTCATTTCAGACCACCATATCCAACTGTCTAATAGCTCTTACACCATGTCCTCACTTCCCTACTTTCCCCCGTTTATACAATGTTTCAAAAAACATCCTAAACACTCTTTTGTTGAGCTCAAAGGTGTAAGAAGAGATATTTCTTGCCATTGACATATTATAAAGTACACCATTCTAACCATTTCAAATATTATTTCTAATGGCCTTCTACGGTAGATGTTAAAAACTCTATAAGAGAACTTAGTTTAATTATTTCCATAATGGTTAATATGTGCCCAACTCTGATCTCTCTGCCAGACAAGAAGGCAGAGAATATCCAGCAACGTTCTCTTGTCTGGAAACTGGCTCTGGTTACAACGGCTTCTTTTCTTAGCTCCAGTCACTGGCATGTGTGCATCCCTCTGAAATGAGGAGAGCTTTGATCACTGTGGTGCGGGTTCCTCCCTAGGACGTTCCCCTCAGTACTCAACACCACACGTTTCCCACCCGCTCTTTAACGACACCACTTCTTCTTTTAAGATACTAAAATTCAACACCACTTCTTCTTTGAAGATACTAAAAATTCAACGTAGATTAATTCTCTATTTGATTTAAGTGCATTGTAATACTTTGTCCTATAAAGCAATTCCATCTAGATGCCAAAAAATGCATCTTCAGTCAGTGAACCAAACTTCTCAAAGCAGAAAAGTCTATCGTTGCAATAAGAATTCTTCTTTGTAACAGGGGTCTTTCGGATAGCCATTTACCTAAACTCAACCCCAAATGTGAATGGATCCACTGTAACAATGTGAAATGTGGCCTTTCACCACCCAAGTAAGACAAAGACACAGACTGAGATAATAAAGACGTATGTCAAAAGAAATCCAAGATTGACAAATTAGAACTCTACACTATAAGCATTTGTATAAAATCCAGAGTGAAATGCTAGAAGTATACTTATTAAAGAGTTTTAAGTCAGCATGCCTACTATGCGCTGGGCAGCTCTGGGTGCTGAAGCTGCAGAACTGATAAGGAACACGCATATTTTTCTGGAATTTAAACTTTATAAAAGAACAAATAAAGTTTCTGTCCTCTGGAAATATCATACTCTAGAGGAGAAACTCATGCTTGAAAGAGGACTTGGGTTTACAGCCATACCACCCGAAGGCACAGGGAGCAGAGAGTATTAACAATATAGTGGCTTTAATTGAATGAAAAGTTTACTAAGCACCTAAAGGGGAGAGGGACCCATAAAGCTGTGAAAGACAGAACCCCAAGCACGATGCCAAGTCAGTGCTCTGGGAAGAGGTGCAGTTTTAGAGCACATCCCCATCCACATCAGAGACAAGCTATGGGCTTTCAGCCTGGGCCTGGGCTTCCCAGCAGGTAGCAGGAAGGCTGGCTGGCTTGGGGTGGGAAAAAAGAGCCAGGTCCAACACAGAGAAGGAAAATTCTTTGGATAAGAAGGGTTCTGAGCAAGGCTGAGAAGAATGTCTAAAGTGACAAGAGAGAACAGTGGTTGCCATGTCAGACAGAAAAGATTTGAAACACACCAAACGATGATCTCTCAAACCAAGACCCAAACCAAATGGCTGTGTAGTCAGATCATGATTTGCTTAGAGTCGATGATAATCCTGTTCTAACAAAGAGAAGCAAGACTGGGCTTTGCCATTCTAACAGTGGACAGGGGATGGGTTGTTTCTTCCCTTTATTTTTGAGCATTTAGCATAGACCTAACATTTAAAGTTTATTTTTCTCTCTGGACTTAGCTATAGTTTTTTTTTCCTTGTGTCAAATGGTATGTTTAAGTTTCTACTTTGATTTTCAGTAGGTTAAGAAAAATCTCAACTTTTATTGTCGATACGATAAAGAGGTAGAGAAAAATTAGAATGAAATAATTCAAGAGTTCCTCAGCACTTTACAGATCCTATTGTAGTAGTAACAACAAACCTTAATGTGATATCTAATTTATCGCAAAGAAACTGAAGTTTGGTGCTGACTTTCCAGTCTCCCCGTAAGTGTTTATACAGACTGATCATGTTTCATATGTATGCAAGGCCGCCACGCTTTTCCGTCTGAAAAAGATGTAACATGAAAGCCACCATTATGTACAATAGAACAGCTTCAATGTGATATCTATAGCTACGAGCGTCACTAAAGATAATATACTAGCTCTCAACAGTGGTTAGGCAGTTCGGACTTAGTGCTACAAATACATGGATAGAACCTCATCAAATCTAATGGCACAAACACAAAACTACGATTACACTTTCATTGTACCATTTCACTTTAATGACTCAAAGCATTTTTAATTTTTAACTATCATTCTCCAACGACCTTTAAAAACACCATGCTTTCAGTCATGTTAAAAACATGAAGACACTTCCAATGGCTTTTGTTCAGCCTGCTTTTTTATAGCACCCAGGACCACCAACTCATGAGAAGTACTGCCCCTAGTGAACTGGGCTATCTCACTATAGTCATCAATCAGCAAGATACCCAACAGACTTCCCTATAGACCATCTGAGGGAGGCATTTCCTCACTGGAGATTCTTCTTTCCAGATAACTCCAATCGTGTCAAGCTGACAAAAAAACAGACCAGTACACACAATTTTCCAGACCAACCATGCCCCAAACACTCAGCTCTTCTGGGAAAAAACAAAACATGAAGACACATTGACTTGGGTACTACTACTTTAAAATTTATATTATTCTTCTTCATTTAGGGACTCAAAATCCTGGGAGATATTTTTTTCACAATTGTAAACTTTGGGTCAAGAGTGATGTACATTTTTAATATTGTGATTAGCACCTAATAATTATACAGAATAACGATAGCATATGTGCACATGATTATGTATTTTGAAGAAGTGGTGTGTATTTAGCTGTTCATTTCCTCTAGAATAGTAAGAGGGTAAGTTGGAAATACGGAGCAGGACACACTTCCTGCCTTTTATGAATAACTTCCTTAAGGACACATGCAGAAGTCACAATTCAGCTCACACCTTCTGTATTCCTTTGAGCTATGTGAAATGTGTAGAGAATGATAACCCCGGTGTCTGAAACTCCAGTGAACACACTAAAACTGATCTTTCCCCAAAGCCATGCCAGCTTTTCCTATTTTCAGATAAGCCTCTATAAAAGTCCTTCACTGCCAATTCCCTTAAATGCCTTTAAAATGTTGAAGTACTACGGTGCCCTCCATGAGCCTTACTTCAGGTTATTTCATTCACGGTCTGCAGTCTGAGCCACAAAGTGGCTGGACAAGGAAGCTTGGGTTTAGTAAGAGCTTAGCAACAACAGGAACAACAACAAAAAGGATACAAAATTGTCCATTTTCTTGCTTGCTAAGAATTTCAGAAGTAAAAGGATATACAAAGCGTCAATATCTGTAAAGAAAACAGGGGAGGAATGACATCCTCAGACATAATGTCAAGATGAAGGGAAGCGATAGAAAGGGGGACCCCAAGCCATTTTTAAACTTAGATTATACTCCTGCTAATACTGCTTGCAAAAGCCTAATCTTTAATGGCGGTTTGGGAACCTGATCAGGTTGCCACGTGGGTGTATCCTAACCAGTCCCCAGAGCACGCATTGCCCTTTCAAGACCTCAGAACTTTACCATAAGGGGCCCAGCTTTGGAGACTGTTCTTTCTACACCAGTTACTATTTCAAACCTCAACCCAGTTCCATCCACGAAGCTCCATTAATACCCAGGCTTGCTGACTAGACACTTGCAAGGTCTGTAATTACGCATCAGAAGCCAGTCGTAGATGAATCCCACGTTTTCCACGAGCAAAGCAATGTCTTAAGCACAGTTGCAGGGAACATCTCAGAGATGAAGACCATAAAAGTACCGACAGGCTTCAGTCTCACCAGGGCTGTTCACGTCTGGACGCTGGATTCCTAAAAATAGCCCTAGGGTACATGTCTCTCTTTCTCTTTGCCCTAAGAAAGCTAAAGAACTCCTCCAGGAGGAGTGGCAACTGCCCTGTGAAATCCGATACTAGATATGAGGTCAGTTTGCCCAGAAATAAAAGGAAGCCACCGAGAGGTAGGACTCCACTCAGGGACCCACTGGAGGTGTCTTCAGTTCATTCTCCAGTCCCGCTGCTGTTTTGCCTCCCAGAACTCCATCATGGTGGGTCCTACAAGACAATGATATGTCATTTATAGGAAGGAGACAGTTGGGCAAGAGAAGCAGACTGAGGAGCCAGGCAGACAAAGAATAGGACGGAGGACAGAACCTATTTAGCACAAGGTGTTTGGAACCTACTATTGGTTTCCACCAGCTAGGCTGAAGATAGAAGAAATTACTTGAAGCTATTGCGCCAGATGGGAAAATTCGTCTTCTTCCCCAGAGCAGTCGTTTGTGCTTCGCCAGCTTTTGCTTTTTCACGTAAGATTCATCTAAATTTAGAAAAAGAAAAAAAGTACAACTCGAGTGTAATAGTACTCAGCTTTAAAATAGAATTCAGTGGTAACCGATAGCTAAAATTAAGCAAACTGCATCTGATTCTTCGGTGTCATCTACTAGTATAAAATATGTTAATTAGACAAATACTTTTCAAAAGTGATTTTCATATGCAATTTTATTTGCAGTTTTAAATGTATGTCTTATCGGACATATGGTAAATATAGACAGCTATGGCATTCTAGGAAGTGTTCGAATTAGCATTTTTAACATTTTACATCATTAAGATATAGAGAAAGGATTTCCAAGTTATCTTTTGCAATAGATTTTTATGGCTCCTAGGTTCAAAATTACCCTCACAGACTCTTCCCGTGCCATGACACCTACATGGTTTCCTAAGGGCCTCAGAGCTGAGAGCACTCTTTCTGTCAATGCATTTGAAAGTCCTCTTTTTTTCTCTCTTGCCGCTCCAGTCCTTCAGTGCTGACCAGATTGCCGGTAAGTGATTTGAGCAGCTCTACCATAGGCAGAGCTCGGCCTGCCTTTGAAATGTCCCTAACTCCACAGCATGCTCCCTTGTGGCTCAGACTGTCCGTGTCCACGCCATGCCTGAACTCAGAAAGCTGGGCTTACTTCTGGAGCTCACTTTGAAGAGAACTCAGGGAATGAGCTGGACGCGCTCAAAAATCAGGACACTCTTTTCTGGTTAAAATATTCTTTATGATTAATTTCTTTCCGACAGATCGAGTTCTCTAAGGAACAACAGGAGGGTAAGTTTAAAAGCTGTTCATATGTGCAGACTCAGAGATGACGAGTGAGAAAACCAACTCCTCCCTGGGGATGAGCTAATTGCTGCCTAATTCTCCACACTGGTGTTGCTACTCTAAATATAAATTGCTCTCAATCACTCTAAATATAAACCTGTATACTGAAGCCCTTGGTTATAGTCAGTAATCAAAGATCTAAGGAAATAAAAAAGTCGAGTTTTAATAAGTCCTTATAGTCCTCCTCTACTAGTCCTGATTTCTAAAGAAGATGAATTCAATACAATAGGAAAGATCATATATGATATAGTCACAAAAGGATCTAGGCTTTAGAAAACTCATGTACTGATTAAAACGCTAGAGAGAGATCTGATAAGTCTGAAGTGAGCGATCTGAAAGATGAAGCTGATTATAAAAGCTGCCCTATTTTATCAAAGCTACCCAGTTTCTGTAGGGTAGAGGTGAATCCATAGATGGAGACAGATCTGGTCCAGCATGTCTCTACGAGATACAGGACAGAGAGCTGGAGAGGTGAAAGGTCTTCCTTCATCAATGACCAAAGGATCAGTTATGGTATCATTATTTATAGGCATCCAAACTGACTGGAAAGTTCTTTCATGAACAGGTACTATCAGTGAGTCTCAGGGTTTTTTTTTTTTTTCTCCTTTATGTATTTGGATTCAACAGGGCCAAATATCCTGAGCAAGCTCAATTTTGGGATTGGGGAGTTTAGGGAGAAGTCTTCTAGGGTGAAGATATCGCTATGTGAATGAACTAAGCAAAAATCTGTTTAAAGAACAGAGAGATAGAGACAGTTTCATTAGATGATGTTATACAAGCCAGGCAATCGGTCATAATAATGTATACTGTATTATAACATATATGATACAAATGATGATAGGTTATTAGCAACAGTTCTCTGCCTAAAGTTATCCACACTGATCAGTCTCTTTCAGGATCATATTAAGTATGATGCTGTCTGGGTTTCAGTTTAGAACCAAAGATTATTTGCTGTAGTACAAACTCACTGATCCTATAGAATGGTTGATGGTCTCGTGGAGACAGTTTAGATCAGTGGTTCTCAACCTTCTTATGCTGCGACCCTTTCACACAGGTCTTTGTGTTGTGCTGATTCCAACCATAAAATTATTTTTGTTTCTGTAATTTTGCTACTGTTATGAATAGCAATGCAAATGTCGGATACGCAGGATATCTGATATGTGACCCCTGGGAAAGGGTCATTCAACCTTCAGTTTGAGAACTAATGATTTAGATGAGTGGATGACTTACAATTCAAGATCATTTAAAGATATACTGTGAAGGATTTGTCTTAAGGAAATGATGGTTCTAATCTGTTTAAAAAATACTTTTAACTAGTGATGCAGCAACGTCATCAGCCCTGCCTCCCAGTCCTCTGCAATTCCTGAGTTATAATGCTATCATGGCTGCCAAGCTATTGCTGACACAAAAATGAGCAATTCAAAAACCCCTTTAGTGAGATAAACGTCCTCAAAGTGTGGAGTGTGAGTCGCGTCACCCAAAACTGAAAACAGATCTAAGCCACAGAATTGAATAAACATCGGAAGTTGACCTGGTTTTGTGCTTTGTGTCAGAAAAACAAATGTAAATTATTCAAACTAAGTTGGAATTCTGTACATTCAGAATAAATCAAGACCACTTGAATTCGTTTCCTTGTTTAATGAATGAAGAAATTGTTCATACCATTCTATTTGGATTGAAGGAAAGGGAGGGAAAGGCAAGATAATTACAACCATCTGAAGGTTTAGATCTTGTGCTGTCTATTAACCATCAGCTACATGTGCCTACTTAAACATTAATTGATCTTTAAATTACAAATGTTAAAGTCTAAATCTTAAAGCTCACCACCTATATTTAAGTGTTCAAAACCACCATTAGAGGGCAGGTAGAGAATAATTTCATCACCAGATGTTTCAGAAATACTGTGATTCTGGGCAAAAGATCACATGGTGCATTTTTAAAGGTAAAAAAGGAAAAATGGTTAAGTTTTACTTGCACTGCTGTCTGTGGAGACAACTCCATTCTGTTCTTGAGGTTCACCAAAGACCACAAACGATACATAAACAAAGGGTGTGGTAAGACCATAATAAAATGTGGTTTATAGAGCCAGCTTGGCGGGGGGGGGGGGGGGGGGGGGTTAACCAGTCTGTGTTTTGAAACCTTGAACAAAGTAGCTAAGCCTTGGACTAAAAGTCCAGGATTAAAAAAATTACTTCTCCAGCCTCTGCCTTTAAGTTATCAAAAGATAATAATGTCAGAGAGATTCCATTACAGCCATAAGAAATCCCATTTCTACACCAGCATCTGAGCCAGGTGACTCAGAGCACCAGGCCTGGTGTCTCAAGCCAGTGCTACTTTGGAAAGTTCCACGTGACCTTCGGAAAGATGAAAAATAGCATGTGACTCATGTACCACAAGGCACAAGGCCTTTTTTTTTCCAGATAGGGGTAGATTATGGTGGGATTGCATAGGATCTAATAAAGAACGATAAATGACCTAAAGCTAATACATACCCAGTCTGATCTTAGATTTAAAGGTACCAGGATAGTAAGATATGACACCAGGATATCAGACAGTAATCTTTTCGGACAGCATGTTGTGTGGCAACCACCCCTAGCCTAAAAAGAATGTTCCCAGTTTTGAGAGTTTATTCACCAATTGTTACTACGTCATTAGGGTTAACTCCAGTAAATCACCATCTTTACTCCCAGGTTTTCCAGAATCTTTCATTTTGTTAAGTTTAGCTATTTCCATTAAAATGTCTTTATTGGTTCCCAAATGCATTTGTAGCCCCCTTTCCAGTCTTTTTGCTACATATTTCTAAATTATTATGGTGATCATTGTGAGGGTGACGCGGTTCCATCGAAACGGAATTAAGGGACGTAAAGTACCCACCCAGCAGAGATTTCATGGTGAGAAAGGGCAGCACTTCCAGATACACTCTTAATAAACACACAGAGATGTGGACATGAATAAAATACCTCAGACTGTCTGGGTAAATATCCGAAGTTCAATAACATGCTGGGCTCTGCAAAACGTTAAGCTGGAAGAAACTAGACAGAGGAGAAAATGCAATTTCTGCATTATTACTTACGATTGCGTGACAATCTATGATCATCTCCATTAAATGTTAGTTTTAAAATGTTTTTAAATGATTAACATGTTTAGGTCATAGGGATTATTCTGGGGCCAAATCAGAGTTATGTGAACATTCATAACAATTGATCTAAAAATCATTTTCCCTCTGAATCAATCATGAGAGCCTCCTAGAATCAGACATTGGGGTGTTTAAATGGCATTGTAAAACTTACAGGCTTACCTTGCATTGTCACCTTAAATATTATTATTATTATTATTATTATTATTATTATTATTATTATTATTAATTAGCTATTTCTGGAGGAAGCTAGTTGAGAAGACAGCCTATAAAGTTGTGCTCCAAAAGAAGATGCTTCTCCAAATGGAGTAAGTTTAGATTAATTTCACAGTAGCCCCAGCTGGAAATTAGTTTTCTTGACATTTCATTAGCATTGCCAATAAATAGAAGGACGATTTGGAGACTCCTAATCTTTCTCAAGGCATCAGAATGTTTTAAGTGACTCCTATCGCCCACACGGGCGAAGGAAATATGAACCATGATAACCGGGAGCTTCAATTTTCATAATTAAAAACTAATTCCACATTAATAATCGTCCGGCTTAAAACTAGAAATGCAGCTTTAAAACAATCCCCACGGAAACACCAAAAGGGTTTTCCAATGACCGCGTGATAGACGGCGATAACGTGAGTGGTTGTGGGAAATTGTACACCAGAGAAGAGTTTGAACTGAATACTTGCAGGCCCTGGGGTTAATTAGAAGGTCTAAGGAACTAAAAAGCCAGTGCCTACCAGCGCCTGAACACCTTGTGCTTCTTGCAGAATTCAAGGAGGCATTTCTCCTCTTCGACAGAACCGGTGAATGCAAGATCACCTTAAGTCAGGTGGGCGACGTCCTCCGGGCTCTGGGCACCAATCCCACAAATGCAGAAGTCAAGAAGGTTCTCGGGAACCCTAGCAATGAAGGTAGGTTCCTCTAAGACCATTGAAACTCAGGGAGGGACTTCGCACAATAGAGCTCAGTTTGTTCCTCATGGTGGCAGCCGTGCTTCCCTCCTCATCGATGGAAAACCTCTGCTTGTTTTCATCGAGAAAAAAAAAAATAAAGTGAACTTTCTTTGAGGAGGGGAAAGTGTGATAAAGCATCACACCGGAGGAGAAGAAAGGGTGAGACATCCTCCTCGGCATCAAATCAGAGTCCAAGGCTACTGAGACAGGGCACAGACGACCACATGGTCTTCAGAGTTCATGCCTTCAAAGCCAGAAGTCCATTTTAAAAAGTCGGTTTCATTTTAATTCAAATAGAATAATATCTTCTCCTTTCTTTCCTCGATCCTGTCCCTTGTCCCTTCCTTCCAACCCTTCCCATGCCTACCCCTCACTCCCTCTCAAATAACTCTTCTTGTTATTTTTATATATGTGCATAAATATATATATATATGCAAACAACCTTTTGAGTCTTTTTAGTGTTGACATTAAATAATCAACTAGGGGAATCATCCCTGAAAAGGAGGAAATCTCCCTCTCATCATTCCTTAGTTGCCTGTAGTTCTTTGTCTAAAAGGGAGGTCCTCTAAGATTTCGTGCATCCATGCTATCATGTCTCTATTTTGTCCATGATCAAGCTCTGTTAGGCAGCCATATTGTTATGGTGTTATAGGTGCAGCTTCCCCGTCATTTCTAGAAGACACAATCTCACAGGAGAATTCCTGATCCTCTGGGTCTTACGAGTCTTCATTCTGATAAAGACATTGACTACGGCTAACATACAACACATTTTGTATGCAGCCATGAATAATCATAATAATGGCCTTCTAGAAAACACTGATTGTTTGAAAAATGGTGTGCGAATAAAGTCACAGTGTTCTGAAATACACCTGCTGACCTCTTTAGCCAATGTACCCTGGCTTTGCTTCAGTGACCATTTGAAAGGAACTCAGCCATCTTAATTAAGAATAGGCAGAGTCACATCTTAACGAGTATTTCCTATTTCCAATCAATTATTTATATAAGTCCTTGGAAACCTTAAAGTAAACCCTGAGCTCTGTCTCCCCATGTAAATCCTGGACTAGGAATCAGTGAGGCACATAAGGGGAATTTCAGAAGTCACTCAGTCCATATGGAAACCCAGCCATGAGTCCAGAACAAGGAAATTGCTTTTAATCCCAACGGCTCATTGCAAAACGTAATAACCTGTTGGAAAATGTGACTTTAAACAAAAAAGACAAGACACAAAATGGAAGGTTTCTCAAGTAGAAACTGGGGCTGTTTGTCTTTGCATTTAGGAAAAAAAAATTGAGGGGGTAGACAAATGATGTCATGCTTTTCATGATGACTAAGTATGTGCTTGTGGTTGCTCCTTCATGAGAGAGAGAGAGAGAGAGAGAGAGAGAGAGAGAGAGAGAGAGAGAGAGAGGTTACATAACAGATTTCAAAAACCATACCTCTACCTGAGTCAGTCTGTCTATTCTGAAGACATGAGCAATACAATTATGTGGAAAGATGGAGAGAGGGAGGGGGTGTGAGGATGCAGTGTAAGCCTCCTGCTTACCTGTTGTCATCTCACTTAGAAGCTTCCCTCAGTAACAAAGTCATTAGGTAAGTATTCGTTGACTCAGTATCCAAATGTGCTCTTTCTATAACCCAGTGTGCTACATTCCTTCTGTAAAAGGGGGAAATTTTTATTTCCCTATTGATATAATTGCATCCATATATGCATGTATATATGTATATATACACACATACGAACATATAAACACATATATAAATGTACATATGCAGCTGTATATACATACATATGTATGTACACACACACACACACACACACACACACACACACACAGACACACAGACACACACACACACACATATACAATCTCTGACCTGGAATTAGAAAAGAATGAGGATATCACAAAATGTTCGACACACACTCTTCCCTCATGGGCTTCTTTTTAAAAATTACTTCAAATGTAAAGGAGTCGAAGGCTCTACAAAAACCTCAGGCATAGGAGCATACGAAGTTAAGGTTCAGTAAGGTTTTATTGTGTTTATATGATTATGGGAAATGTTCTATTGTTCCCCGGTGCTTACGGAATACAGTGAATCATAGTACTAATAACATTTATTAACTAATCAAACTTTTCATGTGCTGGGTTTATTAAATTTCACAGTGACACTTTAAAGTATTTCTATTTTGAAATTGAGAATACAATGTTTGAAGAGGGTAGAAAAGGACCGGAGAGAGAGTTTAGCAAGTTAAATGCGTTTACTGAGAAGATCCAGGTCATGTTCCTAGCACGCACATCAGGTGGCAGACAACCGGGAACTCCAATTCCAAGGATCTATCATCCTAATCACCCTCGGCAGGTACCCGTGAGCCTGGGGTGCTCATTCACACATTCAGGCCCACACACATATGTGTAAAATAAAACAATGTAAAGAGAAAAAAGCTGAGCCACATTTGGGGGTACCCACCTGTAACCTCGGCCCTTTCAAAGTGGACAGGGCAGGCTCAGGAATTCAGTCATCCTCAGTTCCGTGCCAAGTTGGAGGCCACTCAGGATGAGTAAGCTTATCTTTAAAAACTAATAATGAATAAAAAGAAAGCGGTTAACAAAGTTGTGAGAGCTGAACTAGAGATAAAGCTGGGACTGAAGAACTCAGGCGATTGTCCATCCTCCTGTGTTTTGTCAGATTAGTAGTTTATCCAGTGAATTTTAAGTTATGGGAAGGTTTCTATGACTATTTGAATTTGGTTTATAACCCAGAGGTGGTAATTTATGGAGGTTACTAACTCTGCAAACCACAATTTTCTTCCAGAGATGAATGCTAAGAAAATCGAGTTTGAACAGTTTCTGCCCATGATGCAAGCCATCTCCAACAACAAGGACCAGGGAGGCTATGAAGATTTCGTTGAGGGTCTGCGTGTCTTCGACAAGGAGGGCAATGGCACCGTCATGGGTGCTGAGCTCCGCCATGTCCTCGCCACTCTGGGTAAGGACAGACATTGCAATGGGCATAGGAGAGATCATATAGGAAAGGTCATGACAGGAAAATCACATCATAATCAGAATAGTCAGGGGAAAGAAGAAAAATAAAAAATTAGCAGTCAAAAGTCAGTGACTATGTCTGTGAGCCTCTGTGGCACTGAGTTTGCTTGGGGGTGAAGTAATGATGTTTCAGGAAGCCCGTGGCTGATCGCTTGTGATGGGAATTTGACAACATTCTGTTTCTATCTCATTGCTAAAACTGAGTGTTTTGTTTCCCCAGGAGAGAAGATGAAGGAGGAGGAGGTAGAAGCATTGCTGGCGGGCCAGGAGGACTCCAATGGCTGCATCAACTATGAAGGTACAGCCAGCCTCCTCTCATTAAGGATAGACTCCTTTCCAACTTTATTCTCCCCTTCTTTATTGACGCATGTGCTTATTGTAAGTAAATTGCCTTATTCTGAGATGCTGCGTGAGGACAGATAGGCAGAATTAGTTTTGGAAATCCCATGCAGTCTCCTATAGTTTAACCGTGTTTTCTCTTAGTTTATCCACACTATCCCTGAAAGAGCAGTAGGGCTTAGATTAGAATCAAGTGTAATGCAACCTCGGAGCTGAGCAGATTTTGAAGTTCTTCACGAGTACAAAAACCCTAAGAAACTGGAGGTCAAAGAGATTTAGTTACTTATCGATGGTCAAATTGTTCACAGCAAGGCTGGAGCTAAAATTCGGTTCTCTCTGGCTAATGGTCTTGTTTACCTGAAAAATCACTCAACAGCAGATGTGGTGGCTTGCATTTGTAGAGCTAGGAAGCTGAAGGAGGAAGCCCAGGGCTGCCTGGGTTATAAAGTGAGACCCTGCTGGAAGGAGGTGGGGAAGGAGGGAGGGAGGGAAGGCAGGGAGGAAGGAGGAGGCAAGGAAAAGACCGATGAACACATAGCCACAGGGGTGGGCGAGGGTCAGAGACACAGAGGTGGTGGGAGAATACCATCCCATGGTTGCCAGTGTTTACTTCCTACTACCAGTTTATAGCAGTTTCACAGGAAGTATACGAAAGCAATATATACGCAAAGTAAATATTTAAAATAAAGCTGTTTAGTATCATTTGAAAACGTAAATATTTCCAATAAACTTTATCTCCCTCCACCCCCCGAAAAAGACCAGCCACATTTCAATAAACCTATGTTGTCAACTTTGATGAAAATATGAGTTTACAATGCTCCAAATTTATAAAAAGCATTAAGAAAGAGAGAACTGGAAAGGAGAAGGGAAAAGAAGAAGAATATAGACAGTCAGCCATGCCAGCCAATGTTAACTAGAAACATTAATTAAACAGCACCTTTTACCCATAAACAACTCCTATTTGGTTGTTGTTACAAATATATTGTGTGTAATAATCTCTACTAATATTGTTGGGACAAATAGTTATCTGGAAAATAAATTTAAATCTCAACTTCTTTTTAATTCAATTTGACTTTTTCTAACTCTTAACTATATATATTGTCCAACAGCTTTTGTGAAACACATCATGTCTGTCTAAAAGGAGAATTCAAGGTATACATCTATCCTCTCTCTGATATGAAAGGCTTGGGTGATATTTTGTTTAAAAAAAAACAGCTTCGGGGTTGGGGATTTAGCTCAGTGGTAGAGCGCTTGCCTAGGAGGAAGCGCAAGGCCCTGGGTTCGGTCCCCAGCTCCAAAAAAAAAGAACTAAAAAAAAAACAGCTTCATAACCTATGCTTTAGATACAGTATTGCCTCCTAATTGCAAATTATTTATATTAACCAGAACATGTACTCCTATTTTTTTTAACTCTACAATAATTTAACAGTAGAAATCTAACTAACCAGAGACTAGTTAATTTAATGTGCATATAACACCGCTGAAAATATTGTCCTAAGTTCTTTAAATAACAACATTAGCTTTTTAACAGTTACTTCTCTAACAAACTGCATTGTAACAGTTCAAATTCAAGTGATAGCAACCAGGTTCAAAAAGCAGGAATGTTGTTTGCCTTGAGAGTGTTGGCTCATTGTTTCCGCTACAGTGGTCTTTCCAAAGAGATACTATCAACATCTAATATGCTTCCATTTCCCCCACAGAACACAGTGTTGGGGAAGACTGGCCAGAAAGTCAGTTCAAGAACACCTATGGCTAACTGTCAACACCAGCTTGCCACCACCCGGAAGAACAAACAATCTAGACCATTCTAGATTGAAGGATTCCCTGAAGTTTTATCAACCTTGAGTTTTTCATGGCACACACATCAGGTTGATAATCTCAAGTCCATGTACCACCTTTATGATCTACTTGGGTCCACAACATTCATAAGAGCACTACATCAATAAACTTGGTCAGTCTGGAAGACTCAAATTGTGTTGTGTCTTACTTTTTTGTTTTATAAAAATAGTTTTTAAGAATTTAATCCTTATGGAAAATAGTTTTAACAATTGATGAATTATAAATATTAACAAAAACCACTGCCGGGCCTGATAAGAAGGCCTTGTGGATAAAGGCATGTGCTACCACACCTGAAGACCTTCATTTTAGCCCTGATGAAAGGAAAGAACGGATTCCCATACTTGTCCTCTGATCACCATATGAAGGCCGTTTGCCAATCGTACATATGCACACAAATAAAGACAGTCACATGAATAAATGTTAAATGCAAAAAGAAAAAATTTAAAGTCATCTCAATCTACCGAGCAATAACAGACTGAATAATAAAGAATTATACATTAGTGAAAGTTAAATAGAGAACCATGGAAATTCAGACAGGAACCAGGGCATTTTAATAGTAAGATAAAGGTAAAATCGGGTCCTTCAGATTTATGTAAATCATTACTTATAGTTCAGTCTATTCCTTTGAAGTAATTTTTGGGGCTATTAAGCCTTTGACTTTTGTCTCTGGTGACTTCAAAAATAAGAGCCACTGTGACCTCATAGCTGTTACCTAAAAGAAAGAGAGGGGGTGGGGGATGAGAAAGGGAGGAAGGAAGGAAAGAGAAGGGAAGGAAGGAAGGAAGGAAGGAAGAAGGAAGGAAGGAAGGAAGGAAGGAAGGAGGAAGGAAGGAAGGAAGGAAGGAGGAAGGAAGGAAGGAAGGAAGGAGGAAGGAAGGAAGAAGGAAGGAAGAAGGAAGGAAGGAAGGAAGAAGGAAGGAAGGAAGAAGGAAGGAAGGAAGGAAGGAGGAAGGAAGGAAGGAAGGAAGGAGGAAGGAAGGAAAACTCTCCATGCTGAAGGGATTATTGCTCCGGAGTTCAGGATTCAGTTGACTGCTGTGTGTCTCCCTCTCTGACCTCTTCTGCTTTACATGCACAGGTGTCCACATCTCCGCTTAGCTCTTCACAAAAACGAAGTGGAAAAGGTTACAAAGTAAACTTTATATCCTAGATGTATCACATAGGCCTTTCCACAGAAGATTCTGAAAGGAAGTAAGGTCAGTGCTGCGTGCTTGTCCCTACCTTCCTGAAGAGATAGAAGCAGTAGCAAGGAGTATAAAATCTCTCAGAAGTCCCTACCTACCTGTACCTCCTGGGAAGTTTGTTGGCAACTTATGTCAACAAGCTCCTTCTGTCTTTCAAAAGTCACTTGTACTCTAGTCACTGACCTGGGCTTTTGTGGCTAAGTTGGGCCACAGCACTCACATGTTTGAGGGAAGTGAACAATGACCTCATGATCTTAAAGCCAAGTTTCCCTTCAAGCAAGGACTGGAAACGCCAATGAGGGCAGATCACAGAGAGCTTCTGGGAGAATGGGAATCTGCTTCTGCACGTCCCTTTATGAGAACTCCAGACCCATGCCACCGAGAATGTGAAATGTGCCTAGCAAGATGGGCGAATTGAATTTTTAAGTATATTTCATTTTAACTTATTTAAGATTTTATTTAATGGCTATGTGTGCCTCATGAATACCATACTGAGCAGTGAGGGGCTCGACACAAAATTATTTTTATTTATTACATGAGACAATTGAAATGGTTTTTTTAAATATAAAAGCTCCACATATAAAATTGTCAATATTTGAAATTTAAATCATGTTTCAATCTGGGTGTGGCAGTGCATGCTATTAATCCCAGAGCCCTTGGAAGCCAGAGGAAGATGTATCTCTGAGTTTGAGGCTACCCTACTCTACAGAAAGAGTTCCAGGACAGACATTACATGAGAAGCCCTGCCCCCTCTCTAAAATAAAAGTATTTTCAGAAGCATAAAGGTCACAGTGTAGAGAAAATGACTGCTACACGTAGTCTTAATTATAGAGGGCTCTTTTTTTTTTTTGATCTGTGGTGTACATGTCTTTACATTTTTTTCAAGATAGAAAAGCATGATGTCTGTGCGGTATAAATTGTTCGTTTTGAGCCTTGTGTATAACGCTTTCCTCTCAAGATTTTATAATAGTGCTTTAACTGTCCCCACGGGCTAACTTCAGCACACTGTCATGGGACCTAACCTTATTAAATTACCATGTGTGAACCGCTCATAACTCAAGTCGCAGCAGGTGCAAAAATGGAGCTGCGCAGGCAGAAGAGTGATCGTCATTTTTAAAATCCCCACCAGCTGGCGAAGCAACAGGTGCCTAATTCCTCATCTTTTAAAAATAACTTTTCAAAAGCCTGTGCTGTATAAGCAAATATTTTCAAGTTTGTTTTTAAACCATCTTCAAGTTACCTTCCTCACAAAATACATTATGTGCTGATTTTTTTGTCTCAAAATGACATTTGAAGTCTAAGCATATAAAAATTTATTTCTTTTTAGAAATGAAATTATTATTTAACTGGAGACTTAAATTGTGTCTTAACTCTTGCTCCTCCCCTTTTCCCCTTTTGTCCCTTCTCTCCCCACTCCCCTCCCCTTCTCTTCACATGCTCATGGCGGGCTCTTCTCTTTCCTACTCTTCTTCTTTCTCTCATCCCTCTCCCTTGTCTTGTCCTTTCACTAAACCTTTCCACATGGAAAAAATAAATTGTATCTTAAAGCTTTTGGATAATATTTCTCAAGAAACATCAAATGGAAAATATAATTTAAAATATAATATATCTCCCTCTAACCTGTCATCTGATGCTAGTCTTTGTCAGCAGTGTTAAATATCTTTTTCAATCATGATAAATATAGATTGAAGAAAGACTATCTTCCCTCAACTCCCAAGTTTAGAGAAAATCATGAATCTATAGACCTCATTAGCAATGTCTGTAATCCCCAAAGAGTAGTAAGTACCTACCTGAAGTCCAGACTAAAGACCTAAACACTCTACGGTTGCCAAGGGAACCAAACTTAGGGAGGTAGAGAATAAGTAATTTGGGCAATGATTTCAATTTGTAGTTTGGTGAGCAATAAGTAAGTGAGTCCCAAGTCACAGTGTGGCATTTGTGATGGGTTACAAGACCATGTGGCAAACCATCCAGAAGCCTCATACAAGATAGGTGCTCAAGATAGGCATCATTAGTATTTGCAAGGGAAAAGTCTTATCTAATTTTTCCCTTGGATTTTATCTCCCAACAGTGTGATTGGCTAAAGCCACCTCCTATGTTAGGCACACTGTGGCCCGTGCACTCTCATATAAAGTGCTCACTTCCCACCAACATCCCCCAGAGCCAAGGAGTATACCAAGAATACAGCATGCCTCTCTATCCTAGGCCATTCAAGGTACCTGGGAGCTCAAATTCCCCTGCCTAAGGGATCCCAAGCTTTCTCCAAGGACAGGAGTCTTTGTAGGTCCATCCTTCTATAGGAAAAGCTGCAGTGGTGAGTGTAACCATGAGACCAAGAGGTTGATACCTTCCAGTGTTACTTTGTCTAAATGGTGGATCTTACCCAGGCAATTCCTGCAGTCTACCATGGTGCTGAAGAAAACGAAGAGAAGGAAGTCTCCGGGATATAAGGGCAGATTACCAAGAAGTCAAAAATTACACCTTGGCCTTCTTAGTTATTACAACACCATATTTTTCAGAAGACAAAAGGTACAAGCCACTTAATAACATCTTATTTGATCCATAACCAAGTATTTAAATTAATATAAAGTGAGACCTCCCTGTGGTCTCATCTGTTAGGTGGGTTTTCTGAATACAACATTTTCAGAGACCAGTCTTAACATTGCTCAGAAATAGAGGCCTACTTCATTCAAACAATTAAAAATTGCAATGTCTATGTTTGTAATTACATAGTAGCATATCAGTTATGGTTTCTTTCTAAGAACAACAATAGCTTTCCTTTCCTCTTGTCTTTCTCCAATCTGTTAAAGAGAAAACCAATTCATCTCATGGTATTTTTATATAGGACGGAAGTACATACATCACAATTAGTATAGAGGTGGGTAATTGCTAATGTGTGATAGTGCAATAGAAAATACAGATGTGGGCCTGGGGGAAGGAGTTCTGTCAGCAAAAAGATTCCCAGAACCCACATAAAAGAACCTGGCCGTGGGCACATGTAATTAGAGACCTGGGGAGGTGATCAGACAAGATGAGCCTATCTTATTTATTTATTACACATAAAATAAATACAGTTAAAACATTTTTCAACATTAAACTATAAGTTGGAAAGAAAAAAAGTCCAAATGGCAATTCTACACTAACTTCTTCTGTTGGTTTTTCTGCCTCTCACTATCAGACTTTTGTCTGCAACATCAAAGCATTTCCTAGTGAGCAGGTGCTCAGGGGTCGGGCTCAGGTCTGAAAACTGCTGTTACTCTTCTAAGCTGTGCAACCATGTGGGCTTTACTTGACCTTTCCAAGTTCATCTTCTGTTAAATGGACTTTAAAAGGATTACCATGTGATATAAAATTAATTCAGAGTGTCAGTTACTGGGTATGTGGCAAGCTCATATGCACTCTTCTTGCTTTCTGTAGTATGGCCCTCTGAGCTGATGATGAGAAGGTGTCATGACACTGGGCTAAGTATATTTTGTATAACCTGTGCAAATACTAAAGTCAAACTATCAAGAGATTTACTTATTCATACTGGAAAAGTAATTATGAAGATAGGAACCTACAATACCTTGGCCAAAGCAATCAAGAACTACTAAGTCCTATTTAGTCCCTATTTTATTCCTCTGTATCATGGAATGTTATCTTCCCACTATCTTTGAAATGCTTAATCTCTTGGCTTCTACATCTGTGACACTATGCTTTTCCTTTTTCTTCTAAATCTTCCTCCTGTCTCTTCATCTCTTTGGTCGATCTGCTTTCTCTACTCACCTGTTAAACCTTATGATTTAATCTTGTGCTCACGAACCTGTCCTCTACCCTCTTTTACTGTATGTACTCTCCCTTGGTGAGGATTAAGTTATTATCTATATATGCCCGCTACCCAAATCCTTGGGCTTTGCAGCACTCCTCCCATGAGCTTCAAGGTGGCATTCCTTAAGTAACAACTTCCTGGCCTGTCCCACTTATATCTCAAAGTCATTGCAAAATCAAATATCAAAATCATAGCACATAGTTTCTCCAAACTGCTTTGGACTGATGTGTGTGTGTGTGTGTGTGTGTGTGTGTGTGTGTGTGTGTGTGTGTGTGTGTATGTGTGTGTGCGTGTGTGTGTGTGTGTCTATGTGTATGTGTGTGTGTTACATACTCATTTTAATCTAAGCTTGTCCCTAGCCACCTCCTCCATCCCAATTCATCAACCAAAAATCCATCTACCTCTCAAGCACTTTTTAAAAAGTAAGTCCAATGTTTTATATTTCCATTGTTAATGTCTTTGTTGCCTCAGCCATGAGTTTGGTACAGTCTACTGATGGTTTGATCTTTTTGTTCCTCACTCGATGGCTCTCTTTCCTAAGACACCCACAGCAGCCAACCAGAGCTACTTTCTAAACCATAAATAAAATGGTGTCACTCTCTAGTTCTGAACACTTCAAAGGTTCTATCACCTCCACAAGGAGACCAACACTCTCCAAACCAGCTCAGAAAATTCTCTGCACCATCACTGGATACTCATTGAGCCTCATCTCTCATTACATCGACCCTCCACCCCTCCACTATGTGAACCAAACTGAATTCCATATGGATCCACTTACACGATGCAGTTGCTTCCTTCTGGAAATGTGTATGTAGCTCTCTTTACCTTCAGAGAAGCTTCTCCATCTCATGGCTTCTTTATCCGGCTCAGCTCAGCTTTCATACGGCAGCTGTGTTCTGTAGTCCTCTCACAAAGACTCTGATCTGTCTTGCTTTCTTCTGGTATTCTACAGGAGTCTGTTCTAACCCAGTAAAACATGCATTGTCCTAGATTTAAACTTCCAAGGACTTCTTATTACCAATTCTTTTATTAGATAGCAAATACTAATATGCAATGATGAATGTAATTAAATTGAATTTAATGATTAAATTTAATAAGATCCTTGAAGAAGCATATTTTCACTACTGTCCAGTCTTCCTCACTTCTTACAAATGTATCTCTCAGGAGAATATTCTGCACTGTTTTCATCCAATTACTCAGCAAATGATTATTATTTTATTGTCTAGTCAGATTACGCAATGACTCTTTTTGAAAAAAGATGAATGGCCAAATCAAGAGGTAAATTCCGAGTTCTCAAGCACCTGAGACATTCAACAATCTGGCCCTTCGTCATTTCCCTGAAATGCAGTTATCACATCAGAAAACAAGTTCTTGTGTTTGTTCCATTGCTGACCCTATATCTACCCCCTGACCCAGACCAGCTTAGGACTCCTACCCATTGTGTGACCTGTAAACATCACTCTCTGTTTTCACCTTCATGTGGTCTGCCATTATTTGGTCCTCCGGTTTCAGAAACAGTCGATTAACTCATATCCAAGTCCTAACTCTTGCATCCAATATTTCAGTTTTACCATTCTAAATATCAAGACACCCATTTTGCTCTTGGGTTTAAACACTCAGTAATTCTCCCTGCTTTGAGGATGAAGTTAAAGTACATACATCCTTTGGAAAATTTTAAAGCCTTTCTTATTTCCACTATTTCTTTTTTTAAGAATATTTTATGTTTTAATTGACCAAAGCCAAGACAAATACCTATTGCCACATGTCGATCCACGTACTAATTTTTTTCAATTTAATTAGTTTTTAAATAACTCCAGACCTCTAATTAATGAATACCAGGCTAACCATCCCCTACCTTTTATCACCTCTCTCTCATAGCCCCTCTCGTCTACAGAGCTTTTTCTCAACTCACTTCTATTCATTTTGTTTTGAGGTTGGCTGGATTTAACCATGGCTAGAAATATGAATGTGGAGAGCTAACTGCAGATACAAAACTAAGGACAGTGACACCCCACAACTTCACAGAATGCACCAGGAGCCAACAGTTTAGTTGCAAACAGTAGATCCTGATGATTCCTGGTATTTCCTTTTACTTATCCTTCCTCCCAACCATGCTGAAAGGTGTGTAGGGTAAAAGCACACACACACATTGGTTCCAATGTGCTCTCTCATATTCTATATGACAACCTTGATGGTGTCATAGGTAAATATACTGACAAAACCCTGTTTTGAGGACCAAATAAGACATCATAAGTGAAGTGCTTGAACTGTGTTGACGGCGCCCACACCACCACGGTACCGAGAACCGAGCATAGGTCTTCAAGGTTTAAGAATAAACACATACTCGGGTCATTCATGTTACAAGAATGCCAAAGCTTTACTGAGCTTCACAGAATATATACCCCAAATTCTCCGGGTAGAAAATTCCAGGAAGCATAGAGGAAAAACAGGTTTGTAGAAAATTCCAGGAAGCACAGTGGAAAAACAGATTTATGCCCTCAGGAGGAAAACAGTAACAAAAAACAGAAACTGACTTAACAGTGTTACCACCCAAGTGTACCACCCAGGTGTTACTGCCCAGACCAAACAGAAAGGTCAAGATCCTTTGTTCTTAAGAACAAAAGCTTCCACATGCATCAGCAAGGCTCAGCAGAAGGCACCTCAACTGAGAAAATGCTTCCATAAGATCCTGCTGTAAGACATTTCTTAATTAATGATCAGTGTGGGAAGGTCTCAGCCACTGTGGGTGGTAACATGTCTGGGCTGATCCTGAGTTCTATGGGGAATCAGGCTGAGTAAGCCATGAGGAATAAACCAGTAAGCAGCATCTTTCCGTGGTGTCTGCATCAGCTCCTGCCTGCGGGATCTTGCCTTGTTTGAGTTTCTGTCCTGACTTTTTGAATGATGAAAAGCAATATGGAAATACAAGCCTAATTTATGTTTCCTCCTCAGCGTGATTTTTGGACATAGTGTTTCATTGCATCAATAGACACCTTAACTAAGACCAGCTGTAAGGATGAAATAAATGAGATCGCAGTTATTATAATCATAGTTCTTTGAAAACATTATAGAAATTCCTTTTCATGGGATAATTTTATATCTTATTGGCATCCACTTCTCCTCTTGGCCTTTCCTTACTTAAGTCCCTACATCCTCAACATGTCCAATAGGACCCTGTACCTATTATTGTATTTATGTTATTTGTTTACATCACCCCATTTCTATATCCCTGGAACCTAGAGTAATACCTGACATATGGTTGATGCTAAATTTTTTAAAAAGACTGGAATGACAGAATATCAACATATTGCCCAGGCTGACCTTGAATTTACAATCTTCCTACCCCTAGTATCTCAAGGGTAGCTCTGTATACCATCACACTTAGTAGTTTTCTCTGAGACAGTGTCCTGCTTGCTGCCCAAGCTAGTCTTGAATTCCCAGACTTCCACAGAAGAAATAAAATCTATTACTATTTAATCCAATAAACTTAGTGACGCTCAGACATTGTTTAGATTTGGATCAATAATTCAATTTCAAACTGCATTTGACTTAGCAAATAAAACACAATAGAAGTTTGTGCTCCAAAATGCATGTAACCATTCACAAAGCTTGAGAAAAAAGTCTAAGTATTGCTATTAGTTTTCTCTGGCCAAGGGAAATCACAACAGTTTTTTGTTCATTTGCATGTATGCTTTACTTTTGTGTCTCATTCTTGACTTCTCTTTAAGAGGTAAGGTGTATTGCTTTTGTAATATTTCACGAAAAGTGTAATACATGCTGTTTTGTGGGGCCCCCTTTAAGCTTTTATTAAGTTTTTTTCTTTTATAATTTCATAATTAATACAATGTGTTCTGGTTCCACTCACCACCGCCCCACCCCACATACTCTGTTCGTTGTTTTTTGTTTTTTGTTTTTTGAAGTTCTTGAAATATACAATGGTAGTAGAGGAAAGGTTAAAGGAAGGCTTGTGACAACAGCATTTTAGAAGTACAAGACTGCAAGGAAGTTTAGAGGGGTTGCTTGCTTTGTTTTGTTTTTAGAAAAATGTTTACCCAAGTAGACACTTCATTGACACTTAATGAACCTTCCAGACACTTAGCCAAGTCACCCTATGTTGTTTCCTGTAGTCTGGGAATTCAAGACTAGCTTGGGCAGCAAACAAGACACTGGGGAACACCACAGTTTCCTTACAGAGATTTCACACTGCCAAGTAGGACTTTGTAAGGAGGCTGGGTTTTCCTTTATTTGGGGGTATTTCAACATTTCTTTCATTATTTCATTATAGTAGGGAGTCCCTGATTTCTGGGTTTCTTTGTCTATTTTGGAATTGTTATATCATGGGCACACTATCCATGCAGTGGTCAAGCAAATGGACATCATTGCTTCCAAGTAGACCCACAGCATTTGCCTTTTCCTTTGGCAGGCAAGAGCGCTGAACACATCTAAAATTTTTTTTTTGTTTTTGCAAACTGTCACACACACATTGAATATATTTTTATTCCTGTATATCTTCTTTTTATCCAACCTACTACCTTTACTCCCAACTGCTTTGCTTAAAGTACTTTTATTGTAAGTCACAGCAAACCTGTTTGGTGGTATAAATTGTAATAAGCATACTGACAGGCTTCATGATTTCATCTTTCTAGATATAAACTTTATTTACCACCCATGAAAATCAACTTCCTGGATCAAATAAAAAAAAGATGATAAAATGGATCATAAGGTTTCCTGACGTCCAGCATTTTCTACTGAATAGTATTTCAGTGGAAAATGTATAACCAGGTCAGAAACAGGTTTAATATACCTTGAAATTCACATGGCCTTAGATGGATGAGTTGGCAAATCATGTACTAAGTTTGCTAAAATCAGAGGAAAAGGGAAGTTGCCTAAACACCCCCCCCCAAAACAAGTTTTTATTGTACTAGTTGAAGAAGATCCAAGTCGTGAAGCATTGTTGTAACATAATAGTAGTGTGAAGGTCCCCAGAGGGGTAATAATGGCCACATGAACTCTTACTTCAGCTTTTGCCTGTCCCTTTATCACACTCTGAGTGACATGAATCGAAATGAAGCCCCCATGCATCCTTTCTCTGGCTGAAGCATCCTTTCATTCTCTTGACCTACACTAAGCTTGAATATCCCATTTGCCTTGATAAACCTCCCCATCCTTTCTGTAATGAGATGGAATATATCGTTCTACATTAATGATCGTTCATTTGTTTTACAAAGCACTAAGGGAAGTTAATAGAATTTGTTTTCCTCTTTGCATAATGTGTGGTGGTAAAAAAGAATTGGAGCTAGAAAGATTTAAATATGAGATTATAGGCAAGACAATTAGTTTTGCTGAATTCAGCTTCCTTTCTTGTAAGAACAGAGATAGTATGATTCTTTCAACAATGGCTTTGTGCATGGGCTGAATAAGCCTGCTTTGAATTTATTTAGCTAAGTCCTAGCTGCTACCTGGATGGCCAGTGATAATTTATTATTATGTTTGTCTCAAGTTTTGCTTTGGCTACTGTGTGTGCATTGTGTGTAGGCATGTAGGTGTAATTCTGAAAAGAATCATTTACGAGTCATCATCTTGTGCTTCTGGGTGTCTAGAAAACAATGAAAAGCGTCTACCCCTAGTTGATCTCTGGTAACTCCCCATGGCTTTGACATGAGAGTGAAACTTAAAGAGTAAACAGAGGACATTCACCTGCCCTGTCCCTCCTCTCCCCCACACTCCTACCCCCTCTCTTCCTCTCTTATTCTCTCCCCCTTTTTCTCTGTGTACTCAAGCCTTTGAAATAAAGAACAGTTGGAGTGGAGTGAGATTAATATGTTTCAAAAAGTAGTACAAATGTTCACTTTCTCCAAGGAAAGAAGCCCAATTGTGTTTAATTACTGACTCTCAATTACAGGCTCCAATTTTGTAAACCAAATGCATTTGGTGGTTCTCTTATAATTGTGTTATTTTAAAGCAGGATAGCTGTTAAATAATTTATAACTGGAGACCCTCTCCTACAGGAAGACTTTTTCTAGCTCTGTGTATTTTCCTGGAAGTGAGAAAAAGACCAATAAGTGAAGGACTTAAATTCTAGCTTCTGATCTTCCCATTCCTTTAGCCATACTGAGCATGTGCTATGTAAGGAGATAATGGAATATTTAATAAATTTAGTAGAGTTATGAGGGGCAAAGCATTATACATGCTTTAAAGGAACACTTTAATATGATGTATAAAGTACGGAATCTAACTCCAAAGTCATCAAATTGCTTTTGTAGAATGGTTGGTATAATTCACTTTAAGGTTTATTTATTTTTGTTTTTTGTTTTTTGTGTTTTTGGTTTTCTTTTGGGGGGGGTTGGTTTGGTTATTTGCTTATTTTGTGAAATACTGACACAGCGGTATGAAAATTAGTTCACATGATACAAATACACTGGGGTCCAAAGAGGAAAAGGGAAAAAGGAAGGAGAGAGAAAATAGGCAAAGGAACTGCAAGGAGCATCCATCTGTAGGTGGTGTTGACGTCATTGCTGTAAGGCATGCAATGTGCAGTCTGGCTTTCTGTGTGTAGTCTTTGGAAATTTCTGAATGATTCACTCATGATTGGTACAAGTGGATCCCTTGGGGACAGTGAAAGTCTGCTAAGCTCTAAAGCCAGACAAGCTGGCAACCAAGTTATCCCATTTCTGAAAGCAGCGAAGGATCCTAGTTCTTACTAAAGTGTAAGAGCTATTAAGAGGCTTGGCCTGGTAGAAAGTAGGTAAGTTATGCAGACCCTAGGGACTTTTGCCAGCTTTGCACCCACTGCCTCAGGTCAAGATTAGGCCAAGTACCAGCTTCCTGCTTTGCTCAGGTCAAAGCTAGGCCAAGTTCCATTCTTCACCCACAGTTCTCAGGAGGAGCAGGAACAGGACCACAGATGTACTGACGGTCACCTGGCCCTCCAGCCCCAGATTAGAGTTTGAATGCATGTAGATTCAAAGGTCAATATGCTTAGCCAATAAATTTAAATTGTAACCTTGCTGATGTAACCTGTACCTCTAAAAAGTATAAAAACTTCTTGTTATAGCCATTCGGGGTCCCTCGCCAAGAGGAAAACAAACCTCTTGCGTTTGCATCGAACTCTGTTCTCGTGTCTCACTTGGAGGAGTCTCCCAGTAGTTAAGACTCACTTTGAGCCTTACAGCAGCACCTACAAGTCTTAAAGTATCTCAGCCCAGCCCCTTGAGCATCGGGTGCTAAGCTTCTCCTCATGGGGTTTGTGTGTAAGTTCGGCTCCAGTTTTAAATTTTGACATAATTATATGTGTTGGTATTCTGTCTAAGCTCCAGTTATGCTGCAAGGTATGCTCTGCCCCACAGTTGCCTAGCAACAGCCAGCTGTGCCTGACTTTATAAGGGGTTGCTTGCCCCCTCCTCTCTCTCTCTCTTACTCCCCTCTTGTTTTCTCTTGCCTTCTTTGTCCCTGTCCCTTCGCTGTCCATCCCCCCTTTCCTCCAAAGTGCCCATGGCCAGCCTCCTTTCCTCTCTTCTACTCTTCTCTCATTAAACCTCTCCACATGGAACCATGTTGGCTTGGTGTGTTCTGTCCGGGCATGGGACGAGATTTAAACCCTAACAATATGTGTATGCAATGCACTGTGAGTAAGTTCATTCTCCCTGACCCTCTCTCACTCCTGCTAAACCATCCTCTTCTTAACTTGTCTCCCTCCCGACCTCATTTCCCTCCTTGTTTTAATGTAATGAGACACTGTCTTATGGGTGCAGCATAGTTCATCATAGTGGTGAACATACAGCAGATTGCCTACATGGAGCTAAAAAAAAAAAAGTAGTTGTGGAAAGCTTTTGGGGCTGAATTTGGCAAGAATTTGACTTTGGGCGAGGACAAGGAAGTAGGCTCAAGATGAATACATGTGTTCTTTGTACCTTGATGGGTCTTGTTAAGACCCTGAATACAGTAATTATGAGACCTTTATTTGTGCTTTGTTTGTTTCTTAACTACTCTGTTTACACCTTGTTTGTTCCTTGACTACTTTGTTTATGCCTTAGGACTGACCATATTCTTTGTATGTGCCTAGAATGGTACAAAAGCAGACTGGAGAAAAATAAACCTGCTTCAGCTTCAGCTCCAGCTTCAGCTCTGTTTGGAGTCATGCTATAGTGTTTATAATTGTCTATTTCTTTTCAATCCTCACTTTCTCTCTCAAGACTCTGTTGATTTGTGTGTTTATTTGTTTGTTTGTTTAATCAGGATTTCACTTTGCAGCCCAACTGGTCTCGAACTCATGACCTCCCTATCTTAGCATCTCTAGTTCTAGGACTATAGGTCTGTCTCTATCTGCTATTGCAGTCTGGTAGACAATGGAAGACTGGGTTAAGAGACTCATCCAAGTTTCTTAAAGGCAGAATGGGACTGAGGGCCTAGACTTTGTTAGAGTTGTTTGCAGGACATTTTTCTGCTCCTGTTCCATAACAACAGATTCTATATTGTGACTAGATAGTAATATCTAAGCTAAAGATGTAATTTCTAGTTGAGGCCATCTCTGCGGAGGACACTCATTTTCATGTTCTGATATCTGCTCTTCCTTCTTATCCACATTAATTCTCCTGGAGGAATTGCCTTCCTTCTACTGTGGATGTCTTTGTGAAGTAGTAAATAAAGCTGCCTTCCCTTCTCTTCCTACTCCATAGCCATATCAGATGGTATTCCATAGCCCAGATATGCTGCAAAGGCAGCTCAATATATTGTCAGAGTCTTCTAGAGCAAATGAAGCAAATGCTTAGTATACTCGGTGGTTTCAAATACAAGTGAAAAAAGAAGCATGAATCAAGATCAAGACAAAAAAGTAAAGGCACATAAAAAAATAAATAAAAAAAGGAGCCCTTGATACCCAGGACCTGGTCAAAGTCTCATCATGAAGCTAAGTTTGTTGGCCCTTGCTTATTGTCATAAAACTTCTAAGGCTGAGGCAGGAGCATCATAAGCTCAAGGTCATCCTATTGAGTTTGAAGATTGTTCCAAAACAAAACAAGTACCAGCCAAGAATTTCCAAAGAGCTTCTAAAGGCCTATAATCCTTTTACTAAGAAAAAGCTTATAAACAAGAGGACAAGTCATGTTTATAGGCAAACAGTCTTGACCATCTGTAACCAATGTATGCTTAGATTTCCCTGAGCTTCTTTGAACTGTTTTTATTTTTGTAAGCACTACAAAGTGCCTCATAATCCATCCATAATCTCATGTTCTAAAGAACATATCTTTGGATAAAAATAAATGTACAAAATAGTGTTATTTAATCTTTGAGGCTTTATAAGAGTTTATCTCCTAAGTAATGTAACCTCAAAAGCATACATATACACTCTTATTTTAGCATACTGCTGGTTTCTATGCTTGGGACCTTCAAAGAACTTTTTTGAAATATTTATGAGGTGGGTAAAGTGATCTTTTGTCCTTCTAAATCATGCTGGACAGGATCTCCTTTTCAGAATCCCAGAATTTTTTCAAAAACCACAAGACAGGTTTCAAAACCACAATGCAAAAACCACAAGGCAGGTTTCAAAACCACAATGCAAATGTAATTATAATGAAGTCGGGGTCTTTTGAGAAATTTTGTGTGTGAGTGTGTGTGTGTGTGTGTGTGTGTGTGTGTGTGTGTGTGTGTGTGTGTGAAGAGACAGTATTGAGACATAACCATTAATGGGGACTATCTTCTTGAGGAACATTTACCCACTCTTTCATATATATATGATTAAGTCTCACTTTTTCTTCTACACATACAAGCACTTTACTCTGTTAAAAAATATTTTCTTAAATAACCTCCAACTTTGGCTCTGTCAACCAATGCTGAAATTCTTTTCTGTTGTGTCTGTCAGGATCCAGCCTCACTTGAATGGAGGTCTCTGAAAAGAATTCAGGCTACATGGCTGGCAGCATTGAGGTGCTCCTCTCACTATCTTAAAGAGGCAGAAACTCTATGCTACTGTCTCTAATTCCTTTTTCTTAGAGCAACCAGTTTTCACACAAAAGGCCCTCAACTGATTAGATGATATTCACACACATTATGGATTTACATCTGTCTTAATAAAGTCAAGAGCTCACAATTGTTATTCTCATCTACCAAATCTTTATAAAAACATCTAGAATATCGTTTTGCTAAACAACTAGTTATTATATTCCAACCAGTGACACAAAGCTAGCTTTCATAGGTGCCCATCTGACCTCCATATTAGTGTTAATGTGTGTAATTCCTAGTTCATGGAAGTGTGCAGAGAAAAACTCAATGGAATAACTTAAGAGTCAGTAATGAAGCAATTATACTGATATGAATGGATAGAAAAAGAAAACCAATAAGAGGATGAAATATCCAGAGGTTGGCAATTCTAGGGGACCATTTTTTATTGGATATTTTATGTATTTACATTTCAATTGTTATCCCCTTTTCTGGTCCCCCCATATCCCATTTCCCCCTACCCACTACAAGGATGCTCTCCTTCCCACTCACCCACTCCCATTTCATTGCTCTGGCATTTTCCTACACAGAGGCGTTGAGCCTTCACAGGACCAAGGGCTTCTCCTCTTCTTAATGCCAGACAATGTCATCCTCTGTTACATATGCTGCTGGAGCCATGAGTCCCTCCATGTGTACTCTTTAGATAGTGGATTAGTCCCTGGGAGCTCTGGGGGAAGAAGGGGTCTAGTTGGTTGATATTGTTCTTCTTATGGGGTTGCAAACCCCTTCAGCTCCTTCGGTCCTTCCTCTAACTCCTCCACTGGGGTTGGTGTACTCAGTCCAATGGTTGGCTGTGAGCATCTGCCCTAGGAAGCCATTTACACCTGACATCCAAAGGTACACAGGTAAACCCATCTTCTTTCATTTTCTGTCTTCCAGCCTCCTACAGGTATCAAGACCCAAGCATAAGCCTAAGAGCAAGAGAAATGGGGTATTAGAGTCTATACCTGAGACTTCCCTGTCACGGAACAAGGCAGAGGAATTCAGGGAACAGATTTGGAGGGGACATAGAAATCTTTCCTGCCACCAGATGAATAAGGTTAAATAGAGTAAGGATTTTGGGTGATTTAGCAGCATGTGCCTCACGTACTTCATTATGACTTCCTGTTGTTAGAGAGGCGGACTTCCAGATATATCCTACTTACTATCACAGTTGGATTTTATTGTCTACTTGATTCGATTTAGAAGCAACTACAGGATTGGTGGGGCCAAGAGGGACACGTCCAGAGAAGATTAACTAACAGGGAAGATCCACCCTGAATACAGCAGCATGGTTCCATGGGCTCCTGAATCCAGAACTGAAGGAGAAAGAAGCAAGCTAGACGAATACCAGTGTTCCTTTTATTTGTTTTCTTTCTGCCAAAAAGTGAATAAGCTTCTCGGACACCTGTTCCAGCTCCGAGCTGCTTTGTCCAAGTGTATAGGGCCAAGCAAGCAGGGGCTGAGCCCTCTGCAACTGTGAGCCAAAATAAATCTTCTCTTAAGTTGATTTGGTCAACTATTTGATCCCTTTGATTTAAAAAAGTACCTGATCTATTTTTGTTCACAACATGAGAAGAATCCCATGTTTCAGAGTGTGTGCCTCCAGAACACTAATGCAGGGATTGCGAGATTGTAAGGAAAAATCAGCCACTGGTAGCAATCCTCTCCCTTCCAGAATATTTAAGTGTGTCTTGGGGCATGGAGAAGTTGCCAGTCTGGTGTCCTTACATCGAGGTGGTGACACAGTACTTGAAAGTATATCTGAGTGCAGGAAGCTGATGTCTTCCCTCTTGCTTTCAAAGAAGCCTAGAAATTTAAAAGGCTATTCCTGCAAGTACTCCTGAGGCCACACCAGGAATAATAGAATTTCATGGAAAGGAACTGTGCCTTCCCCTTCTAAAGACAAGAGAGTAAAGTTTTGCCTCAAGTCAAGAGGATCTACAAAGGATACCATTTATGAATCTGAACCCAGACAGCTCCTGGAGGGGCTCTGAGGTCCAAACAGAGAAGAGCTCTGTAGCATGTACCTGGAAGGCCGTATATGAGAGTTTAGAAATGAGTCAGAAGTCTGGTCCATTAGCATCAAATGGACACTCTCCATTGATAGAGGGAACCCAGGCTCTAAAACCCCATGACAGACAATGAAAGTTTGTGTTTTGGCTTTTTAAATTCTCTCTCTACTCCATCCCCAAGGCCTGGCCATCCAAGAATGGAGAAAGCAGCTCTGGAGTTCAGAGGTCAGAGGGGTATGAGGAACACAGAACGGCTGAGCTCAGTTCTCTCCATCTTATCTTTTAAGATGGGTTTTTTTCTTTTAACCCTGAGATTAACAATTGACTAGACTGGTGGGCCAGAGATCTCAGGGGACCTGCCAGTCTCCGTATGTCTCCCTTGGCTGAAGTTACAGACATGTATGGCCACATCCAAGGCCATAGATCTGAACTCTCGCCTACATGCTTATATGGCTGCCAATTGAGTTAAACCAATTGAGTCATCTCATTAGCCCTCAGAACGGTACATTGTAATTACTAAAGCAAGATCTTTCTTTTGGCTAAAACAAGTAAGAGAGTTCTTTTTTATTAAGTTGGACAAAATGACTAGACCATTCATTGTATGCAAGGTAGGGCTTTATCCAGGATAAAAGATACTCAACAGAAACATACCAGGAAAGGTTACAAACCTGAAAAAGAGACTGTTTCTCTGCCCCTGCCCCATCAAGTCCATATCACTCAGATACAGTCATTTGAAGAATATAATTCTCTTACCTTTACTCTTTTGTGAAAGGTAATAATGGTGCACAGCTACCTCACTGCCTTTCTCCTGCAGCATATTCTCCATCTGCAAAACTAATTACTAAATCAAATACCTCGAGAAGTTTCCCAACATGGCTTCCTCACCTCCCCCAAAGGCGTTTTCTTATTCATTGCATTTGACCAGTCAAATTCTCAAATCTGTTATTTGTACGTCACCTATGCATTGACCCCTATGCCCGCAGCCTCCTTGTCAATTTGCACCTGTTCAGCCAGCTTGCTTTCCATTAATGTTATTTATGGGGTGTCTTCTTCCTTATATTAAAATTTTATAGTGAGATGATTTGAGTGTGGCCTGCACAAAAGCAGTAAAAGGCTATCGAATTTTCTTGCTTATAAAATAATTATAACTTTCCTACAAGAATGTCAACCGAGCATGTTTTTCCTCTAAAGTCCTTTTAAAGTTGGGCTTCAAACAAACTATTCAAAATAGGTTGCATTAAGCAGTATTTAACTCATATTTTATTTGGATAACCTGAGCCATTTCAGGTTTTGCAAACTGTGGGAACAGATGGACTGAGGATAACAAGAAGCCAAATATTTCACCAATGTTGTGTGGCCTGACAAGACCCCCTGGTTCCTATGTAGGATGCCACCAGCATCAAGTACATCCAGCATGTATAATGCTGTCCCACAAAGGACCATTTACCTCTTTCCTACTGAGCCTTTCTGGTGCATTACCCAACAGACATTTATGCAACTTGATTCGGTGTGACTTTGCTATCACCAAATCTGCTTCATCCTTGCCATTTTCCCCTGATATCCATTACATAACAGAATATCATTTGGACGCCCATGGTTTGTGGTAAGCAATTGCAATATTCAGTGATGTCTGCTGAACACTCTGTTTGGCACTTCAGACTCATTAAAATTTCCTAATTGATCAGAACAACAGTAGTGGGACTTGTTGTTGCTGTTGCTGTTGTTATTGCTGCTGCTGCTGCTGCTGTTATTGTGATATTTTGTGGTGACAGAACAGCACTCTATAACCTCACTCATGGTGTTCTCAAACTTAAGGCCATTCTCCCGACTTAGCCTACTGAGTGCTACGATTAAAAGCAAGAGCCACACACAATGTGAAATGCCTAGAAGTGTGTCAGCCTTGGCTACACTCCTGCTTTGGAACACTTTCTTTCAGTCTTCCACAAGGACGCTGCATGGTTAACATTTTATGGTGTGAGTGAAACTTGTTTTAAAGTGTGATCTTTGAACCTGGCCCAGATAGGTACACTAACGATGCTGCATTCCAGAGGAAGAGTGGAGTAAAGGCTGTGAGACAAAGCGATGCTGGCTAAACCAGGGGCTCCATCTCCTGGAAAAGAGGAGGCGTTTATCTTCCTACAGATGTCACTCTCTTGCCTCACCACTTACACATGTACTTCAGGGGCTGCGTCTCTCCAGATGACGTATCCGTTCCTGCTTTGTACAATCATACTACAAGTAGCTTACGAACACACAGTACTTTAGTGAAGCTACAGAAGAACCATATCATAGGGAAATTGGTATGCTGTAATCAGAGTCACCTTTTGCTCTTTGGTTCCAAGAACCAAGAACCTGGGCGAGGGCTAGGGCTTCAGTACTAAGAACACTTGTTACTATTCCAGAGGCCCTGAGTTCAAGATCCAGCACCTACACAACTGTAACTCTAGTCCTAATGTCTGACACACTAGAACCCATGTGTCCAACAGACATACGTGCAGTTGCCCAACACCCATGCACACTAAAAAATTAAAAACTATTTTAAAAAATAAATGCTGTTCATTCTGTTATAAAGATATTACAGAAACTCTAAAGGACTGCAGACAAATGGAAGCCACTGTCATCATCCACTCTCCAGAAGCAGCTAGAAAATGTAACAAAATGTCTTCCTATGTGAATGCTGCCAGAAATGGAAGGGATATTTGTAAAATGTATAAATCAAAATACACACTTGCTGAGCATACTGTCATGTGCCTACAATCCCAGTATCACAGTATTTGAGAGGCGGGGTCAGGAAAGCTACTGCAGGATTGAGGCTTGCCTGGGATATGTATGGAAACTATCTCAAAAAAAGGAAAAAACAAACAAAACAAGTATTTCTCTCTCTCTTTCTCCCCCCCCCCACTTTTGGGGATTTTTTTTGTGCATGGGTTTATCACAGAACCTCATGACATATCTGGGAAGAGCAATGGACATTAAATCTGTATCCTGTCATCCATTTCCAACAACTTTAAGGATGTGAGCAAGTCTTGTTAAATATTCACATGTCCCCTCTAGGGTCCTACAAATAATTTAAACAGAAGAGTCAAGCATTAGGGAGCATTCTTGCCTGGAGTCCTGGTCCTAGATTAAAAAAAAAAAAAACCTGAGGCTTTGGTGTTTCCCCTCCCTGAACCAGCTGTAGCTGTTTTCACTCAAGTCTCTTATATGTGGTTACCAAATTAAGGGGTATACATTCTTCTAGAAGAGAGATCTTTGGTTATTGTAAAGTAACTGAACAGAGGCCATTACTCTGAGAAACAACCAAGCTGACTGAAGTCAATATGTACTAGATGCTCATGCATTCTTCATATTTGCTCAAATTTCTTGGGATAACTAATGACTCTTTTTGAAACTCTTTAATTTTGTAGATACAAAATAAGTTATCAGTCAATGTACAGGGAAATCATAAATTTTTCCTCTTGCTTCATCCAAAGTCGACATATTGTGTAACTAACACCTGGATGTTGACATTGGCACAGTTCACAAACGTTAGCATTCCCGTGCGAGTGTGGGTGTGCATGTGTGACTCACGCCGCTTTCCACATGTATAGCTTCGTGTAACTGTCACCACAATCCTACTCTAAAACTATTTCACACTCATGAGATTTACTCTTCCCCCTTACATATACCATATCTACCCATTCCCCTAAATACCTAAACCCCAGTGGGCTTTCTATTTCTATAATGTTCTTTTAAAATATGTAATAAAAATAAAATCGTACAGGGTTTCCTTTTTTCCTACTCAGATGATTCTATTTAAGTGTGCATTCAACTGTGCTGTGAAATACAAGTGGAGGTGCTGGCTCAGTAGTGAAGGAGAAATGGCTCAGGAGTTAAGAACATATAGCTGTTGAGGTTTGGTCTCGCTGTCTATTGTAATGTCTTACAGAGGACCTGCGATTGATTCTCAGATCTCATGTCAGATAGCTCACAACCTCTGGTAACTCCTGGTCCAGTGAATCCAGCTCCCTATTGTGGATTCCAAAAGAACCCTCACACACACGGAATACATTCCCATAGGCATAGGCATGCATATGTAAATTAAAATAACTCAATTGGAGTCATCATTTATTGAGGATATCGTTTGAAAGTGAAACCAACCCTCATGTTTATTTGGAAGAAATCATGATTCAATTTTAGGAGAGACAAGTATTTTTGTTGGATAGCATCCTGCTGCTGCCCTGAGAACTACTGTTCCTATAGACTGATAACTATGTTGAGAGAGCATGCTAAAAACTAATCTCCTTCTTACATCAACTTTCTAGGCTACTTCGTTCAATAAGGCCTATACTACATTCATTAGAAAATTCTATTGAACTTTCTTGTAGTAAAAAAAAAATCTATATTTCACAAGGATAATACTGACTACCTTATAAATATTTCATCTTTGGTTAATATCATGATGGTGGGTAGCAATTATCTGTAGCAAAACAGACCATTGTGAGTCTCTTAAGGGAAAATGCACTGTGCAAAAAAAACAAAAAACAAAAAAACAAACAAACAAACAAAAAAAAAAACCGGGCTGGAGAGATGGCTCAAAAAGGGCTGGAGAGATGGCTCAGAGGTTAAGAGCACCGGCTGCTCTTCCAGAGGTCCTGAGTTCAAATCCCAGCAACCACATGGTGGCTCACAACCATCTGTAATGGGATCTGATGCCCTCTTCTGGTGTCTAAAAACAGCTACAGTATACTCATATAAATAAAAAATAAAAAAATAAAAATTTACAAAAAAAAAAAAAACCACAGGATTCTCAGTCCCATCTTTTAGAGTTCACTTTATCTTCTGAATCAGCATTTAGTGTTCCCCAAGAACACAGATTCCCATGAAAGAGCATTGCCTGTTTCATAAACGTCAAATGTGCGTGAATATCATGTCTGGAGGGGAGGTGAATCCATTTACAATTCTGGCCCTGCACTTTAGAGAACCCAGATGTCTAGGCAGCATGTTACCGGACCAGCATCACTGGCCAGTGAGCCTAGCCCAAGCAGCAAGCGTCTGGCTCTTGGGAGAGATTCTAGTTCAAGGTAGTAAGGTGGAAACCAAGAGGAAGATGCCCAAAATCCTGCTCTGGCCTTTACATGTGCATGTACCTACACACACACACACACACACACACACACACACACACACGGGGAGAGAGAGAGAGAGAGAGAGAGAGAGAGAGAGAGAGAGAGAGAGAGAAATGGTGAGATGAATGATTTTGGATAAATTATCTAAAATGCCTAAGTGAACTGGGGCGTACACAAAAGGTATTCATCTATGACCATACATGCAAGTGTGTGTGTGTGTGTGTGTGTGTGTGTGTGTGTGTGTGTGTTGGATACATGTATATATATATATGTTTTAACCTATACTTAACCTAGGACAGGATTGTCTTGAGCATAAGAATAACCAGGGCAATGGAATGAAACCCTGTCTCCCACACGCAAGTACTTAGAAGTATTTTCAAATGATGACACTGCCCAGTCACTGTTGGGATGTGCTTTAGCCACTAAACAGACTTACAATCTTCACCGAGACTGACTGTCTAAATGGAAGTGGTCACTGGGTGAGATCTTCAAGATATAACCTAAAATAACATTAAAGTCTGAGCAGATACCAAAATGGAAGAAAGGTTAAAAGAAAAATGTAAGGCGAACCTGAGGCACAAAATAAGAGTTGCTCTTTCACAAAACATGTCACTGAACAAAAAGACAGAAACTAAAAGGGCAATTAATTTTAAAATTGGGTAAAATCATCATTAGACTATGCAGAGTGACATTTTCTCAGCCTCTGAAGAAATAAGTACCAAAAAGTTGGCACCTGCCTTTTGTTTGGCTCTCTCTGTGTTTGTCACACAAATCCCTTGCTGCTCAGTCCGTGCAATTGGGCCTGTGCTCCTTTCTCTCTTGACAGGATTCTAGTCCATTCTCCTTTCTATACCTATCACCTGGCACAGGGAGGTTGCTCAAAAGTTGCTGGGTCTGAGTTGTTTCTCTCGGATGAGAGGATGGATAATGGAGAAGCCACGGTCCTGAGAGTAGCAGGAGACTTGAAGTGGGAGAGAAAGACTCAGCAGGAAAAAAAGGTCCCTCAGCCATCCAGTTAAGGAGAGAGAGCCAGACCTGAAAGTAATGAGGACAGAGACATGAAGCCAAGGAAATCCCTTCAGATGAACTAGATTCTATGAAGTCGGTGGCTAGTGTGCTGAAAGGCACAGTGGGAATAGAGAGGAAAATATAAGTGTGGGAAGGGTCCTTGAGAAACCGGGACAGGAGTGCCATAAAATAATCCAAGGCAGGGCTAGAAGGACTACCAACATGAAGCTCGGGCAGTGGGCTCGGCCCTGAGCAGACGAGACCCACCTAGGAAACATTACGAATTGAATACGGACCTGAGCCCAGGAATTCTGATTTATGAGACCTGGAGTGAGACCTTGGCTTTGACATTCTTTAATGCCATAGTGTTGCTAACGTGCAGCCAGAGAGGAGAACCACTGCCTTGGTGGAACTTGACTATTTAAAGAGAAAGCTCTTTGCTTCAGTTACTGGCTCTGCCTCCCTTCCAAAGACAGCAAAAAAAAAAAAAAAAAAGTGACAGGAAGTGCCTGGAAAGCTGGCGAACGGTAATAATCGTGTAGCCTACTGTTCCCCGAGACACAGCTCAGGTTTGACCGGTATGGAAGAGCTGGTCAGTTTGGAGGCTTCTCCTCACAGGCTTGCAAACTTTTGCAAAGGTCAATGATCCTAAATGCTTGTTCTCAATGGCTTGGAGCCTTTCTACCAACTTCAGTGAATCCTTTTACCATATGCAAATTCAAATGGGAAACATCACGGAAACAGTTGCCTTCCTGCAGAATATTGACATCACAGGAGCAGTGAGCAGAGCCTTGATTTATTGATGTGCTTGCTACTATCACTGTCACAAATAAAACCAAATAAGACCACATCATATAGACCTGCTCTAATCACATCACCAACGCAGGAAAATAGACCGGCGTGTATTTGGTAATTTGATTAAAAGTGTTCCTTGGGGCACAGAAGAAACACTGGAGAGAACATCCCACTCTCTTAGTTCTCTTAGAATGCCGTGGTTACTTAACTCACACCAAAGATACGCACTGCACTTGCAGCCTGCCCGTGGACATTTTTGTGCCTCTTTCCTTTTGCTTTAACTACATACTTAACAAGCAACCAAAGGCAGGGGTGGGGGTCGGAGCGGAGGGAGAATGGATACAATCCAATGATTGGTATTCAATTAAAACTAACACAAAGCTAGCTTCTTTCATGCAAATGTAATGGCCGGCCTGAATTTGTTTTAGCTTCCTATGACCTGTCCGAGAGCTAAATGTATCCTTTCATCGAATCCTTCTGACATCACCACAAGATAATGGGCATTATTCCTATTACTCCTTTTTTCACAGACGAGGAAATTGAATGTCAGAGGAAAAGAGTTCTCCTGTGACCCTTTAAATGTAAGATGAGCACTGACCCCGAACCTTTCTACAAACCCCAGTACTTAACCACACTGGGACATCACACATCAGAAAATAGGGGCAAAAATATGACCTCAAATTGCTTTTGAGTTTGCCCTGGACATTCCCACACTCTCCACCCCAACCAGTCTTTTTTTTTTTTTTTTTTTTTGTATTCTCATAAAATTCTTAAAATACAAATTCGCCCAAGAGAGAAAGGTTTCATTACATTCATCTTCACACAGCGGGAGGGTGCTGATGCGGCGTGGAATTGTGTTATTGGCCTGTTCTGACTTTTGGGTTTTTATTTTCTTTTAAGGACACTGTGCGTCTCACCCCACTTGTACAGTAAGATCTTTCCAGGACTGGGAGACAAAAGGTTGGAGAGCCAGTTTATAGCCATCTATTGAAGGACAACGGCTGCATAAAACCACACAAAAGCTGCTAGTGTTTAAATCGATGTTACTCTATTGCCATCTTCTGGTTTTATTATGAAATGCATTTACCATCATCAATCAGGCTGCAGATGGTGAGAAATTCATTCGCAGCAGCGACCCTCAGAATGTGCACTCTGGAGGGGACTCACACAGTGTGGCTTACGGAGCAAACGATTCTTAACCTGTTAGCTTAGCTGTTTATTAAGGTTTTCAGTTTCCTTGAAATAAATTCTCACTTCGTTTTCAAGGACGGCTCAAGCAACACTCTCCTACTTTCCTCGGGAGCTTGAATTAAAGCATTACAGCACTGTACTCAGGTTTATTAGCTGATTTATTAGTGCAACAGATACTGATGAATCTGGATGGCACTAGGTGCCAGCAGCAGCCAAAAGTGCAGATCATTCTCTCAGGAATGCTGGAGCCCTAAGGAAGCGAAGACATACCTAGAGTCACTCAAATGTTCCACCACCAGATGGCAGCCGGTTTTCACTGCATTAATTCTATGTGTTTTTAATTAGTGTTCTTTGACCAGCATCATAAAGTAACTAATGCAAGAAAACAGTAGCTAGCTCTTGGCTGACCCTGCTATTCTTTGAACTTAATGTACAGCATTATTTAAGCTTCGTAATCAGATGGACGCACACAGGCTGAAGAACATCCACCCATTGTCACATGTAACCACTCTTGTAAAACTGCTTCCGATGTTAACCCCACTGGCTGAGGAGAACAGTAGTATGGTAACTTTTTCATCAAATTTAAAGAAAGCTTTAATTACATATAGAGCAGGATGATGGACTCTGGCCAAATCCATTCCTGCTTTCCCAGAAAATGGCGATGAGTCACATTGTGCAGAGGCTTCAAAAAGGCAACCCCGCAAAACCATATTATTTCCCAACAAGTCCATTCTGGGGGAAGCAAATATCCAAGGTACTTCCTGCCTATAGACCTCCCACCTACATCCAATCAGGGGCAAACACACACCCCGACGTATTTAAACATACATCCTGATTTATTTCCTGCCTAAGAACCACCTCCCCACAAATACACACCCACACACCCACACTCACTTGTGATCAAGCACAGCTGGTGCAGTTGGGTCAAACTTGTTTCGGGACAATGTGTGGCTTGTTGTCCCTCATAAACAACAGCTTCAAGCACTTCAAGTATCTGTCCTTAGGCAAGGGCCTTACTAGTTGGAGGCATTTTTGTTTCATGAATCTCTTAGGCACAGTAATTAAAACCTAAAATGTAACTTGGACTCCCACACTGGAATGACTCAATAAATGTAAACATACCTGTGCAGTGAGATAGATCTGAAATCAGACGACCTTCGCCTTACATTTTAATGACTTGGAATCAGCATATCTCTAGAAAGAAAGCCAACTGATGACCTAACAAAAGCTAGTTTTAACCTGCTTTATTTATACCTGTCTAATGAATTTCTTTGCAGCTACTCACAAATAGCCAGATATTACTGTATTCATAATGATCTAGCATTTGAATGTAATTTTCAAAAAAAAAAAGTTGGAGACCTGCGTTGGGTAGCACTGGGTGGACTGGGTACTAGTGGGCTGACTAGACATAAATGCTGAGCTTTTTGGGAGGAAGGGGCTTCTGTTCACCTACTGCCACCACACCTAGCCAGGTGGTCCATGTATAAAATTATTCTCACAGCAATAGAATATTTCAAGCATACAAAAATTACAGAATGATGTAAGGCCCACCTGAATTCTGATCAAACGTTTGTGAAATATTAGGTCACAGGCAGAAACCAAGTCTCCTCTACTAACCCTCCCAGATCCTACTCCTGCCTTCTCACTAAGGCGGTCAACATTGTGAGTCACTGCTATTCCCTTGTGTGTTTGTATTCAGTACTTCTAGAGTAAATGTAAATATTCATAAACTAAACATGCCATTTATTAAACTTTGCATAAAGAGAGCTGTAGTTCTGTGATAGTGCACACACATAATACTCTGTGTGTGTGTGTGTGTGTGTGTGTGTGTGTGTGTGTGTGTTAAGAAGTTGACATTTGCTGCCTTCTTCAATTGGCCACTACATTTTTTGAACCAGGGTCTCTCCCTAAGCCTGGAACCCTTGCTAATTTTTCTCCTTTGACTGAACAGTAAGTCCGTGGAGAAATCTTTGTATCCTTGTCTCTATGGTGCTGGGATTACAAATACATGTTTCTATACCTGAAGGGTTTTTTTATTGGAAATATTTTTTTCATGCAATATATTCTGATCACAGCTTCCCCTCCCCTATCTCCTTTCACACACACACCCCACATTCAAATAACATATTCTTTCCCTTGTTAGAAAACCAACAGGCAAATTTAAAAAGAGAAAAACAAACAAACCAGAATTTTAAAAGAGAAAAAGCAAGCATACACACACACACACACACACACACTAAATTAAAAAATGAATAAATAAATAGATAATAAAATAAGAAACCATAATTTACAAGCAAAAGATCAGTAAGATAAAAATGCCCAAATGAAGCAACATGAAACAAAAAAATTTTGACGACTTCTGGAGATAGAAGTTGAGTCTTTCCACATTCATGCCAAATACATTATTGAATGAGACATCTCCTTGGCCTTCTTCTTTGAGACCAGAGAGAGGGTTTCTCTATGTAGCCCTGGCTGACCTCAAACTCACAAAGATACATTGGTCTTTGCTTCCTCTCACTGGGCTTAAAGGCATATGCCAGGACCACCTCTAGCTAGCCTTCCTGGTTTTGTTTTTGTCTTAGTTATTTTTTAAAGATTTATTTTATTTATATGAATACATCATAGCTGTCTTCAGATACACCAGAAGAGGGCATCGGATCCCATTACAGATGGTTGTGAGCCACCATGTGGTTGCTGGGAATTGAACTCAGGACCTATGGAAGAACGGGTGGGTGCTCTTAACCACTGAGTCATCATCTCTCCAACCCGCCTTCCTGTTTTTAATGTGTTCATTTCTTTTTATTCAATGTTGAAGAGCAATGATAAAATGACCAACCACTTCATCTCATTTATTCCTGTGTGTTTGTATGTGAAACTAAAATCCAGATGAGGCCAGGCCATTGATATGAGTCTTTAGATTATTTTCTTGGCTCGAAGCCTGAGCTGGCCTTCAGAGACTGCCCTGTCATGATTGTGTTGGCTACCAGATCTCTTCCCTGTTGGCCTAGTCACTTAGCACATACACTTTAAACGTTCCTTTCAGACTTTTTATCTTAGCCACCAATACTGGACAGTGTCTCCCTGGAAATGTACTGACCACAGAATTACGTAGCTGATATTCACTTTCCTTCCCAGCCTCCAATACCAGTTCCTCAGTCTCATCCCCGCCTCTTTGGTAGACTGTGGCTCTGGTTCCACCTTTCCTGGTGGGGTCACCCGGTCACCACCAGCTCAGAGAAGATAGGGCAAAGTCAGGAATGGGTGGGGTGCACAGTCCACCTCGTCTTTATGTCAAACCTGGGAAGGTGAAGTGGAGTCCCAGACGAATAGTGTCCATAGAAGTCTGGCCCAGCTGGGAACACCAGAAGTGTTCCAGATCTTAGAAGTTGAATAAAGAGGTTTGGGTAGCTGGCCTGAGAGCTTGGGTTCCAATGTGGTAATGGTGGTGCTGATGCTGGGGCACTCTGATGTGAACCTTTGTGAACACCGGAGACTGGCCAGGCAGGTGGGGCCAAAAGTACTTCAGTGGGGGAGAGCCTTCTGCCAAGTGTTACAGCTCAGTAAAAAAGCCAGTCTCAGGCAATCCTTGGTAAAATAATGAGTGTTTTATTCCATGTGGACAGGGACTATATGAACATTAGGAAGTGGGATGGGATTTGAGGGTTTAAATGCATTCTATTGGCTGAGGCTACGATGGTGCTGATGCTCTATTTTCATGGGAAGGGATTTCAGGTGCTGCGGCATGACGATTAGTGACCACCTGGTTAGGGTCTCCTGCTATGTGCGCTGAAGCATAGAAACAGGAAGGGAGTTACCCAGACCAGTCCAAAGTCTGAGATTTCTGGGGTTTGAGCATGTTCCACAGGCTCTCCTGGCAGACCCAATTTTCCTCCCTGCTGTGGGCCCTCTCAGTCATTCTTCCTCACTCATTCCCATTTCTAAGTGTCAACTCTCAATGCCTAGAAGCATATTCTACCAGCACCACTCTGCGCACACACACGCACCATCATGGTCACACTTGGCACTCCCTACCAAACAACCCACAGCCACCAATTGTCTATGAGTCAGAGAGGCCAACTGAAACCAAGAAACAAGAAAACCTACCTAACCAGATATCAATAACCAGAGTTACAACCATCCCCAAACCAGATGCTTACACGCAATATAAAAACACAGTCAACAACAGCCAGGACAACATGTCTGCACTAGGATCCAGCAAGCCCACTACAGTGAGCCCTGAGAAATGGTTTTTGATGAACACAAGACAAGAACTTCAGAATAGACATTTCAAAGGATATGACTAAATCCATGAATGAAAACAGAAATAGTGAAACAAAATGAAGAAAACAGTTCACATCATGAAAGCAGAAGGGGGATCACTAAAGAAAACCCAAACCTCTGGAAATGAAAACGTTAGGAGTTCAAACAGGAATTGCAGAGGCAAGCTTCCCCAGCAGAATACAAGTGATGGGAGGGAGGATCTCAGGCTCACTAGATAAGATGGAAGAAATGGAAACCACTATCAAAGAAAATTGTTAAGTTGAAAAGTATTCAGGCACAAAAACATCCAGGTACTCTGGAATACTAGGAAAAGACCAGAAATCCAGGTCAAAGGCACAGAAAATATTATCTGTTTTGTTTTGGTGTGTGTGTGTGTGTGTGTGTGTGTGTGTGTGTGTGTGTGTGTGTGATATGAAACCAAAAATTGTCCTTTCAAGATCTGTGAAAAATTTTGTTGGAATTTTGATGGGGATTGCATGAACCTATAGATTGCTTTTGGTAAGATGGCCATTTTTACTATATTAATCCTACCAATCTATAGTAGAAATCATTAAATGTTGCTAGCCCATACTAAACACACACCAACTGGGTATTTTATTTATAAGCCATAAGCCCAGATTAGGCAGGTGTTGGGGCTATTCTAACTTACATCCCAGCCATGTGTCCCTTGTCACTTGCTGCTTCTCCTGGCCACATGCTCATGGTCCATCTCCTCTGATGGTGGCTTTCTCCCCTCTCCATGTCTTTTCTTCTTTTCCCTTTGATCTCTCCTAAGACCCCTTATCTGATTCTCAAGTCCCATCTTTATCCCTCTACTGTCCAATCACAGTCTCTAGCCTTTTATTTACCAGTTAAATTGGGGGTCAAGGTTTACATAGCACCATTTGGTGTACATGAGGATCTGCTTGTGTATATGTGGGCAGGGGCAACCGGATCTTGGGAGCGAGTATTTAGCATTTAAATATTAGCAACACCAGAGCAACTGCCTACGTCAATCCCTGGGCATGGGAGATCTTTCCATCTTCAATATCTTCAAGTTCTTATCATATAAATCTTTCATTGCTTGATTAGAGCCATGCCAAGATATTTTATAATATTTGCTAAAAGTGTTTATCAACTATAGGAGTTTCCTAGTGGAGTTGAGTTATTTATATATACTACCATATCATCTACAAATGAAGATACTTTGACTTCTTCCTTTCCAATTTAGTGATTGATAAGGAAGGACTCAGGCCCTTGTGGGTGATATCATCACTGAGTTGGTGGTCATAGGTTTTATAAGACAGCAGGATGAACAGATACCAGAGAGACTTCTTCTAGCAACTGATGGGAGCAGATGCAGAATTCCATGGCCAAACATTAGGCAAAGTCTGGGGAGTCCTGTGGAGAGAGGGAAAGGGGAATCAGAAAATCAGTGGGATCAAGGACACCACAAGAACATGGCCCACAGAGTCAACTGACAGGGACTCACAGGGGGCTGACAGAGATCAGGGAGCCTGTAGGGGTCTGATTTAGATCCTCTGCATATATGTTATGGCTGAATAGCTTGGTGTTCTTGTGGGATTCCTTTCTCTCTCTGTCTCCCTCTCTCTGTCTCTCTCTCTCTGATTCTCTCTCTCTCTCTCTCTCTCTCTCTCTCTCTCTCTCTGTGTGTGTGTGTGTGTGTATGTGTGTGTGTTAGTAGTAGGGTGTCTCTTGCTCTTTTGCCTGCTTGTGGGACTCCTCCTATTCGGTTGCCCCATCCAGCCTTGATGTGATGGTATGTGCCTGTTCTTATAGTATAATCTTGTCATCTTATAGTAGCTTGTTATGCCATGGTTGGTTGTTGTCCTGGGAGGCCTGCTATTTTCTAAGGGGACATGGTGGGGGAGTGGACCTAGGAGTGAGGGGAGGTGAGGAAGAGGGACTGGGGGAAGGCGTAGAGGAGAAACTGAAGTCAGAATGTAATATATGAAAGAATAATAAGAAATTAAATTGAAATAAAAGACAGAAAGAAAACAGTGTGAGTAAGCCATGAGAGTACTCAGTACCCACCTTAGGCTTCTGCATCAGCTCCTGCTTCTAGGTTCCTGCCCTGTCTTAGTTTCTTTCCTGACTTCCTTCAATGATAAACAGTGGTGTGGAAGCATAAGTGAAATAAATCCTTTCTTTCGCAACGTGCTTTTGGTAATGGCGTTTTATGACAGCAGTAGTAATCCTGACACTACTGTTCTAAGGGAAATGGCAGTGAATGTCTTAATAACACTCTTAATCTGTCTTAATAACCATAGATCAGTGACTGGCTCAGCTGTCATCAGACACGCTTCCTCCTGCAGTAGATTGGAACAAATGCAGAAACCACTGCTAGACAGTGTGCAGAGAGTGAAAGACCTCGAAACACTGAGCCCTAAGTGGAGTGTCTCCATCAAATCCCTCCTCTTAGAACTTGAGTAACCCTGTGGAAGAAGAGGAAAAAAGACTGAATGAGCCAAAATGGGTGGAGGACACTGTGGGGAAGGTGAGAGGTAGCCTGGTCCTAGGTTGAGCTAAGGCTAGAAGCCCCAGAGATTCTGAAAGGACAGTAAGAGCTTTGCCTGATGTTCAGAACCAGGCCCTGTCACTAGCTGTAGTCCCCCATAGAGTTGCAACCATCGGTCACATAAGGACAATGCCCCAAGCCCCTCCACATGTAGCCCTCACATGTCAGACCATGACAATAGAAAAAAAGACATAACCTTGGTCACATAGGCTCAAGACAGAGATCTCCATTTTAATGAGGTACATAGAGGCCTGGAGGGTTTAGCTAATAAGCTTCCCTTTTAAGACATGCCTCTCTGCAAAAGGTAGTTAACCTCAGGCCCACCCTGAGAAGTAGGGTGTGGTTTTACACATCCACTTTCCACCATGGCAATAAATAAATAATTTAGAACCATAGATTGTCTCTTTTCATCAGGATCCACCCTGGGAAGCCATGGAGAAGGCTTTTGCCTACAGAGCCACTGTCTAAGCCTCTCTCCTTGCCAGCCCTGGGCTAGACCCAGCCTGCAGGCCTCCACTCCATTCTCAACTCTTCCAAAGCTCTCAGAGGTGCCTGGATGTCTGAGAGCCTGAGGACCAGCTCTCCCATCCCCCAGAGTGGTGTCCTGGGGCTTCCCTATGGCCCAACACCTGACCAGTGACCATGTGGGGTAATGGCAGTCACTCCCTGTGTCCTACCTCCCCAAGTGGCTGTACCCTGTTTCGGAACGGACCCAGGACCCACAACCCCACAGGATACCAAGAAAACAATGGCTTCTAAATATATAAAGACCTCTGCACTTATAAACTCAAGGAGACTGGCAGCCTGCACAGTCCCCGCATAGGTCTAGGCCAGGTGGGATCCCAATGTTGGGAGCAGAAGTGGACACAAGTCACTGTTCCTAACCTAGAAGCTATCTCCATTTGATAACTGCTGACAAATGAAAAATTCATTCTTGCTAACAGAGTCTCACTGGGTGTAGAAAGCACTCTGAAGGCCAAGCCCCATATCCAGCAGGAGATCACCAACACAAAATGAACTCACTGGCACTTGGGAATGGTCTTTGTCTCATAAAGCTTGCCTCCTTTTTTCTTTTTAATAAATGTATAGGTTCTTTGTATTAAATATTGTGGCGATTAGTATTCCTTTTTATATTTTAATATTTATTTTATGTTATGTGTATGAATAGTTTCCATGCATAAATTCTGTGTACCACATGTTTGCAGTGTCCATGGAGACCAGAAGAGGGCATAGGATTTCCTGGAACTGGAGTTACAGATGGCTTTGAGCCTACATGTCAGGGCTGAAAATCGAATCCTGGTCTTCTGCAAGAGCTACCAGTACTCTCTCTTAACCCCTGAACCCTCTCTCCAGTCCTCAATTAGTGTTCCTAAGAACAACATATGATCGGCTTAATGGTTCCTATGGCTGACTCAGCAAAATCCCATGGTAGAAAACTAATAAGGAATAACTGAGTTTGGGGTCCTAATGGATTCAATCCTCACTAGCAGTTTATATGTGTAAAATTCAGCACACTGTCTCAGCCAAGGTTGTTTACCTGTGCCAGGCTGGCTCATCTGCCCAACTATGTCCCATGGCAACATGTCCTTGCCACGGCTGCAAGGCTCTCTGTAGTACCACCCATACCCTATCAAATGAAATTTAGTCTCCTTTTATGTTTTTTGCCCACATCTCTTCAGAACTCTGAAGATAAGACTTTGATTTCCAAATATCCAATACTTTTTTTTATTAAAAGTAAGCAAAGGCCTTTCATTGTCTTGTGTACCTAATCAATAGCTATATTGATCTAGATTTGACATGAGATGAAATGCTTCTAGCACTTCTTCAATGGTTACCTTGTTGCAGTCTGTCAGAGACTTTTTTTTTTTTTGAGACAGGGTCTCTGTATATAGCTCTGGCTGTCCTGGAACTCTCTATGTAGACTAGACTGTCCTCCAACTTAAAGATATTCACCTGCCTTTGTCTTCTGAGTGCTGGGATTAAAGGTACGCCATCCCACCTAGCTAAAGATTTCCAGAGCCTTTACGAAGAAAAGTTTTGAACTATATTAAGCATTCTTGCAATCTTATAAATCAAGAACTGGTGGGGCCTTTGGAATGGCTCAGCGCGTATGGTGCTTGCCAACCAGAGAGCATGAATGGGACAAACCTAGGTCTTATGCACATATGGAGTAGCTGTACAGCTGGGTCTCCATGTGGGACTCCTAAAGTGGGGTCGGGGCTGTCTCTGATTACATTACCTGCCTTTGGCTGCCTTTCCTCTAACTGCACTGCCTTGTCTAGCCTCACTGGAAGAGGATGCATCTATTCTTGTTGCAGCTTGATATACCAGGGCTGGTTAATGCCCATCAGAGGCCTCCCCCTTCCTGGGGAGAAAGGAAGGAAAGATGATGGAGGAGGAAAAGTGAGAGTGGGGGACTGGGAGGAGAGGAGGGAGAGGAAGCTGTGATCAGGACATAAAATGAATAAGTAACTTAGTCAATAAAAAATATTTTCACAATAATAAAAATAGGTGTGGAATGATACCCAAGATTGCCTTCTGACCTGCACATGCATGTGAACACATGTGCATGCACACAACATAAACACAACAACCTTACAAATGCAAACATACACACAACTAGATAGATAGACAGATAGATGACTGATAAATGATAGGTGAAGAGACCACTTCCTGTAGCCAGGCAGGACTCCCAGTGGAGTGATAGGGACAAAACTTTTGACCCAAAATGTATCCTGTCTAAAAGAAATGCAGGAAAGGGGAATGGAGCAGAGACTGAGGGAATGGCCAACCAATAACTGGCCCAACTTGAGACCCATCCCATGGGCAAGCACCAATTCCTGACACTATTAATGATACTCTGTTATGCTTGCAGACATGGCTGTCTTCTGAGAGGATCCACCCAGAAGCTGACTCAGACAGATGAAGACACCCACAGCAAAACAGTGGATGAAGCTTGGAGAGACTTATGGAAGAGGAAGGGGAAGGATTGTGGGCCCCAAAGGGAATAGGAACCCCACAAGAAAACCAACAGAGTCAACTAACCTGGACCCTTGGGGCTCTCAGTGACTGAACCACCAACCAAAGAACATACATAGGCTGAACCTAGGCCTCCCCACACATATGTAGTTAAGCAGCTTGGTCTTTATGTGGGTCCCAAACAACGGGAGCAGGGACTATCTCAAAACCTGTTGCCTGTACATGAGAGATATTTTTTTAGCTGGGCTGCCTAATAAAGCCTCAGTAGGAGAGGATGCACCTAGCTTAACAGAGTCTTGGTGTACAGGGCTTGGAGGATATTCAGGGGGCCCTCTGAGAAAATAAGGGGTAAGGGGTTTGAGGAGGATTGTGGGAAGGGGTGAAAAGGAAGGGAGGCAGTGAGTAGGATGTAAAGTGAATAATATACACACACAAGATAGATAGATAGATAGATAGATAGATAGATAGATAGATAGACAGACAGAAAGATAGATAATATTACTGCTGTGATAAAACACCCTGAAGAGGAGCACCTTACAGAAGAGTTTTATTTTGGTATACAACTCTTGAGGAATAAGAATCTACCAGGACAGAAGCAGGAAACTGAGAATCACCTTCTCAACACACACAGGGAGTAAAGTGTAATGAGTCCAAGGTATTAACTTTGAAAGAATGCTGAGCACTGGAGAAAATTTCCTGAACAAAACACCAATGGCTTATGCTCTAAGATCAAGAATCGACAAATGGGATCTCATAAAACTACAAGACTTCTGTAAGGCAAAGGACACTGTTGTTAGGACAAAACGACAACCAACGGATTGAGAAAAGATCTTTACTAATCCTACAACTGATAGAGGGCTTATATCCAAAATGTACAAAGAACTCATGAAGTTAGATGGCAGGGAGACAATTAGCCCTATTAAAAATGGGGTTCAGAGCTAAACAAAGAATTCACAGCTGAGGAATGCTGAATGGCTGAGAAACACCTAAAGAAATGTCCAACATCTTTAGTCATAAGGGAAATGCAAATCAAAACAACCCTGAGATTTCACCTCACACCAGTGAGAATGGCTAAGATTAAAAACTCAGCTGACAGCAGAAGCTGGCAAGGATGTGGAGAAAGAGGAACACTCCTCCATTGTTGGTGGGAGTGCAAACTGGTACGAGCACTCTGGAAATCAGTCTGGAGGTTCTCAGAAAATTGGACATTGAACTACCTGAGGACCCAGCTATACCTCTCTTGGGCACATACCCAAAAGATGCCACAACATATAACAAAGACACATGCTCCACTATGTTCATAGCAGCCTTATTTATAATAGCCAGAAGCTGGAAAGAACCCAGATGCCCTTCAACAAAGGAATGGATACAGAAAATGTGGTACATCTACACAATGGAATACTACTCCGTTATCAAAAACAATGACTTCATGAAATTCATAGGCAAATAGATGGAACTGGAAAATATCATCCTGAGTGAGGTAACCCAATCACAGAAAAACACCCATGGTATGCACTCATTGTTAAGTGGATATTAGCCCAAATGCTCAAATTACCCTAGATGCACAGAACACATGAAACTCAAGAAGGATGACCAAAATGTGAGTGCTTCACTCCTTCTTTAAAAAGGGAACTAGAATACCCTTGTGAGGGAATAGGGAGCCAAAGTTTAGAACAGAAGCTGAAGGAACCCCTAGTATCTGTCTAGGAAATCGTCCATTTCCTGCAGATTTTCAAGTTTTGTTGAATATAGGCTTTTATAGTAAGATCTGATGATTTTTTGAATTTCCTCTGAATCTGTAGTTATGTCTCCCTTTTCATTTCTGATTTTGTTAATTTGGACACACTCTCTGTGTCCTCTCGTTAGTCTGGCTAAGGGTTTATCTATCTTGTTGATTTTCTCAAAGAACCAACTTTTGGTTCTGTTGATTCTTTGTATGGTCCTTTTTGTTTCTACCTGGTTGATTTCAGCTCTGAGTTTGATTATTTCCTGCCTTCTACTCCTCCTGGGTGTATTTGCTTCTTTTTGTTCTAGAGCTTTTAGGTGTGTTGTCAAGCTGGTGACATATGCTCTTTCCTGTTTCTTTCTGCAGGCTCTCAGCGCTATGAGTTTTCCTCTTAGCACAGCTTTCATTGTGTCCCATAAGTTTGGGTATGTTGTACCTTCATTCTCATTAAATTCTAAAAAGTCTTTAATTTCTTTATTTCTTCCTTGACCAGGTTATCATTGAGTAGAGCATTGTTCAATTTCCACGTATATGTTGGCATTCTTCCCTTATTGTTATTGAAGACCAGCTTTAGGCCGTGGTGGTCTGATAGCACGCATGGGATTATTTCTATCTTTCTGTACCTGTTGAGGCCCGTTTTTTGACCAATTATATGGTCAATTTTGGAGAAAGTACCATGAGGAGCTGAGAAGAAGGTATATCCTTTTGCTTTAGGATAGAATGTTCTATAAATATCTGTTAAGTCCATTTGGCTCATGACTTCTATTAGTCTGTCTACGTCTCTGTTTAATTTCTGTTTCCATGATCTGTCCATTGATGAGAGTGGGGTGTTGAAATCTCCTACTATTATTGTGTGAGGTGCAATGTGTGTTTTGAGCTTTAGTAAGGTTTCTTTTACGTATGTAGGTGCCCTTGTATTTGGGGCATAGATATTTAGGATTGAGAGTTCATCTTGGTGGATTTTTCCTTTGATGAATATGAAGTGTCCTTCCTTATCTTTTTTGATGACTTTTAGTTGAAAATTGATTTTATTTGATATTAGAATGGCTACTCCAGCTTGCTTCTTCTGACCATTTGCTTGGAAAGTTGTTTTCCAGCCTCTCACTCTGAGATAGTGTTTGTCTTTGTCTCTGAGGTGTGTTTCCTGTAGGCAGCAGAATGCAGGGTCCTCATTGCGTATCCAGTTTGTTAATCTATGTCTTTTTATTGGGGAGTTGAGGCCATTGATGTTGAGAGATATTAAGGAATAGTGATTATTGCTTCCTGTTATATTCATATTTGGATGTGAGGTTATGTTTGTGTGTTCTCATTCTCTTTGTTTTGTTGCCAAGACGATTAGTTTCTTGCTTCTTCTAGGGTATAGCTTGCCTCCTTATGTTGGGCTTTACCCTTTATTATCCTTTGTAGTGCTGGATTTGTAGAAAGATATTGTGGAAATTTGGTTTTGTCATGGAATATCTTGGTTTCTCCATCTATGTTAATTGAGAGTTTTGCAGGATACAGTAACCTGGGCTGGCATTTGTGTTCTCTTAGGGTCTCTATGACATCTGTCCAGGATCTTCTGGCCTTCATAGTTTCTAGACAGAAGTCTGGTGTGATTCTGATAGGTCTGCCTTTATATGTTACTTGACCTTTTTCCCTTACTGCTTTTAATATTCTTTCTTTATTTTGTGCATTTGGTGTTTTGACTATTATGTGACGGGAGGAGTTTCTTTTCTGGTCCAATCTATTTGGAGTTCTGTAGGCTTCTTGTATGCTTATGGGTATCTCTTTCTTTAGGTTAGGGAAGTTTTCTTCTATGATTTTGTTGAAGATATTTACTGGTCCTTTGAGCTGGGAGTCTTCACTCTCTTCTATACCTATTATCCTTAGGTTTGATCTTCTCATTGAGTCCTGGATTTCCTGTATGTTTTCCACTTTACATTATCTTTGACAGTTGAGTCGATGATTTCTATGGAATCTTCTGCTCCTGAGATTCTCTCTTCCATCTCTTGTATTCTGTTGGTGAAGCTCGTATCTACAGCTCCTTGTCTCTTCTTTTGGTTTTCTATATCCAGGGTTGTTTCCATGTGTTCTTTCTTGATTGCTTCTATTTCCATTTTTAATTCCTTCAACTGTTTGATTGTGTTTTCCTGGAATTCTTTCACGGATTTTTGTGACTCCTCTCTATGGGCTTCTACTTGTTTATTTATGTTTTCCTGGAATTCTTTTAGGGAATTTTGCGATTCCTCTCTGTAGGCTTTTACTTGTTCTCTAAGGGAGTTCTTCACGTCTTTCTTGAAGTCCTCCAGCATCATGATCAAATATGATTTTGAAACTAGATCTTGCTTTTCTGGTGTGTTTGCTTTGGTGGGAGAATTGGGCTCCGATGATGCCATGTAGTCTTGGTTTCTGTTGCTTGGGTTCCTGCGCTTGCCTCTCGCCATCAGATTATCTCTAGTGTTACTTTGTTCTGCTATTTCTGACAGTGGCTAGACTGTCCTATAAGCCTGTGTTTCAGGAGTGCTGTAGACCTGTTTTCCTGTTTTCTTTCAGCCAGTTATGGGGACGGAGTGTTCTGCTTTTGGGCGTGTAGTTTTTCCTATCTACAGGTCTTCAGCTGTTCCTGTGGGCCTGTGTCTTGAGTTCACCAGGCAGGTCGCTTGCAGCAGAAAAGGTGGTCTTACCTGTGGTACCGAGGCTCAAGTTTGCTTGTGGGGTGTTCCTTATGAGCTCTCCGTGGTGGCAGCAACCAGGAAGATCTGCGCCGCCCTTTCCAGGAGCTTCCGTGCACCAAGGTTCCAGATGGCGTTTGGTGTTTCCCTCTGGAATCAGTAATGTGTGCAGAGTGCAGTCTCTTCTGGTTTCCCAGGCGTGTCTGCCTCTCTGAAGGTTTAGCTCTCCCTCCCATGGGATTTGGGTGCAGAGAACTGTTTATCTGGTCGGTCCCTTCAGGTTCCGGCGGTGTCTCAGACAGCAGCGGACCTGCGGCTCCTGGGCCCTCCTCTACGGGAACCCAGAGGCCGTATACAGTTTCCTCTTGGGCCAGGGATGTGGGCAGGGGTGGGCAGTGTTGGTGGTCTCTTCCGCTCTGCACCATCATGCACTTCTTAGCTTCATCAATCTTATCTAGTTTTGGTGGCTGTATATATATTGGCCACATGTGGGGCAGGCCCTGAATGGCTGTTCCTTCAGTCTCGGCTCTAAACTTTGCCTCCATACCCCCTCCTATGGATATTTTTCTTCCCCATTTTAAGGAGGGAAGCATCTGCATTTTGGTCATCCTTCTTCTTGTGCTTCATGTGGTCTGTGGATTGAATCTTGGGTAATTCGAGGTTTTGGGCTAATATCCACTTATCAATGAGTCCATACCATGTGTATTTTTTTTTGGGTTACCTCACTCAGGATAATATTTTCCAGTTAAATCCATTTGCCTACGAATTTCATGAAGTCATTATTTTTGATAGCAGAGTAGTATTCCATTGTGTAGATGTACCACATTTTATGTATTTGCATTTCCCTTATGACTAAAGATGTTGAACATTTCTTTAGGTGCTTCTCAGCCATTCAGCATTCCTCAGCTGTGAATTCTTTGTTTAGCTCTGAACCCCATTTGTAATAGGGTCATTTATCTCCCTGAAGTCTAACTTTGTGAGTTCTTGGTATATTTTGAATATAAGCTCTCTATCAGTTGTAGAATTGGTAAAATTCTTTTCCCAATCTGTTGGTTGTTGTTTTGTCCTAACAACAGTGTCCTTTGCCTTACAGAAGTTTTGCAGTTTTATGAGATCCCATTTGTTGATTCTTGATCTTAGAGCATAAGCCATTGGTGTTTTGTTCAGGAAATTTTCCCCAGTGCCCATGTGTTCGAGATTCTGCCCCCACTTTTTCTTCTATTGGTTTGAGTGTATCTGTTTTGATGTGGAGGTCCTTGATCCACTCGGACTTAAGCTTTGTACAGGGTGATAAGCATGGATCGATCTGCATTCTTCTACATGCTGACCTCCAGGTGAACCAGCACCATTTCCTGAAAATGCTATCTTTTTTCCATTGGATGGTTTTGGCTCCTTTATCAAAAATCAAGTGACCATAAGTATGTGGGTTCATTTCTGGGTCTTCAATTCTATTCCACTGGTCTATCTGTCTGACTCTGTACCAATTCCATATAGTTTATATCACTATTGCTCTGTAAAATTGCTTGAGGTCAGGGATGGTGATTCCCCCAGAAGTTCTTTAATTGTTGAGTATAGTTTCTGCTATCCTGGGTTTTTTGTTATTCCAAATGAATTTGCAAATTGTTCTTTCTATCTGTATGAAGAATTGAGTTGGAATTTTGGTGGAGATTGCATTGAATCTGGAGATTGCTTTTGGCAAAATGTCCATTTTTGCTATATTAATGCTGCCAATCCATGAGCATGGGAGATCTTTCCATCTTCTAAGGTCTTCTTCAATTCATTCTTCAAAGACATGAAGTTCTTGTCATACAGATCTTTCACTTACTTGGATAAAGTCACACCGAGTTAATTTATATTATTTGGTACTATTGTGAAGGGTGTCATGTCCCTAATTTCTTTCTCAGCCTGTTAATCCTTTGAGTAGAGGAAGGCTTGGGTTAATTTTATACCCAGACACTTTGCTGAAGTTGTTTATCAGGTTTAGTAGTTCTTTGGTGGAACTTTTGGGGTCACTTAAGTGACATATCATTTGCAAGTAGTGATATTTTGACATCTTTCTTTCCCATTTGCATCCCTTCGGCCTCCTTTCTTTGTCTGATTGCTCTGGCTAGGCCTTCAAGAAGTATATTGAATAAATAGGGAGAGAGTAGGCAGCCTTGTCTTGTCCCTGATTTTAGTGGGATTGCTTCAAGTTTCTCTCCATTTAGTTTGATATTAGTTACCGACTTGCTGTATATTGCTTTTACTATGTTTAGGTATGGGCCTTCAATTCCTATGCTTTCTCAGCATCTAATGAAATGATCATGTGGGTTTTATCTTTCAGTTTGTTTATATAGTGGATTATGTTGGTTTTCTGTATATTAAACCATCCTTCAATTCCTATGCTTTCTCAGCATCTAACGAAATGATCATGTGGGTTTTATCTTTCAGTTTGTTTATATAGTGGATTACGTTGGTTTTCTGTATATTAAACCATCCCTGCATGTCTGGGATGAAGCCTATTTGATCATGGTTGATGATTGTTTTGATGTGCTCTTGGATTCAGTTTGCCAGAATTTTATTGAGTATTTTGCTTCGATATTCATAAGGGAAGTTGGTTTGAAGTTCTCTTTCTTTGTTCGGTCTTTGTGTGGTTTAGGTATAAGAGTAATTGTGGCTTCATAGAAGGAATTGGGTAGTGCTCCCTCTGTTTCTATTTTGTGGAATAGTTTGGACACTGTTGGTATGAGGTCTGTTATGAAGGTCTGATAGAATTCTGCACTGAACCCATCTGGACCTGGGCTCTTTTTGGTTGGGAGACTTTTAATGTCTGCTTCTATTTCTTTAGGAGCTATGGGGTTGATTAGATGGTTTATCTGTTCCTGATTTAATTTTGGTACCAGGTATTTGTCTAGAAAATTGTCCATTTCCTCCAGATTTTCCAGTTTTGTCGAATACAGCCTTTTTTTTAGTAGGATCTGATGATTTTTTTAATTTCCTCAGATTCTGTTGTTCTCCCTTTTCATTTCTGATTTTGTTAATTTGGATACACTCTCTGTGCCCTCTGGTTAGTCTGGCTAAGGGTTTATCTATCTTGTTAAGTTTCTCAAAGAACAAGCTTCTAGTTTGTTGATTCTTTGTATAGTCCTTTTTGTTTCTACTTGGTTGATTTCGGCCCTGAGTTTGATTTTTTTCCTGCCCTCTATTCCTCTTCGGTGTATATGTTTCTTTTTGTTCTAACAACTTTTAGGTGTGATGTCAAGCTGCTGATGTATACTCTCTCCTGTTTCTTTTGGCAGGCACTCAGAGCTATGAGTTTTCCTCTTAGCACAGCTTTCATTGTGTCCCATAAGTTTGGGTATGTTGTATCTTCATTTTCATTAAATGTTAAGAAGTGTCTAATTTCATTCTTTATTTCTTCCTTGACCAGGTTATCATTGAGTAGAGCATTGTTCAATTTCCATGTATATGTGGGCATTCTCTCCTTTTTGTTTTAATGAGGACCAGACTTAATCCGTGGTGATCTGATAGGATGCCTGGGATTATTTCTATCTTCTTGTATCTCTTGAAGCCTGTTTTTTGACCAATTATATGGTCAATTTTAGAGAAGGTACCATGAGGTGGTGAGAAGAAGGTATATCCTTTTGTTTTAAGATAGAATGGTCTGTAAATTTCTGTTAAATCCATTTGTTTCATAACTTCTGTTAGTTTCTCTGTGTCTCTGTTTATTTTCTTTGTCTATTGTCTGTCTGTTGTTGAGAGTGGAGTGTTGAAATCTCGCACTATTATTGTTTGAGGTACAATGTGTGCTTTGAGCTTAGTAAGGTTTCTTTTATGAATATAGGTGCCCTTGTATTTGGAGCATAGATATTTAGGATTAAGAGTTCATCTTGGATATTTCCTTTGATGAATATGAAGTGATCTAATACCAATACTTCTCAAACTATTTCATAAAATAGAAACAGAAAGAACACTACTCAACACATTCTATGAAGCCACCATTACACTGATACCTAAACCATACAAAGACACAACAAAGAAAGAGAACTTCAGACCAATTTACTTCGTGAATATCAGTGCAAAAATACTCAATAAAATTCTCTCAAACCAAATCCAAGAACACAACAAAATGATCATTCACCATGATCAAATAGGCTACATCCAAGGGATTCAGGAATTGGTTTAATATACTGAAATCCATCAATGTAATCCACTATACAAACAAACTCAAAGGAAAAAAACACATGATCATCTCATTGGATGCTAAAAAAAAAAATCTTTAATAATATACAACACTCATTCATGTTAAAAGTATTGTAAAGAACAGGAATTCAATGGCCATACCTAATTATAATAAAAGTCAATATACAGCAAGCCAATAACCAACATCAAACTAAAGGGAGAGAAACTTGATGCCATCCCTCTAACAAGGGACAAGACAAGACTGCCCACTCTCCCGCAATCTATTCAATAGAGTACTTGAAGTTCTAGCCAGAGCAATTAGGCAACAAAAGGAGATCAAAGAGATATAAATTAGAAAGGAAGAAGTCATCAATATTTGAGAATATGATAATGTACATAAGTGAACCAAAAAATTCCAGCAGAGAACTCCTGTGGCTGATAAAACCTTCAGCAAAATGGCTGGATACAAAATTAACTCAACCAAATTAGTAGCTTTCCTCTACACAAAGAATAAATGGGTTAAGAAAAAAATAGGGGAAGTACACAAGTAATATGAAATATCTTGGTGTGACTCTAACCAAGTAAGTGAAATATCCATATGACAAGAACTTCAAGTCTCTGAAGAAAGAAATTGAAAAAGAACTCAGAAGATGGCAAGATCTCCCATGCTCATGGATTGGCAGGATTAATACAGTAAAAATGAACATCTTGCCAAAAACAATCTATTAAAAACAATGACTTCATGGAATTCTTAGGCAAATGGATGGAACTTGAAAATATCATCCTGAATGAGGTAACCCACTTGTAGTATGATGTCATTATGCAAGTGTAGGAAGGTACAAGATAGAATGAGGCCTGTCATTGGACGAGAAGGAAGTATGGGCAGAAAAAAAGTTTTAGAGAGGAGGAGGAGACTGGAGTAAGAGGGAGAAACAGCCTAGAGAACATGGAGGCTGATGTTAAAATTCCTCTCTGCACCTTTACGAGTTGTTATGAATATTCTTAAGGGATGGATGTGTACAGGGCTTTGTTTGTCTAGGTGGACAGTTGTATATTATCAATTGGATCAGAGGTTATTGTGTTGTGTGTTCTTTCATGTGGTGATTTAATTTAAGTGATTATGTGGTGGCTGGAGACACTGGGCATCCACAGAATTGGGATGTGTATGTCTGGCATGGTGGGAACCAGCCTTGGGAACTAGATGGGTAGAGAGATTGTTGCCAGGCTCAGAGAGTAGCCGTCAGCAATGTGATGTGGGATAGAGCAAAGTGGGTAAGATGCTTTGCTGACTGAGATGAAGATTATCTACCAGGTACCTTGGGGCACTACAATGCCAGATCAAGTGTAGGATAGAAGACATCATTTTTTTATTATGACAGCAACACCCACTCACAAAAGAACACACCTGGCACTCAAGTGACAGGTCCCTTCGGTCCAGACACCGCCCGGACCTGAAGAGACCCCGACAAAAGCTCCCTGCACCCAAATCCTGTGGGAGGGAGAGCTAAACTGTCAGAGGGGCAAACATGCCTGGGAAGCCAGAAGAGACTACACTCTGCCCATATTTCTGACTCCAGAGGAAAACACCTAATGCCATCTGGCACCCCAGTGCACGGGGCCCCCAGAAAAGGCTTTATAGGCCCTCGTGGTTGCCGCCCTCATGGAGAGCTCAAAGGCAGTCCCCCAGGAGCAACTTCAGCTGTGGGACCACAGGTAAGACCAACTTTTCTGCTCCAAGTGACCTGCCTGGTGGACTCAGGACACAGGCCCACAGGAACAGCTGAAGACCAGTAGACAGGAAAGACTACACGCCTGAAAGCAAAACACTCTGTTCCCATAACTGGCTGAAAGAGAACAGGAAAACAAGTCTACAGCACTCCTGACACACAGGCCTATAGGATGGTCTAGCCACTGTCAGAAATAGCAGAAAAAGGTAACACCAGAGACAACCTGATGGCAAGAAGCAAGCGCAGGAAACCAAGCAACAGGAACCAAGACTACATGGTATCATCAGAGCCCAATTCTCCCACCAAAGCAAACACTGAATATCCAAACACACCAGAAAAGCAAGATCTAGATCTTAGACATAGACAGACTAAGAGAAGTCATGAGCCAAATGGACTTAACAGATATTTATAGAACACTCTATCCTAAAGCAAAGGAATATACCATCTTCTCACCACCTCATGGTACTTTCTCCAAAATTGACCATAAAATTGGTCATAAAACAGGCTTCAAGAGATACAAGAAGATAGAAATAATCCCAGGCATCCTATCAGATCACCACGGGCTAAAGCTGGTCTTCAATAACAATAAGGGAAGAATGCCCACATATACGTGGAAATTGAACAATGCTCTACTCAATGATAACCTGGTCAAGGAAGAAATAAAGAAAGAAATTAAAGACTTCTTAGAATTTAATGAAAATGGAGTTACAACATACCCAAACTTATGGGACACAATGAAAGCTGTGCTAAGAGGAAAACTCATAGCTTTGAGTGCCTGCAGAAAGAAACAGGAGAGAGCATATGTCACCAGCTTGACAGCACACCTAAAAGCTCTAGAACAAAAAGAAGCAAATACACCCAGGAGGAGTAGAAGGCAGGAAATAATCAAACTCAGAGCTAAAATCAACCAGGTAGAGAAAAAAAGGACCATACAAAGAATCAACACCCCAACAAAAGTTGGTTCTTTGAGAAAATCAACAAGATAGATAAACCCTTAGCCAGACTAACGAGAGGACACAGAGAGTGTGTCCAAATTAACAAAATCAGAAATGAAAAGGGAGACATAACTACAGAATCAGAGGAAATTCAAAAAATCATCAGATCCTACTACAAAAGCCTATATTCAAAAAAACTTGAAAATCTGGAGGAAATGGACAATTTCCTGGACAGATACCAGTTATTGAAGTTAAATCAGGAATGGATAAACCATTTAAACAACTCCATAACTCCTAAAGAAATAGAAGCAGTCATTAAAGGTCTCCCAACCAAAAGAGCCCAGGTCCAGATAGGTTCAGTGCAGAATTCTATCAGACCTTCATAGAAGACCTCGTACCAATACTATCCAAACTATTCCACAAAATAGAAACAGAACTACCGAATTCCTTCTATGAAGCCACAATTGCTCTTATACCTAAACCACACAAAGACCCAACAAAGAAAGAGAACTTCAGACCAATCTCCCTTATGAATATCAATGCAAAAATACTCAATAAAATTCTGGCAAACTGAATCCGAGAGCACATCAAAACAATCATCCACCATGATGAAGTAGGCTTCATCCCAGGCATGCAGGGATGGTTTAATATATGGAAAAACATCAACATAATCCACTACATAAACAAACTGAAAGATAAAAACCACATGATCATTTCATTAGATGTCGAGAAAGCATTTGACAAAACTCAACACCCCTTCATGATAAAAGTCCTGGAAAGAATAGGAATTCAAGGTCCATACATAAACATAGTAAAAGCCATATACAGTAAAGCAGTAGCTAACTTTAAACTAAATGGAGAGAAACTTGAAGAATCCCACTGAAATCAGGGACTAGACAAGGCTGGCCACTTTGTCCCTACTTATTCAATATACTTCTTGAAGTTCTAGCCACAGCAATCAGACAACAAAAGGAGATCAAAGGGATACAGATTGGAAAAGAAGAAGTCAAAATATCACTATTTGCAGATGATATGATAGTATATTTAATTGATCCCAAAAATTCCACCAGAGAACTACTAAACCTGATAAATACCTTCAGCAAAATGGCTGGGTATAAAATTAACTCAAATAAATCAGTAGCCTTCCTCTACACAAAAGAGAAACAAGCCAAGAAAGAAATTAGGGAAACAACACCCTTCATAATAGTCCCAAATAATATAAAATACCTCAGTGTGACGTTAACCAAGCAAGTGAAAGATCTGTATGATAAGAACTTCAAGCCTCTGAAGAAAGAAATTGAAGAAGACCTCAGAAGATGGAAAGACCTCCCATGCTAATGAATTGGCAGGATTAATATACTAAAAATGGCCATTTTACCAAAAGTGATCTACAGATTCAATGCAATCCCCATCAAAATACCAATCCAATTCTTCAGAGAGTTAGACAGAACAATTTGCAAATTCATCTGAAATAACAAAAAACCCAGGATAGCTAAAACTATCCTCAACAATAAAAGGACTTCCGGGGGAATCACTATCCCTGAACTCAAGCAGTATTACAGAGCAATAGTGATAAAAACTGCATGGTATTGGTACAGAGACAGACAGATTGACCAGTGGAATAGAATTGAAGACCCAGAAATGAACCCACACACCTATGGGCACTTGATTTTTGACAAAGGAGCCAAAATCATCCAATGGAAAAAAGATAGCATTTTCAGCAAATGGTGCTGGTTCAACTGGAGGTTGGCATGTAGAAGAATGCAGATCGATCCATCCTTATCACCCTGTACAAAGCTTAAGTCCAAGTGGATCAAGGACCTCCACATCAAAACAGATACACTCAAACTAATAGAAGAAAAAGTGGGGAAGCATCTCAAACACATGAACACTGGAGAAAATTTCCTGAACAAAACACCAATTGCTTATGCTCTAAGATCAAGAATCGACAAATGGGATCTCAGAAAAAAGCTTCTGTAAGGCAAAGGACACTGTTGTTAGGACAAAATGGCAACCAACAGATTGGGAAAAGATTTTTACCAATTCTACAACTGATAGAGGGCTTATATCCAAAATATACAAAGAACTCAAGAAGTTAGACCGCAGGGAGACAAATAACCCTATTAAAAGATGGGGTTCAGAGCTAAACAAAGAATTCACAGCTGAGGGATACCGAATGGCTGAGAAACACCTAAAGAAATGTTCAACATCTTTAGTCATAAGGGAAATGCAAATCAAAACAACCCTGAGATTTCACCTCACACCAGTGAGAATGGCTAAGATCAAAAACTCAGATGACAGCAGATGCTGGCGAGGGTGTGGAGAAAGAGGAACACTCCTCCATTGTTGGTGGGAGTGCAAACTGGTACGAGCACTCTGGAAATCAGTCTGGAGGTTCCTCAGAATATTGGACATTGCACTACCTGAGGACCCAGCTATACTTCTCTTGGGCACATACCCAAAAGATGCCCCAACATATAACAAAGACATATGCTCCACTATGTTCATAGCAGCCTTATTTATAATAGCCAGAAGCTGGAAAGAACCCAGATGCCCTTCAACAAAGGAATGGATACAGAAAATGTGGTACATCTACACAATGGAATATTACTCAGCTATCAAAAACAATGACTTCATGAAATTCATAGGCAAATGGATGGAACTGGAAAATATCATCCTGAGTGAGGTAACCCAATCACAGAAAAACACCCATGGTACGCACTCATTGTTAAGTGGATATTAGCCCAAATGCTCAAATTACCCTAGATGCACAGAACAAGTGAAACTCAAGAAGGATGACCAAAATGCGAATTCTTCACTCCTTCTTTTAAAGGGGAACAAGAATACCCTTGTGAGGGAATAGGGAGGCAACGTTTAGAACAGAGGCAGAAGGAACACCCATTCAGAGCCTGTCCCACATGTGGCCCATACATATACAGCCATTAAACTAGATAAGATGGATGAAGCAAAGAAGTGCAGGCTCACAGGAACTGGATGTAGATCTCTCCTGAAAGACACAGCCAGGATACAGCAAATACATAGGCAAATGCCATCATTAAACCACTGAATTCAGAACGGGACCCCCGTTGAAGGAATCAGAAAAAGGACTGAAAGAGCTTGAAGGGGCTTGAGACCCCCATATGAACAACAATATCAACCAACCAGAGCTTCCAGGGACTAAGCCACTACCCAAAGACTATACATGGACTGACCCTGGGCTCCAACCTCATAGGTAGCAATAAATAACCTAGTAAGAGACCAGTGGAAGGGGAAGCCCTTGGTCCTGCCAAGACTGAACCCCCAGTGAACATGATTGTTGGGGGGAGGGCTGTAATGGGGTGAGGGTGGGGAGGGGATCACCCATATAGAAGGGGAGGCGTAAGGGTTAGGGGGATGTTGGTTTGGAAATCGGGAAGGGGAATAACAATCGAAATGTAAATAAGAAATACTGAAATTAATAAAGATGAGAAAAAAAGAAATGTTGAGGACTAGTCAAGCATGATGACTCATGCCTATAAACATGCACATGTAAGGCTGAGGTGGGCAAATTGCCTGACTTGAAGCTAGTTTGAGTTGTGGAGTATGTGTAAAGCTAACCTGGGATAGATAAAACTCTGCCTTGATGTCTTAGGATTACTATTGCTGTGATGAAATGCCATGACCAAAGCAACTTGGGGAGGAAAGAATTATTTGACTTATACTTCAATATCACAGTTCATTATCAAAGGAAGAACAGAAACATGAAGGCAGGAGCTAGTACAGAGGCTATGGAGGAGTGCTGCTTACCTGCTTGGTCACCAGGGCTTGCTCAGCTTTATTTCTTATAAAACCCAGAACCACCATCCCAGGGATGGCACCACTCATAATGTGTTGGCCCTTCCCTTATCAACCACTAATTTAAAAACTGTCCTACAAGCTTGTCTATAGCCTGATCATATGGAAGCATTTTCTTAATTGTGGCTCCCTCCTCTCTGATGACTCTAGCTTTCATTAGGTTGACATAAAACTAACCAATACACTCAACAATGACAAAAAAAATAAATGAAGGAAAAAGGAAATATCATTCATTGAGAGTAAGGATACCCGACACCCTCTGTGTCGCCTACATGTGCATGCACAAACACATAGCTGTGTATGCAGCACACTCAGAACAACAGAATTCTGATTGTGGAATATCTTTGAGTCAGCCGCAAATAAACCAAAGAGCAGGAACAGTTATTAAGAGGACAAAGAGCTGTTTGTTTGTTTGCTTGTTTGTTTTTAAACCTTGTGTGAATTGCTTTGAGCTTGCTGACAAATGTATGTTTGGTAAATGCATACATAAGTGACACAGTTTTGAAATTCCCTTTTCTTGTACCTTTGCTTCCCATCTGTGTGTACTTGGAAATGGGACAGCTTTCACACCACCACAAACTTTTACACAGTTACTGCTATCTGCCAAAAGCCATATGTGGCCCAATAAGTGAAGGTTCATTCATAGCAGCGGTCACCTTGAGTAAAACATGTGCTTGGGTTGTACTATCCTGATAGGAGAAATCCAGTTTATTACTCCCACCCAATACTAATTCTGTCCAGGGAACCTGGATTGGCTGCTTAAGGGGCCAGGTATGATTTTTGGAAGATAGCAATAATACATATGTATTATATTGTAAATACATATATGTATATGTATTTGAGAGAGAGAGAGAGAGAGAGAGAGAGAGAGAGAGAATGAGAGAATGAGAGAATGAGAGAATGAGAGGATGTTAGGACATATAGTATTATTTGTAGAAATATAAATTTTTCAGAAACTTATACTGTTCTTGTTTAATTTAGTAAAACTTTTAATACAAATACCTTCAGATTCATGACTAGTATAGTGGATCATGAAGATACTCTGTTGAATATCCCAAAAGATATTATAATTACTTTTAAACAGCGGGAATGAAATGCTGTTTATTAGCCCTTTGGACATTTGCTAACGAGGTTAATATTGTTCCAGAATGTTCTTCAGCAGCAAAAGCAGCACATTATATCACAGACAAGGCCCTCTCTCTACAAGTAGCTGGACAGACGTTGAAGCTGTAATTTAGAGTTATCTCTCTCTCTGCAGAGACAAGAAAATTAAAACAGGCTGAGTTTGCTGATTCAACCACCCTGAATGTTCCAACACTCTTTGAATACCAGCAAGGTAGAACAAGCAACAAATTCCTCGTTTGATCTCTTGATAGGTTCTAGTCAAAAGAAAGATGCATAAAATTAACTGCCTACTCATAGTTCTATAAAAAAAAATAAGTGAATTCTATGCTTAGACTTATGTCCTACTCCCAAGATATCTCAAAAGGTATATTCAATATTCCCAAATTTAAGACAATTCTGCTCCCAGGAATTTTGAGTAAGTGATAACTCAGGTTGTTGTCTCCTTTGGGTGCTCAGAAAGAGGACTCTGGGGGAACACTTGGAATTTCCTGTTGCTTTCTGCCTAGTAGTAGGTTTAGCACGTCTGTGGCCTCCAATCGCCTGAAGCACAGACTTAGATAGAATGAGAAGGCTTCAGGCAAGCAGCCAGAGTCCTCAAATCTGACACGACCTTGCACAGCCAACAAGGACAGAATACTTCTGGATTCTGCAAGCTTTGGCTCTGTCCCTTTGAAAGCACTGGCAACTAAGTTTGCCCTGGCACAGGACTCTTAAGCATTTGCGTCAGGGTAGTTGTCTGAAAGACTCCACTCACCTTCTCCTCTTATGCCAGACTTCAGCACCAAAGTGTCATGGTTTTCATGGTCTTTCTTCAACTCTGTGCAAAAGCCATTAAGTACTCAGGCCCAGGAAGTTTTGGGCTTGGATACTCAGGCAGAGGTGGGTGTTTTCTAACTAAATTTCTAGAATAGTGATGCATTCCTTGTACTCAACATTCCCAAGTCCCAACCGTAAACCCAGACTCTGTTGTGAAAATTTCACTTTGGAAAACCAGGCAGATGAGCTGGCAAGACAGCTCAGCAGAGAGAGGCAGTGGCTGCCAAGGGTGATGTCCTGAGTTTAAAACCAACTCCCACAAGTTGTCCTCTCATCTCTGTATGTGCACCATGACAACACCACCCACCGCCAAGTGAAAGCAAATGTATAGAAAGAAAGAAAAACAGGGAGACCCTTAAGAGAAGAGAATCTTTCCCAAACAGGTAAAAAGGTCAAGGAGAAAATATTTTAAGAATAAGAGTTTAACTGGGTGTGTTGGTACAAGTGTTTAATGCAAGCACTTGGGAGGCAAAGGTACATGATTTTCTGTGAGTTCAAGTCCAGCTAAGTCTATATAGAAAGTTTCAGGACAGTCAGGATTACATAGAGAAACCCTGGTGTGTGTGTGTGTGTGTGTGTGTGTGAGAGAGAGAGAGAGAGAGAGAGAGAGAGAGAGAGAGAGAGAGAGAGAAAGGGAGAGGAGAGAGGGAGAGGAGAGAGGAAAAGGAGAGATGGAGAGGGAAAGGGAGAGGGAGGGAGGGAGGAAGGGAATGAGGAAGGGAGGGAGGGAGGGAGAGAATAATAGAGTTTATCATGAGCCAGGCAGTTTACACTTGTTATTTTCATGACAATCCTTTCTGATATTCCACTTTGCAGTTGAAAGCTGAAGTACATGTCTGCTGCTGATGTGAGAATAGATCATGAGAGTAGAGTGAGCCTATTTAGTGTTTCTTAGGAACTGTGTATTTAATACACATTTTTCACACTTCTGATTCCCATTCTCCCTTCCCTCTCACCCTCCTTCCTTTCTCTTCCATTAATCTTCTCAAGATCAAAGTGCAAACACAGAGTCATTCACTTATGAATAGACAAAAGACTAATCTTCATTACATCATCAACGGCTGACCTGTATTTCTGTTCTAGTCTGTCCCCCCAAACAAGGTACAGCTTCACTGACTGGTACATAGACTGGCTCCCGATAAACTTATGTTGCTTATATGAATAGACAAGTAGAAAAACAGAACAGGGAAAAAAATCTATAGGCAGACCCAGAACATGTAACAATTCACCCAAGAGAGCAAAGATGGGTCCATGCAATTCCCTGAGTATTTATGCTACACCACACACACTCACACAGACAAACAGACACACACACACACACACACACACACACACACACACACACACACAAATATATTCACATGGAGTAAAATCTTAATACTCTGAGGGTCATAGGAGTTGTAGGCTTTGGGAAGTGAGAAATATCAAAGAGCAGAGCCTTCATGAATAGAATTAACACCTGTGGTGGTTTGAATAAGAACCTAGGCTTATAGATTTGAATGCTTGGTCATCAGGGAGTAGAACTATTTGAGAAGGATTAGAAGATTAGGAGTTTGTGGCCACTGAGGGCTGGGCTTGAATGCTTCAAAAGCCCATGCCAGGCCCAGTACATTTCTCCCTCCTCATCCATGGATCAGGATATAGCTCTCAGCTCCTGCTTCACCACATGTCCTAAAGCCGCCATACTCCACATCATGATGGTATTGTACCATACCTTTAAAACTGTAAGCCCCTAATTAAAACCTTTCTTTCATAAGAGTTGTCCTGGTTGTGGTGTCTTAGCACCATGGCTAAGACAACATCTGTACAAAGGAGTCCAGAGGCATCCCCCTCCCCTCCACCACATCAAATTACTGAGAAAACTGGGTCTCAAGAAACATTGAATCTGCCATCACCTCCATCTTCTAGTTTGTGACTTCTAGAATTAAGAGAAACAATTGACTATTATTTATTATCTATATATTCTAATTTAAAAAAAAAACATTAAGTCCTCTAAGCCATAGTATTTTCTTTATAGTAGGTCAAACTGGCAGAATCAATTCCCAACATAAAAATGTTGGGCCAGATAGTCTTTGAGAAACAAAACATTTTCAAAGACCTATGGGAAAGACTTTTCTGAGGTTACAGATTAGGGATTCAGAGCTATCTCCATAAACCAGTACAATCCTCTGTCCATGACCAAAATAGCAGTGAAATCTATTGGCAATGTGGTGTTTGGCTTTGAGGACGTGGAGGAGAGGAGAAGTCAAAGTCTAAATCAATAGATAGGAGAAATGCTGATAACTCTTTAAGCAGGAGAATTTAATCTCTGGGTTGAAAACAAATTTGAGAGAAACGGGATTGAAAAAGACTATTACACATAGAGATGAGGATAGACAGGGTGGCTGATTTTAAAAGTAAAACAATGCTCTTGAATTAAAATGCTTATTTTTCTTTTAGCTAAAGTATGGTTATTTCTATTTTGTGATATTAGCCACAAGTGCTTATTTTAATTCAATCTCTATACTAATTGCTTTACCTCTATTATGTGAAAATCTTCCCTATGATTTTAACTTGTTATTAGTTCTTTGTGAATTTCACATTAGAAACCCCAATCCCACTCATCTCCCCTTCACCCAAAACCTGCCCTCCACCCATGCAACCTCTCCCCTATGACAGAGAAAAACAAAATCCCATTGTAGAAGCTGTAGTATGTCACAGTGTGTCCCATAGAATACCCTTTTGTCCATACCTCTTCGCTTGCAAATGTTCATTGCAAGGGCTCACTGGTCTAGCTTCTGCTACACCATCAATACTGGATCCTCACTGGGACTGTTCTTGGATATCCTGTTGTTGTTGCTTTGTGTCATGGAGATCCTGTAGTTTTGGTTCTGTAGGACCAGGGCTTCATGTATTTTAGCAGTTAATTAATGGGGTAGATATTGGGGTGGACCAATTCAAGGCCCTGCATCTGGACTTAAGAGGTATTTGAGCTGGTTAGCCTACCAGCTCTTCAGCATCCACACTACAGGGACTACTCCTACTTTGGTCCAGCTGCCCATCCAATGCCACTGCCAGAAAGAATCAGAGCCAACTCTCCCACCCTCATGCCCTTGTGGCTGGCTCACCTGCACCCATGCCATCAGGGCCAGCTCTACTGTGCTGCCCAGGTGAGGTGCAGGACCTGGTCTCCCTAGTATTGCAGCAGGCAAAGTGCTGGGCCTGTTATCCTGCCATGATGACCTTGGGGCCAGCTCTCCTGCCTGACATAGGTAACAAGGGTTGAGGAAGAGGGATCTCTCCCTCCCCCATGTCACTGCATGAGAGACAAGAGGCAGGGCCAGCTCTCCCATGCTCTTACCCTCAGAACGGCTCACCTGCAACTCCTACAGCTAACTCTACTGTGCTTCCTGGGTGATGTCCTGGCTGCTCTCCAGAGTATTGCAGCTGGCTGGGCAGTTAGTTCTCCAACTCTCATGCCTTCAGGGCCAGCTCTCCTGTGGTGCCCAGATGAGAGGTGGGGCTGGATCTGCACAGCCTCAGGCATTAATATGTCCCTGAGCAGCAGCCCAGACCAGGGATGACTGCCTGGCCTTTGGTGGTAACAGACCCCCATTGCTGCAGGGCCAAGGATCCGGACATGGTCCCTAATGGCAGCATAGGCTAAGACCCACCATGGCCTTTGGTGGGATCACCAGCTACTCACATCAGGCTGTTCTTCAGTACCCTCAAGACTCCAGTTCTGCCTCTCTTTTTGCCCACATCCTTCTGTTTCTCTTTCTCTTCATTTCTCTACCACTTACTTGCTCCTCTTAATGGGTCTTTGAATGTCTGGAGTAATCTCAGAGGTGGTCTCAAGAGTGCTATGCCCCACCCATACATTATGGGGTTATCTTGGTCATGATCTTCCCCCCATGTGAAGCAGCAGACTGGTGGTCATCTCAGGCTAGCTCTCTGTTTGAGTCCCATGGCGCCAGACTGGTGGTCATCTGGGGCTCATTCCTACCTGGGGCCCATGAGCCCAGGCAGGGTTTGCCTTGTCTCTGGTTTAATCCTGCCCTGGAAGCTCACCCAGGTCTGCATAGAACTGGACTGGTGGCCATCTCAGGCTCACCTTTTTTCAGGGAGTGTTAGTCTACTAACCATTCAGACGTATACAGGTCAGAACACTGAGTATAGACATAGTCTCTCTCCTCTCTGCCACCTCCTGATACACTTGTGACACAGCAGCCACAAGGGTAAAGCCTCTGGAGGCAGCTCCTCCAGCCTAATGACACAGCCATTTTTCTTCAATTCTGAGTAAGCAAAGCCCTAAATGGTATGTTAGACCCGCTAAATTCATGCCTCTCACTGCCTGTCTAACCAACTCACCTCAGAACATCCAGGTGAGCTGCAGCAGTTTTCATACTTTGGGAAGATTCCAGCTGAGCCGTATTCTCTTCACTCCTCCCTTGCTTCTCTTTTAATCAGAGATCTCTGCACTTTAGCCCATTTATTGGCTCCATATTTCTGAGATTTCCTGCTATCTTAATGTGTGACCTGTTAGACAGTGAGGCTGTCTTATTTATTTTCATAACTAGCTAAGTGACTTCCATAGATTCCAAGCGCTGGGTTAACCCCTGCATTATGGCCTAGACGTTATAATGTCCCTTGAGGAATAAATGTTCTGACATTGTCAACAGTTGTTTGTACCATATCAGAACATCAAGCCAGAAATAGGACTTGGTTTTAGACTGTAGACAAATGAAATTCTCTTGTCCTTTAGCCTATTTTAACATCAACTTTAAAAATCCCTTGTGTCGTTTATGAACTCAGGGTTAAATGGTACTGAGGCCAGGAGTTCCCTAAATAGTGTTGCTAAAGGAGGCTTTGGCCTTAGCTAACAAGTTTTTTCTCCAGTGAACAAGAACATGAACCAGAACAAGAGCAAGAGCAGGAAATGAAGGAGAGTTTGGTATCCCATGCTCTCCTCCTTGGGGCCTAGAAACAATTCAAGGGATGACCCAACCTGTCCAGTGAAAAATAGAGGCCTAAGAGGATCAGCTGCTGCAAACACTTCCCAAATGAGTGAGTGGGAACCAAACGAGAGGAAGGGTAAGGTTTTGTTTCCCTGGCAACCTGGGCAGACCATGCCCTCCTCTTAGATTTAGGTGAGGAGACAGAGTCACAACGTTACTGTGTACTGGTCTCCTACCGTGCCCGGAATGGATGCTGTACATATTTTGTCTTGTTTTAGCTTCACAAGGCTATGAGGTGGATGCTATTAATATCCCCATGTTACAAATAAGGAAACAGAGACACAGAGAGATTAAGAAACTGAAGAGGAGATTTTTCAGCTGCAGTCTAGAATGTTCTCTCCTATGCGTTTTCTATGCCAAAAACCAAAGTGAACAAAGAGTGACTCGGGGTCACCACGGCTCAGCTCGTTTTCTTTATGCCATCAGTTTTCTGTTTTCATCTCACTCTTGAAAGATATAATGTTCTCTTTCTCATTAAAAAATAGTAATTATTTTATATGCATGTATGTCTGTGCACCACTTGTATGTTTAGTGCCCATGGAACACCTCAGATTCCATCAAACTGGAGTTACAGGTGTTAGCCACTATGTGGATGCCAGAAATTGAACCCCAATCCTCTGGAAGAGCAGTCAGTGCTCTTAGCCACTGAGCCATCTCTCCAGCTCCTGTTACTCCTACTTTCATAGCTATTCGACCACACCCTTTGAAAACACATATTTTATACAAGGTTAAACGTTTGTGTGTAGAAGAAATTCAATATTTGTGGAATGAAAGAATGAACAAATGAATTATTTTTGCCCTCCTCAGACATAAGCATTCTTCACTTCCTATCGCACCAAATGTAAACTACTTGGTTTGATATTTAGTACACATAAAAATGCCAGTCATCGACTGCCAATGACCATAGCACATCTGTGAGCCTGGCCCTTTGCAAGCACGGATCCAGCACGGATCCACTGGATCTCCATCTGAGAACTTCAGACCCAGGAAGTCTCAGACATAAATTTGCACTACACTCTCTGTCAAAGTCTTGCCCAGATTGTCTCCCTCTTGGCCTGGATTTCCTACTTTCCAACATAAACTTTCCAGTTAGACAGGTTCCTTTACTCATTGTTTCCCTTCTTCCTTCTGGCGAGCTTTCCTGATTTCATTACACTCCCCAGATCCCATCTTTTTCCTCATCTTTTAATGTTCATGTTTATGCATGTTCATTGACGTAAGGCTCTGGCTGACATTGAAGTTTTACTACTAAAAGGATGCCCTTCCTTGGGCATGGTGACAAATGTCAGTAGCCCTACTTACTCAGATACTAAGGCAGGGGGATTGCTTAAATGTGCAGAAGTTTGTGACAGTCCTCTGGCCAATACAAACAAGCCCTGTCTCATGCCCTCTAAAAAGGCATGCCTATAGAATTCTCAAGCAATGTGTGCCATATTCCTTCAAGGGAAATATAAATAGCTCTACAGGGTTTGTGAAATCCTGGTTGTTGTTCAACATTTTATATAATTTGAATACAGATGATTCTACACTTAGGAGCTGGTTTGTTACTTATATGTGTAAGGCCTAAGTCCGACTCCCAGGAATGAGTACACACACGTACACACACACACACACACACACACACACACACACACACACACACACAGTACTTGCACTTATTTGTTTTTATTTTATAAGAGAAAACAGTAACTTCATGATAAAGAAACCAGATGAACAGGATCTTAAAGCAATGTGGCTCCAGTTGGCCTTAGCATGAACATAATAACAGAACAAGGACACACATCATTTGCATTAATTCTGCCACTAGGAAACTTGAAAAAAAGAAGACAAAACAAACAAACAAACAGCACCCCCAACTAGATCAAATTACTCCTAGAAAAGGAAGGCCAAAGAAAGGCAAAAGTAAAAATGAAACTAAAAAACTAAACAAAGAAAGAAAGAACAGACAAAGGCAAAATCAAACTGCTCAAGCTGGCTGGCGGTGACTTGATAAGGAGACTGTCCTGAAGCTCTTGGGAAGAGTGCCCACCAAGTGCACACAAGACCCACAGATCCACTCCCAGCACCCGGAGACAAACAACAAGCCTGCATGGGGTCTGTGTCAAAGCCCAGTGTAATGAAATGATATTATTGGAGATTGGCTGAAATTGGGAAAAAGACTGTAAATGTTTAAAAAAATTTACCAAAGGGCTGGAGAGATGGCCCAGCAGTTAAGAGCATTGGCTGCTCTTCCAGAGGTCCTGAGTTCAATTCTGAGCATCTACATGGTGCTCACAACCATCTGAAATGGGATCCCACGCCCTCTTCTGGTGTGTATGAAGACAACAACAGTGTACTCATATGTAAAGTAAATAAATAAATCTTTTAAAACAGCAACAGCCAAAAGAATTTTACCTAAGCTAGGTATGGGGCACACACCTTTTGTCTCAGTGCTCGAAAGGCAGAGGCAAGCAGTTCTGTATGAGTTCAAGGTCAGCCTGGTATATACAGTGAGTTCTAGGTTAGCCAGAACCACACAAAGTAAGATTGTGTCTCAACAAACACACCAGAATTTTACCTTAATGTTAAGTGTCTATACTTTATATCTCTACAATGAGTAATATGGTAATTGTCCCCGCCAGTGGGGACCCAGTTATTCAGGGTCCCGAAGGGGCGCTACCCTTGGGCCTAAATGGGGGGCGAGAGAAGAAGCAAGATTCTGTTGTCAAGGTCTTGTTTATTGGGATGAACGTTACAGCTTTTAAGGCTTTCAGGTAGGGGGAGTGACCTTTGTGAAACATGAAGAAGGGGGAGAGGAGGGTATAGGCAGTGATAGCTGGAGGCAAAGAGGTCAGGCGATGAGGTCAGGTGGTGGAGACACCCGGTGTAGACTGAGGAGATAACTGGTATCTGCTCGAGCTGAGGCATCCCTTGAATGTTATCTTCCTGTGCCGTAAATTCATGGGAGAGGCTTTCATTCAACAATCTTAAGACTTATGGCAGTCATCTTAGGGTGAGTCTCTGTGGCCAAACAGCCCAGAGTCACCTAGTCACTTTGAGCCATGCAGTCAAAAAGCGGCTAGGCCCAAATCCAATATGGCTCCATGCAGGTAATTCCTTACTCTTGGAAAATAACAGAAGGTGAAAGGAAAATTATACAGATTTAAGGTTTAAAAATATGAAGTTAAAAGAGTAAGTTTCAAAATTCACAGACTCAGAGCTGAAACAGGCCTGGGCAGGTCCAGGCACACCCAGGCCCTGTGGGGCCAGCCCCGCCTTTAAAACTGACAGACCACAAAGATAAGAAGGAATGCAGAACCAGCCTGAGGTATCTGACTCATAGGCCATCTGGCAGGAAGGGATAAGCCCCTTGCCCCTGACATTCTGGACGCCCCAGCCTGCACGTACTCTTTTGCTGCATAACCATGCATCCGCGCCTCATTTGAATCCACCAATCAAGTCCCTGTAACCATGAATCTGCTTCTGTATGCCTGCTTCTGCTCCCCAGAACCCTATAAAAACCCGTCCCCGGTCTTGCTGGGCGCGCCAGTCCTTCCAAGCTGACTGAGACGCCCGCAGGTACCTGTGTATCTGGACAATAAACCCTCTTGCTGATTGCATCCAGTGGTCTCGGCCTGGTCATTGGGCTTGGGGATCTCCTTCCCGAAGGAAGATTCTCTCTGAGGGTCTTTCAGAGGGAGAAGGGGGCATGATATATGCAATTATTTTTCAAATGCTTCAGAGAAACCACTATATAATGTGGCAAATTGGTCAAAATGTTAATATTTGAGCATCCGAGGAAAAGGTAAGTGAGAGATAGTTTATATATTATTAGCTTTTGTCCGTGTGTGTAATTTAGATGCAAATAATTGATGTTGGGCTTATTTAATTTTGAAAAATAAAAAGTAATAAGAGTTTATCTAAGATAAAACTGCAAAAATAGCAAAGTTAGAAGCTGACAGTGATATGGGTAGCTTGCCTTAAGGTAGTGGGTTATGTTTCTAAATCAGTTAGTATTATCACATGGAAAAGGGCCCACCTGTCATTCAAATGTTGTGGAAATGTGTTGTTGTAAAAATATAAAAATAAAAAAACGTATTGGCATCTTTTACCTCGCTTGGTCCAGCACCGCGGTGCCCCAAGATATCTGCTAGATATCTTGGCAGAAACACATTCCAACTCCTCAGCGGCCCAGTGTCTCCTGCCGCTGCACACTTTCCTACACTCAAACCGTCACATAAAAGAACACACAACACAATACTCTTTGACCAATTGGTAAGATATAGTTGCCCACTTAAACATACAAAGCCCAGTACCATCCATCCCTTAGGAACATTAATAACAACCTGTAAATGTACAATGTGGAATCTTAATGTCAGCCTCCGCCATCCAGCCACGGCTTTTCTCTCTCTCTCTCTCTCTCTCTCTCTCTCTCTCTCTCTCTCCCTCTTTCTCTCCCCCTCCCTCCCTCCTCCCTTCCTTTTCGTTCCAGTCTCCTCCTCTTCCTTCAAACTTCTCTCCCACCCATTCTTCCTTCTCCTCCAATGACAGGCCTCCTTCTATCCTGTACCTGCCCCTCACCTGTATTTTACAAATTCAATGGGGAGGTTTTGGTGAAGTCACCGGATTCCTGAGTATGTGACTAGGCAGCTGTCCTTGGGGCAGTGGAATTAGCATCAAAATAGAGATTACTCCAGGGCAAACCACAACACAAATGCAAGAAAAATAATCACTGATTTTTTCATATATTTATACAAATGGTATTATAATAAAAAGATCTCTGTATAATGAAAGACCCCCCAGAGTGGGGAGACCCTCACTCAAGTCTCGGGATGACGCAACCCCCCAAGAACTCACACAAGACCGTCCTTGTTGTAATCACATGAGGTTTGTCGATAGCAACCAGTGCACTGGGGTCAAGACTCGTATCCCACGCAGGGGCAGTGGAGTTCGACCCCGAGAGGCTGGGAGAAGAGGTATTTAAAGGGAGAAACCATAACCCAAGGGGGCAGGGATGGCGTCATTGGAAAGTGTGTAGAATAACAGTGAAAAATCACAAGGAAGAACTCTCTGTCCCCCAAGATTGTTTCCTAGGAGAAGCTGTCTCCTACTTCTCAGATTGTTTAACTTCATGGTCCGCTAGTTCCTAGGAGAAGTTGTTTCCTGCTTCTCAAGATTGTTCTCTAAGATTTATGGTCAGCTAGTTTCTGGGAGAAAGCTGTTGAGCTGGCCAATGTAATTATCTATTTTATAGCCCTAGGAGAGGCTTCTTGGAACATACAATTCTGAGGCCTAACCTTTTTTTTTTTTTTTCTGCTCTAAACTTTGTGTCTAGGGGGGCTACTTTAAAACTTTTATCTTTCATATAAGTTGATAAATACTTGTGAAATCTGAAGGTTTTCCTAAGGACTTTGTAGTAATCCTTAGCCTCTAATAGAAATGTTAGTTGGCCCTGCTAACAGACTAGAAAGATGGGAAGCAGCCTCATTAGATTTGAAGAGTATTTTAAGGCTCAAAAAATCCCAGATAAATCCTTGTGGTGGTTTTGAAAGACCCCCAGAGCAGGGAGACCCTCACTCAAGTCTCGGGATGACGCGACCACCGAAGAACTCACACAAGACCGTCCTTGTTGTAATCACATGAGGTTTATCGATAGGAACCAGTGCACTAGGGTCAAGACTCGTATCCCACGCAGGGGCAGTGGAGTTCGACCCCGAAAGGCTGGGAGAAAGGGTATTTAAAGGAAGAAGCCACAACCCAAGGGGGCAGGGATGGCGTCATTGGAAAATCACGAGAAGCTTCCTGTCTCTCAAGGTTGTTCTCTAGGATTTTAATCTAACTTTATGGTCAGCTAGTTTCTGGAAGAAGCTTTCTGCTATCTTTACTAGGTCTGGAATCGAGTATCTAAGGACCTTAAGTCCTTTTATCTGGTTCCTAGGAGAGCAGGCTCAAGAAATGTGACCTTTTACTTACTTACAGGTAGAGGGCAGGGTCTGGAATTTGAGGTATTTAGGGCTTCTTAGGGGTGAGGTTGCATTTTTAAACTTCTGACTTTTTGGCTGTATTTTTTATTCTTTCAGTCTGAATACACTTGTCCCACGGAGTGGCACAATTTGGAGGTGTGGCCTTGTTGAAGTAAGTGTGTCACTGTAGGCCTGGGCTTTGAGACCCTTGTCTTAGCTGTCTGGAGGTCAGTCTTCTCCTAACTGCCTTTGGATGCAAATGTAGAACTCTCAGCTCCTCCAGCACCATGCCTGCCTTGATGATAATGGACTGAACCTCAGATCCTGTAAGCCAGCCCCAATTAAATAGTTCTTTTGGAAGTGTTGCTTTGGTCATGGTGCCTATTCACAGCAATAAAAACCTAACTAAGACAACTCTCCATGGTTCTATCTCAAAAACACCTTAACTCGACACTATTAGCTTTAATTCACCAAATAGGGAGAGAGGCATGATGTGTGAGTGTTTGGTTGTAAAAGGCCATTATGAGCATCTCTCAGAAAGGTAGAGGAGGATGCATGCCAAGGTAGAGAATAAAAACAGTGGGGCTGGAGAGATGGCTCAGTGGTTGGGAGCACTGACTGCTCTTCCAGAGGTCATGAGTTCAATTCCCAGCAACCACATGGTGGCTCGCAACCATCTGTAATGAGATCTGATGCCCTCTTCTGGTGTGGATGAAGACAGCTACAGTGTACTTATATATAATAAATAAATAAATAAATAAATCTTTAAAAAAATAAAATAAAAATGAAAACAGCTAGCATTTGGGAGTTAAAGTGCTATTTCATTAGATGCAGCAATCTTAGGGAAGTGTGGGTGGGGGCCGGGGTACACTTTGAGGCCTAAAAATCTGAGGGGGCTGGGGAGAGTGTCCTTATGGTTAAAGTGCCTGCTGTACAAGCATGAACGCCTGAGTTTAACACCCTTCTCCCATTTATTGGCTGGATTCTCCTGAGTGAGTTTGTAACATAGCCCTAGGGGAAGCAGAGGGACAAGTTCATCACTGCCAGACAGGCTAGACAAATCTATAAACTCGGTGTTCAGTGATAAACCTGGAGGGTAACTGATGAAAGCATCTGATAGGAACTTCTGGACTCCACATGAGTGCGAGACACAGACACATACAAACTCTCTCTCTCTCTCTCTCTCTCTCTCTCTCTCCCCCTAAGGAAATATAATCTAAAATATTTTTTTTAAAAAAAGCTTAAAAAGTTTAATGTTTTCCAGATTGTTGGTGCTGTGTTGGCTGTCAGTAGTGGATTGCTAGCACAAAAATGTCTTTCACTTTCACTATTTCGTTATTTCAGATTCGGTGACTGTTGTTCTTGACTTAGACAGGCCCCTTTACCTCCTTAGAAATCTAATGTGCACATTCTTTGGAGTTCAAAACCTTTCAGGCATTCCCCATTATAAACTGTCAAATTCATAAACTCAAACACCACATATTTCGTTGAACTAAAACAAAACAAAACAAAACAACAACAACAAAGAAAGCAGCCATATGAGAGTTCAAGTACTATTGGAGAATTGAACCAATTGTTATTTCGGTATCAATTCCTTCCTTTCTTCCTTCTTTCCTTCCTTTTTTTCAGAGAGTAGCTACAAACTTTTGCAAGAAAAGGAAAAAAAACAACAACAAAAAACCAAAACCGTCCTGAGAGACACAGCCAGAATTCGGCAAACACAGAGGCGAATGCCAGCAGCAAACCACTGAACTGAGAACGGGACCCCCGTTGAAGGAATCAGAGAAAGGACTGAAAGAGCTTGAAGGGGCTCGAGACCCCATATGTACAACAATGCCAAGCAACCAGAGCTTCCAGGGACTAAGCCACTACCTAAAGACTATACATGGACTGACCCTGGACTCTGACCCCATAGGTAGCAATGAATAGCCTAGTAAGAGCACCAGTGGAAGGGGAATCCCTTGGCCCTGCCAAGACTGAACCCCCAGTGAACGTGATTGTTGCGGTAATGGGGGGAGGATGGGGAGGGGAACACCCATATAGAAGGGGAGGGTGAAGGGATAGGGGGATGTTGGCCTGGAAACTGGGGATGGGAATAACAATTGAAATGTAAATAAGAAATACCCAAGTTAATAAGGATGGAGGAAAAACAAAGAATTGTAACTATGAATATTGGGGGCTAAACTTGTAAAATAGGTATAAAACAGTGACATAGTTTTTAAAAGCAACGGTCTTATCTGTACTATTTAAAAGACAATAAATATTGTCATTACAAAAACAAAACAAAACAAAACCGCGCAATCCTTTACAGTGAGTACAGTTATCTATAGGAAGTGACCCTTCCAAAGTTAGAAAATTACTTTCATGCATCTTTCAGTGCGGGACGTTGGGGCGCGTTGCGCTGCTCCAAGGCGACTCTCCGTTGGGGGAACCCTCGCTCGGCCCCGTAGCGGAGCGGGGAGGGCGCATGGGGCAGGCAGAGCCCGACGCAGACCCCGCCCGAGCTGGCGGCACCGCCCTGCAGGCCCGCAGTTGGCTGTCCCGGAGGCCCGCCCCACCGTCCCGCCGCCCGCCGCCCGCCGCCCGCCGCTCGGCCATCCGCCTGCACGGACAAGGGAGCCCGCCAGTCCCGTCCGCCGCCGTCCGTCCCGCCATGGCTGCGCGCCTGCTCCTCCGCTCCCTTCGTGTCCTGAGCGCCCGCTCGGCGACACTCCCGCCGCCCTCCGCCCGGTGAGTGGGGGTCCAGCCTGGGGTACGGGCAGCCGGAGTGGCAGGGCTCTGGGGATGGGGCGTGACGCGCTACGGCCGAGCCGGAGCGACGCGGCCGGAAGAAGAGACCGAGCCCTCTCTCCGGAACCTGGGGCTTCTCGCTGTGGCATGGAGAACTCGGGGCGTCCCCACTATAGTCCGTCGCGCCCCCAAAGACAAGGCTCCCTCCGAATGCTTGCTCCGGACCCGGCCTCCGCCCCGCGTCCTACAGTTTGTCCGGGGAACTGACTTTGAAAGAGCTGCCCAGCCGTAGCGGGGGCGATCACCCCCTGGGCGCGCAGCCACCGAGTAGCTGCGACCTTTAGCCGAGTTGGAACAGAGACTGGGGACTGCCACCTGACAGTGAACTTGGGACTCAGTGTGCGTGGAGGCGGGGACTAGAAGACCAGAGCAACAACAGTCATCCCGACTCAGGCGTCTAGGCGAGGGCCCCATCTGATACATTAGATGTAGATTTATTACCAAATCCTTAAACTAATTAAATGTAGAGGGATTAATGGGCAGCTCCCGAGAGCTTTTGAGGCTATTAGAGGGTGTTTATGCTGAGATCAAAAGTTTTACCTGTCTAAAATCCATTCATTGGATAAAGCAGACTGGAAGTGTAAAGCTTCGGTAATTATGGTGGCAGGACATTTAAATGAGCTAATTAGCACATTGTTGCGAATACAATAAAGTGCTGTGGTAGTGCTTATCCATCCGGGAGACTTGGGAAAGTTCCAAGGATAGGAATGCTTTTCTGTTCTGAGGAATGGTGTATCTGGTCTTCCTCACGCTCTTAAAATTAGAGAACCCCGAAGGGGATCAATGAGTCAGGAGCCATCGTTTTATCATCACGGGTTTCTTAAACATTTATGAGCATAATGGCCAACTGTCCTGCTGAAACGCAGTCTGAGTCAGCATTTATAGAGGCCTTAGGCTAAGCCCAACGACCTATACTTACATCCAACTGCCAGAGCCTGAGTGTGCTAGGTCATTTCATTTCCTTTCTGACTTTTTGTTTTGTTTTGTTTTTTATGTAAATGAGGCTTTAAAGTGGTAACACAAGCCTGTAATCCCCTCCACACACAGTGGATTTTTTTGATTTCTGTCCTATGAATGTTCCCTTTAGCACTTTTAACTAAGCAGGAAAGCGTTTATTTATGCATTTCTTTCTCTGTACTTAGAAATACTCCACTTTTTTCTTAGCATATTATACAGTGTAACATTTTGAGACCCAGACAGATTTACACACAAGTTCTCTATTTACAGTGATAAACAATTCCACGTGAATCTCAGAAGCCTGCTATCCTAACCTCAGCTTTGTTTGTACACGAAGGAAGAAGCAATCTAGGAATATCTGTATGGACAAACATGCACTTTAAAATGCTTACCTCGTAGCAATAAATTGGAAGCAGTCATTTCAGTTATTAGGGATAAAGTAACTTTGTCGCAATCTGAGAAACCACCTGCAGGTCTTGTGCCTGGTTCTCCCAGACCTTAAAAGTTTAGTCAGCAGTTTGGTGCCTCTGGTGAGGTTAAGGAGGTGTGGCCTTGCTGTAGGAAGTAATCACTAGGATCGGCCTGTTGTCCTTTCCAGTTTGCTTTCTCTTCCTAGTGTTTGTGAGCTCCCTGCTTCCTGCCTCAGCCATGCCTTCCAGTGTGATGGCAGTCAGACTCTTATCCCTCTGTAACTGTAAGCCAAACAAATCCTTTCTTCTATAGCTATGGTATTTTATCACAGCAAAAGGAAATGACCTAATATAGCACCATATTTTCATCTTCCATTCATCTCTTTTCCTCAGTATATACTTCTGCCGTCTTTATCAGACATCAGGGACCTGGGGTTGTAAGCACTTATATTTGTGTCCCTTGTTCCGTTGTTGCGTGTGTGCGTGTGTGTGTGTGTGTGTGTGTGTGTCCTGTTGTCATTACTATGCTGTGTCTGTTGTGTGTGACCTGTTGTCATCACTATGCTGTGTCTGTTGTGATGGCTGTCTGTAGTATAACTTAGAATCAGGTGAGGTAATACCTCCAGCACTATTCTTTGTTCTGGATTGCTTTAGCCATCCTTGGTGTTTTGTGCCTCCACATACATTTTAACATTTTTTTAAATATCTTTGAAGAATAGCCCATTTTTGTTGGGGCTGCATTGCCTTTGACAGGCTGTCCATTTTCCTAATATTAATTCTTCTGGACTGTGAACACAGGAGGTCCTTCCATCTTCTGGTATGGTCCTTTATTTCATTCTTCAGCATCTTAACATTTACATTGTTGAAGTCTTTTATTTCCTTGGTTAAGTTTATTCCTAGGGGAGAGAGAAGGGGGGGGGGAGGGAGAGAGAGAGAGACAGGGGAAGTGTTTCTGTCTGTCTGTCTGTCTACTGTGACTTGGATTGCTTCCATGCTTTCTTTTTCAGTATGCTTGTTATTGGCATATAGGAAACTTCTGAATTTTATGCTTATTTTGTATCCTGCTACTTTGGTGAAAGTATTTATTAGTTCTAAGAGTGGTTTTGGTGGAGTCTTTTAGAGTCTCTTAAGTTTATATCATCTGCAAACAGAGATACTTAGTCTTCTTTTCCTTTTCACATCATATTTTGTTTTCTTGTCTTATTGCTCTGGCTAAATTTTTAAGCAGTGCATTCAGTAGGAGTAGAGTCACCCTGTCTTGTTCCCAAATCAATAGGAATGGTTTGAGTTTTCCTAGCATGATGCTGGCTGTAGGTTATGACAAACCTACAATATTATATTATGACAAAATAGCCTCTGTCGTACTGAGATGTGATCTTTCCAACCCTAGCTTCTCCATGACCTTTATCATGACTTTGTATGACTAAGAAATAGAAAAAGAAGCACTAAAATAAAAACAGGGTCCATGCAAGGAAGAGAGAAACCTACGTTAGAACTCAACACAAAGCAGAAATAAGCTTTCTCCATATTTTAGTATGTTCTAAGTTTTTAGAGGCCCAGCATCTGAGCAGTGAAAACCAGGACTGACTTACTAGGCCTGCAGTAGTGATGGAGTTGAGGGCAGCCAGTGGACATCTTTGTCGATTGTGTCCTATATCAGAGATCTCATCCTGGCCTTAAACGGGAAGAGGTTTGTGTCTATCACAGTATGCAGATGCATTGGTCCTCAGGCCCATTTGATAGATACAGACTCCCAGAACATCTCTTCTATTGGTGACTAGGTAGACATCATCCTGGCCAGGTTTGCTACTAAGTTGCCCATCACCTGTATGTTGTGACGGATCAAGCCTTAGACCTTCATCAGCACGGTGGCCGACCTCAGGTGAAAAATGGCTTTTACCCTGCTAATCAGAGTTACTGATTGCTAACTCAGACTGGAAGATCTTTAAGTGATGGCACCTGCACCTCCATGGTACCAAGAACTGGGGGTAGGTCTGTGAGGTTTAAGAAAAGGCACATACTCGGGTCATTCGTGTTCTGAGGATGCCAAAGCTTTACTGAGTTTCACAGAATAAATTCCCCACTCCACTGAGTGGAAAATTCCTAGACGCATAGTTGAAAAACAGGCTTAGGTCCTCAGGAACAAAACACGGGAATTGAATCAAGGATGTTACTGCCCAGGTGTACCGCCCAGGTGTTACCACCCAGGCCAAACAGAAAGGTCTGGATGTTCCTTTGTTAGAAACAAAAGGCTTCCATATGCATCAGCAAGGTTCTGCTGGGGACAAACACTGCAGGGGTCCAGGCTCTCTAGAGCTCTTTGGCCACCTACCCAGTGCTGATGGGTTTTATATTCAAGTCATGCTGAATGCCTGGACCTGAACCTAGTGTCAGGCATGAGAATCATTGTTAGCATCAGTGTGAAGGACAAGACTGTCCTTCTAAGGGGAACCGCAGTAGAAACAAAACAAAGCCCTGAATAAAGTTGAAGGGGATGATAAAAGGTCATTTTATGTTTCCTCAGGGCATGAAGAAGGAGAAGGAAGGCAGGCAAAGGGAAGTGTCAGCTGAAGGTCCTAAAGAATTCTATACGAATCCAGTCTTGGGCATTTTGATTGACACTCCAATGTAGCAGTGATATTTATACAGTTCATGTTCTGTGCTACTGAAATTTGCAGTTATGATTCTGAATATGCTACTTTGGGAGAGTTCACATTGTTTTAGAAATTGTACATGACATGAAAATTTACTATTATTTTTCTATTATACAATTTGATTTTCAATAACACTGTATTTCACCTCAACTCACGCCTGCGGTTAAATCTAGATATTATCCACCTTACAGATTTCCAAAAGGAGAAAGTTGAATTATCACAAAATGGTGTGGTGGAAGGGCTGGGGAGGGTTCTGAGACAGGGTCAGGGAAGCCTATCTCAGGGCTCCATGATGTTTGCAGGCATTAATTTGGATATGAATAATAATGATTGATTTAATTTTCTTAATTTATGTCTCTTTAAGATGTTCTCATTCTGGAGCAGAAGCACGTCTAGAAACTCCTTCTGCTAAAAAATTAACTGATATTGGAATCAGAAGAATCTTTTCCTCAGAGCATGACATTTTCCGGGAGAGTGTAAGGAAGTTTTTTCAAGAAGAAGTGATTCCCTACCACGAAGAGTAAGTGCCCTCCCTGCCTGCTATTAACATAACAGACAGAAGGACTGAAACATCATGTACACAATACAAAAAGTGCCTCCTTCACCCATTCACTGTTCTTCTCTGTAATACCCCTGAGATTGTAGGTAGGATTTCTAAGTTTTGCAAGTATTTTACTATTGCTATTATTAATTTTATTTTATTCAGACATCTTATATCACTGCGTTCCTCAGACTGGTCTTAGGCACAAGCATTTTCTCCTCAGTTGCCCAAGTATCTACAAGCTTGTGCCACTATAAGACTCGAAGCGAGTCTTCACTACCTGGAGACCCCCAAGTGAGACGTAAGAAGGGAGTTCGATGCAAATGCAAGAGGTTTATTTTCTGGTGTGTCAAGGTTGACCTTCAATCAGTCCCTCTTGGCGAGTGACTAGAAAGCAACCCTGAATGGCTATAACAAACAGTTTTTATATATTTTAGGGGTACAAGTTATATCAGCGAGGTTACATACAGTTAAAACTTATTGGCTAAGCATATTGACCTTTGAATCTATTGGCTAGCGAGCATATAACATGCATTCGAACTCTAATCTGGAGCCAGAGGGTCAGGTTACCATCATTACATTCTGCCGTTTTTCAAGAATGTCCTGTCCCTGCTCCTCCCAAGAACTGTGGGTGAAGAATGGAACTTGACCTAGCCTTGACTCAAGGTGGAAGTCTAATCTTGACCTGAGGCAGTGGGTGTAAAACTGTTGAAAGCCCTTAGGGTCCTTGACAGGAACTCCATAACCTACCTACTTTCTACCAAGTTAAGCCTCTTAATAGCTCTTACACTTGAGTAAGAACTAGGGTCCTTCACCACCACATTCAACCTTTTAAAATGTGTCAGTTGAGATTTCATAAGTTTGTGGATTTTTCAAAGGAACCTAAGAATCTCTCTTACACACACACACACACACACACACACACACACACACACGCGCGCGCGCGCAAAAACAAAAGAAAGAAAAATTGCAGAGGACCAGTTTCAGCTTGAGAGAGGGTCCTGAAGAAGGGATGTTTGGGGAGCAGGGAAAAAATGACTCAGTGATGGGTGCGAGCTGACAGCCCTGTGGTCTGATCAGGGTGACTCTCTAGACAGCTCTCTAGCTCCTGGGTTTTTCTACCAAAGTCAGAAAACCTGCTAGAAAGATGCTTAAAGAGCTGTGTTAACTCTAGATAGCTTAGATCTTACTGACCAAAGCCCATCTTTTATTTGCGTATCAATGTAATCATTTACCCCAGGTTTCCTTTTGATTATCCCATGAATCAACATCTTATGACTTTAGCTCCTTGATTCTTTGAAAAAGACAGCAGGTACATTTTTTAACATAGCAAGTCCTATGCAGTTCCCTAGGCACAGTATCTAGATATTAAAGGCTTTTTTCATGTGAGAAAGTTAGCTTTTTGTTTTCCTACTTCTTAACTTCCTAAGCTTGGCTGCCCTGAAACTTGCTGTGTAGACACACCTTAAGAGATCTGCCTGCCTTTGTACACACAAACAATAAGCTTAGGTGAGTGGAATCCTACCCTGAGATCACTACTCCCTTACTTCCTGGTGCTCCTTTATTACTTGAACCATGAGCCTTGGTTTTTAACTATTCCTTTCCCTTTACTGACTCATTAGTGCAGTTGCCTCTGTTCTTTTAGGTCCATGAAGCCCTCTTACAATTCATATTGCATCCTTACACCTTGCATAGTTGAGAATTCCTATTTATATATTCTTGAATTCATGTTTTCAGAGTTCTTTCTGACAGCCTTAAGGGCAGTCCTGAAGGTCACAGAATGACTATTTTGTTGAGGAACATTAATTAGACACATTCTGCTTCCTGGACTTGTGCTATTTCTAATTATTATGGAGTCATTAGCCTTGGCAGGGAGAGCATTCTGTGGAACATGAAAAATATGCACATTGTAATGCAAGCAAGCCTTAGGCGTAATACAACTGTCAGCACTTGTGGAGACATCCCACTAGCTCTGTTCCAGGGGCTAGAACCAAACACACCACCCCTCTGTGGCCATGCAAGACCTAGCACAATAACCTATGGTTAAGTAGTAAATTTTTGGTCCACTTCAGTCTTTCTTTTTCCATGTTAAAAATGAATTAAAATATGCAAATATTAAACAGGTCAGCATAATGAAACTTGGTAGGTCATTGGCCACTTCTACATATTTTTACCATTAAGGTCATTTTTAAAATGTCTTACAGATTTATTTATTTTTACATATATGAATGTTTTGCTTAAAAGGATGTCTGTGTATCCTGTGCATTCTGAAACTGTAATTAAGGATGGTTATGAACCATTGTGTGCATGCTAGGAATTGAGCCCAGGTCCTCAATTCCAAGTGCTCTTAACTACTGAGCCATCTCTTTAGTCCCCAGCATCTCTTGATTAATCCTTTTATTATTGAACAAAAAATTGATTTGTATTAACATATAATTTTGTTGTGTTTCAAAATTTACATTACATTATATATGTATTTTATATATTATTTAAGAACAGCTTTTATGGATTTTATATTCTTTTGAGACAAAGTGTATATGCGACTGGCTGGCCTGAGACTTTCTGTGTAGACCAGGCTAGCCTCAAATTTACAGAGATCTCTCTGCCTCTGCTTCCCAGTGCTGGGATCAAGGGTGTGAGACACCATACCTAGTTTAAATATAGCATTTTAAGGAACTATGTGAAAAATCTTTGGAAATCCTATTAAGGAAATTTTCATGACTACGTGACACAACTAAATTTGTACCCTAGAGCATCACCTAACCATGATAACAGTGGATATAAATTATAGGTCTAGTCTGCAGAGCAGGAAGGGACAGAAGATGGCAAAGATAAGGAAGAAAAAAGAAGAAATAACACAAGAGTCAGATACACATGGAAAGGCCTGTGACTGGTGCCGTCAGTTACCTTAAATTAAGGACATATTCCTGTACAAGTCTCTAGTTCCTAGTGGGGCCATTTACATAATTTTTGGGAAGTTTGTCTGACTACATTTGTTATCTGCAGATGGGAGAAAGCCGGAGAAGTGAGTAGAGAGCTCTGGGAAAAAGCTGGCAAGCAAGGCCTGCTTGGCATCAACATTGCAGAGAAACATGGCGGCATCGGTGGGGACTTGTTGTCAACAGCAGTTACTTGGGAAGAGCAGTAAGTATGGAGACATTTAGAGTGGAGTCTTGTTTTGTGAGTTGTCCTTTCTGAAGTGGTAATGAAAACACTTGCTAAAGTTCTTGGAAGACTGAAAATTCAGTGTAGAATATGGGGATGGCACCATGTGTGTACTAAGTTTGGGATGTGGGAAGATGATCCATGTTCTTAAAATCCATTTATGTTGTAGAAATAGATGCTGTTGACAGGCCAGGTGAATCCTAGCATGCAGGAGTCAGAAGCAGGAGGATTGCCAAGAGTTCAAGGCTAGCTTAGGTTTACATAGTCAGTTCTAGGCCAGCCAGAGCTATATAGCAAGAAGCTGACTTAAAAACAAACAAAAAAAGAGTTAAAAAGATAACTTCATTCTTCATTTCCAGTGAGTTTATCCCTCTCTCCTTTTAAAGGTCACAGCAGATTGAAAAAATATTCCATTGAAGTACGCCAAAATTTACGTTAAAGAATATATAAATATCTCAGCTAAAATGCAGAAGATTATTTAGCAACAGTTCATCAGAAGGGAAATGCACTTAGATTTTATTTAATGAAAAAGCTCTTCCAAACTGTAAATTATGTTGAGCTGGAATTATCATTTTGCATACCTACAAAATTTGTGAAGATGACAAATCCTGTTCCCCAATAAGGGCAAGATGGTTGGGAAAGCAACACATTCATTCACATTTGCTGCAATAAGAAAAATGGATATTTCTGGGATTTCAGTGTATATGAAAGATGAATGAATGTGTTTCTGCATGGGTGTCATTCGGGGGGATTTAATGTAAGATGATGGCTTATTAAGAAAAAGGGAATATCATGGTTAATCTTAATCCCCTAAATTGTGATGCAATTTCAATGTAGTACAGAAAGAGGAGAATTCAGTTTTGCAACATAAATGATTTGGAATGTTTTACATCTATTTAAGAACAGAATTTTTTAAAAAATTGTAAGCAGTAGGACTTAATCAAAATGATGACCAGGAAAACAGTGGAGTAAAAGATTCACAGAATGACTGCAGGTACGTTAAATTATCACCAAGGTGCTCTCCATAATAAGACAGTTGCTCTGTCAGGGTAAGACTGCAGGTGATCAGTATTTTAGCTCTCAGTTCATGAGTTGAGTACCTGGCTAAGGCACCATTACTGTGTTTGAGCCCACAATGAAAGGTCATTAAAAACCTTTAATGGCATGGGGAGGGTCGTGAGCTTAAGAGAAAATAGGCTATTACTACCTAGGACAGTGAGACCTTCAATAATTCTTCTTCACTATGTTAGTAAAATTGAAAATTAAACTTAAAACAACCCAGTAGCTATTTCATGGTTTCATTTTCCTTCTGTTTTTGTTCTAAGAGCATACTCAAATTGCACAGGCCCTGGTTTCAGCCTCCATTCAGATATTGTCATGCCCTATATTGCAAATTACGGCACAAAAGAACAGATCGAGCAGTTTATCCCCCAGATGACGGCGGGCAAGTGTATTGGTGCCATAGCCATGACAGAGCCTGGGGCTGGAAGGTAAGTCCACAGTTAGCTGGTTCTCAATTCTTAGAAGCAGTGTCCTGATAGCAAACATTTGCTAGGTATTTTGCACAGTTTGCCATAAATGTGGGCTCTGTATTTGTGGATTTGTGCAATCTTCAATTGAAAATATTTGGAAAAATAATTGCATCTGTACTGGAAGTATATGCATCTTTCTTGTATTATTTCCTAGAAAACACAATATAGCAACTATTCTACATAGCATTTCCACTGGCCTGGATTTTGTCAATAATCTGGAAATTAAAATGTAAAGTGTGTAGGAAAATTATGTAGGTTGTATGCACTTGATATGTAGGTTTTGGTATCTGGGATAGGGTCCTGAACAAATCCCCCAGCCTCTGTGGGTTCTAGGTGACAGGTAAGCTTTGTAAGTAGTTCACAGTGTGAAACTCCACTGACAAAACAAGGTGTTTCTGTACACAAATAACGGCAAAGCATTTGGAACATATGCTGGGTTCAAGGTATCCGCATACTTATATCAGAGATGGGTTGACCGCTACATTCTTAACTTGGATTTGGCCTCCACAGAGAGGTTGCCATTGCTGGACCAGTGAGGTGACTCAACCTGAAGTAGTGTGTGTGAAGATGGAAGGAGGAAATGGGCTCAGCATGGTGTGCTTGCTGTGTGTGGTGTGTGCACATGGTGTGTGTATGTGTGCACGCGTGCTCACACACGCACATACACATGATCACACACACACATGCCTTCGAAAACACACTTCATGCACACACATTAAGACACACACACATAATATAGGTATCAGGGATTAGGACCTGGTATCTCTGGGGTGGTGGGGGATATTATTTAGCCTAGTATAGAAAGTATCTCTTAAGGGCCACAGAGCATAAAAATACAAGCATCACCTACAGTGATGCAATGTGAATTAATTATATACTATGCTATTCAATATAGAGTATTAACGAAGTTTTAAAAGTAATGCTTGGACTGCTGAGATGACTCAGTGCGTAAAGGTGCCTGCCACTGAGCCGGGAAACCCAAGTTTGAACTCCCAGGACACATGTGTGGAAGAAAACTCCACGTAATTCCTGTATATTGGCCTCTGACCTACACACATGCTGTGGCATGTTTTCCTGCCTGTGCTCACGCACACATACACTACACTACACTAAATAAAGCATGTAATTTAGAAAAAGCCCTTATATAAGTAAACAGTATCTTTTTTTTGTTTTGTTTTGTTTTGTTTTTGTTTTTTTGTTTTGTTTTGTTTTGTTTTTTTATTATTGAGTATTTCTTGTATACATTTCCAGTGTTATTCCCTTTCCCGGTTTCCGGGCAAACATCCCCCTCCCCCCTCCCCTTCATTATGGGTGCTCCCCTCCCCATCCTCCCCCCATTGCCGGCCTCCCCCCAACAATCTAGTTCACTGGGGGTTCAGTCTTAGCAGGACCCAGGGCTTCCCCTTCCACTGGTGCTCTTACTAGGATATTCATTGCTACCTATGAGGTCAGAGTCCAGGGTCAGTCCATGTATAGTCTTTAGGTAGTGGCTTAGTCCCTGGAAGCTCTGGTTGCTTGGCATTGTTGTACATATGGGGTCTCGAGCCCCTTCAAGCTCTTCCAGTCCTTTCTCTGATTCCTTCAACAGGGGTCCTATTCTCAGTTCAGCGGTTTGCTGCTGGCATTCGCCTCTGTATTTGCTGTATTCTGGCTGTGTCTCTCAGGAGCGATCTACATCCGGCTCCTGTCGGTCTGCACTTCTTTGCTTCATCCATCTTGTCTAATTGGATGGCTGTATATGCATGGGCCACATGTGGGGCAGGCTCTGAATGGGTGTTCCTTCTGGAACTGTGCCTCCCTATTCCTTCCCAAGGGTATTCTTGTTCCCCTTTTAAAGAAGGAGTGAAGCATTCACATTCTGATCATCCGTCTTGAGTTTCATTTGTTCTAGTAAACAGTATCTTACAGAGCTGGGTGTGATGTATACCTTTAAACAAGAGGCAGGTGAATCTTTGAGTTCAAGGACAGCCTGGTGTAAAAGCAAGTTCCAGGACAGCCAGAGCTACATAATAGAGAGACCCAGTTTCAAAACCAAAACCAAAACAAACAAACAAAAAATTATCTTACAGAAACGACTAGATAATAAGATCAAAATCATGCATAGTTCTAATTTTATAAGAAATACATTATTCTTTTTTAAAAGATTTATTCATTTATTATATGTAAGTACACTGTAGCTGTCTTCAGACACACCAGAAGAAGGCATCGGATCTCTTTACAGATGGTTGTGAGCCACCATGTGGTTACTGGGAATTGAACTCAGGACCTCTGGAAGGGTAGGCGGGTGCTCTTAACCGCTGAGCCATCTCTCCAGCCCCCAAGAAATACATTATTAATATGTATGCTTATATCCATCAAGAAACACTGGAAGAGTGTATTTTAAGAATACTGATTCAGAAGATAAATTGTTTTGAAAATGCTGTCTTTTTTCCATCTGATGATTTTAGCTCCTTTGTCAAAGATCAAGTGACCATAGGTGTGTGGGTTTGTTTCTGGGTCTTCAATTCTATTTCATTGGTCTACCTGCCTGTCACTGTACCAATACCATGCAGTTTTAATACAGCTTGAGGTCAGGGATAGTGATTCCCCCAGAAGTTCTTTTATTGTTGAGAATAGTTTTCGCTATCTTGGGTTTTTGGTTATTCCAAATGAATTTGCAAGTTGCTCTTTCTAACTCTATGAAGAATTGAGTGGGAATTTTGATGGGGATTGCATTGAATCTGTAGATTGCTTTCAGCAAGATGACCATTTTTACTATATTAATCCTGCCAATCCATGAGCATGGGAGATCTTTCCATCTTCTGAGACCTTCAATTTCTTTCTTTCTTCAGGGAATTGAAGTTCTTGTCATACAGATCTTTAACTTGCTTGGCTTGAGTCACAAAGTATTTTATACTATTTGTGACTATTGTGAAGGATATTGTTTCCCTCATTTCTTTCTCAATTGAGTAGAAGAAGGCTACTGATTTGTTTGAGTTAATTATATATCCGGCCACTTTGCTGAAGTTGTTTATCAGGTTTAGTTCTATGGTGGAATTTTTGGGATCATTTGAGTATACTATCAGATCATCTGCAAATAGTAATATTTTGACTTTTTCCTTTCCAAATTATATCCCTTTGACCTCCTTCTGTTGTCTAATTGCTCTAGCTAGGACTTTGAGTACTATATTGAACAGGTAGGGAGAGAATGGGCAGTCTTGTCACGTCCCTGATTTTAGTGGGATGGCTTCAAGTTTCTCGCTATTTAATTTGATGTTGGCTACTTGTTGACAACTGTGTTTTGGTATGGCCCTTGAATTCCTGATCTTTCCAAGACTTTTATCATGAAGGGGTGTTGAATTTTGTCAAATGCTTTCTCAGCATCTAATGAGATGATCATGTGGTTTTTTTCTTTTGAGTTTCTTTCTGTAGTGAATTATGTTGATGGATTTCCATATTCTGAACCATCCCTGCATCCCTGGGATGAAGCCTACTTGATCATGATGGATGCTTGTTTTGATGTGTTCTTGGATTAGGTTTGCAAGATTTTTATTGAGTATTTTTGCATCGATATTCATAAGGGAAATTGGTCTGAAATTCTCTTTCTTTGGCGGGTCTTTTTGTGGTTTAGGTATAAGTGTAATTGTGGCTAGATGAATTGGGTAGTGTTCCTTCTGTTTCTATTTTGTAGAATAGTTCGAAGAGAATTGGTATTAGATCTTCTTTGAAGGTCTGATGGAATTCTGAACTAAAACCATCTGGACTTGGGCTTTTTATGTTTAGGAGACTTTTTTTTTTTTTCGGAGCTGGGGACCGAACCCAGGGCCTTGCGGTTGCTAGGCAAGCGCTCTACCTCTGAGCCAAATCCCCAACCCCTTTAGGAGACTTTTAATGACTGCTTCTATTTCTTAGGGGTTATGGAACTGTTTAGATGGTTTATCTGATCCTAAATTAACTTTGGTACCTGGTATCTGTCTAGAAAATTGTCCTTTTCATCCAAATTTTCCAGTTTTGTTGAAAATAGGCTTCTGTCTGATAATTTTTAAAAATTTCCTTGGTTTCTGTTGTTATGTCTCCCTTTTCATTTCTGATTTTGTTAATTTGGATACACTCTCTGTGCCCTCTGGTCAGTCTGGCTAAGGCTTTATCTATCATGTTGATTTTCTCAAAGAACCAGCTCTAGTGTTGTTGATTCTTCGTATATTTGTTTTTGTTTCTACTTGGTTGATTTCAGCCCTAAGTTTGATTATTTCCTGCTGACTACCCCTATTGGGTGTATTTGCTTCTTTTTGTTCTAGAGCTTTCAGGTGTGCTGTCAGGCTGCTAGTGTATGCTCTCTCCAGTTTCTTTCTGGAGGCACTCAGAGCTATGAGTTTTCCTCTTAGCACTACTTTCATTGTGTCCCAAATGTTTGGGTATGTTGTGCCTACATTTTCATTAAATTCTAAAATATCTTTAAATTCTTTCTTTATTTCTTCCCTGACAAAGTTATCATTGAGTAGATAGTCGTTCAGCTTCCATGTATATGTGGGCTTTCTGTTGTTTTTGCTGCTATTGAAGAGCAGCCTTAGTCTGTGGTGATCTGATAGGATGCATGGGATTATTTCAGTTCTCTTACATTTGTTGAGGCCTATTTTATGACCAATTATATGGTGAGTTTTGGAGAAGGTACCATGACGTACTGGGAAGAAGATACATTATTTTGTTTTAGGGTGAAATGTTTTATACATATCTGTTAAGTCCATTTGGTTCATAACTTCTGTTAGTTTCACTGTGTCTCTGTTTAGTTTCTGTTTCCATGATCTGGCCCTTGATGAGAATGGGGTGTTGAAATTTCCTACTATTATTGTGTGAGGTGCAGTGTGTGTTTTGAGCTTTAGTAAAGTTGTTTTTTTGTTTTGTTTTGTTTTGTTTTGTTTTGTTTTTAATGAATGTGGATGCCCTTACATTTGGGGCATAGATGTTCAGAATTTAGAGTTCATTTTGGTAGATTTTTTTTCTTTGACAAGTATGAAGTGTCCTTCCTTATCTTTTTTTTTTTTTTCTGCTTTGGTCAATGTTTATTGTCTTTATGAAAAAAAACTTCATAGAAAATTGCTTTAGTTTTCAGCAGCCCGTTCCTGAGCTCTGAGGAAGCTGCCTTCTTTTGAGCAACCCTGTCTTTCTTCTGGGCAAGAGACATTTTGGGACAATTCCACCTCTTCTTATTCACTTCTCTCTTGGGCTTCTTCTCACAGACTGGATTCTCTCGGATTTGTATAAGAAAGCTCATGCGGGCCAGCAGCAGGACAGTGCAATAGGCTGCAGCATAGTTTGTCATAGTTTGTCAGACCGTATTTTGAAAGTTCATGTGCATATGCTGCATAGACGATCATATCCCCTTCTATACGGGCATATGCAATCTGGCAGATGATGTCTTTGTTCGTTACACAAACTATCATCCTGTATTTTGGTGTGTTGTACTTATTTTTGTCTTGGATCACTAATCGTTTCCTGCGTAGTAGTCAGTTTTACCCTCTCGCCGCCTTCTAAATCTCACTTGGTATCTTTTAAAGTAGGCCTTATTCTTGACAACTTTCACGAACTCCATCCTGTGGATCAGAGACCCGCAACCTCAGCTCCACGCAGACCTGCAGAGTCGGCCGCGCTAGGGGGAAAAGCTTCCTTATCTTTTTAGATAACTTTAGGTTGAAGGCAATTTTATTCCATATTAGAACGACTAGTCCTGCTTGTTTCTTGGGACCATTTGCTTGGAAAATTTTTTCCATCCTTTTACTCTGAGGTAGTGTCTCTCTGTCTCTCTGAGGTGTGTTTCCTGCATGCAGCAAAATGCTGGGTCCTCTTTACATATCCAGTCTGTTAGTCTATGTCTTTTTATTGGGGAATTGAGTCCATTGATGTTAAGAGATATTAAAGAATAGTGATTTTTGCTTCCTGTTTTTTTTGATGTTACAGGGGAATTAATGTTTGTGTGGCTCTCTTCTTTTGACTTTGTTGCAAGATTACCTTCTTGCTTTGTCTAGACTGTAGTTTCCCTCCTTGTGTTGGAGTTTCCCATCTATTTTCCTTTGTAGGGCTGGATTGTGGAAAAGTATTGTGTAAATTTGGTTTTGTCATAGAATATCTTGGTTTCTCCAGCTATATTAATTGAGAGTTTTGCTGGATATAATAGCCTGGGCTGGCATTTGTTTTCTCTTAGGGTCTGTATGACATCTGCCCAAGATCTTCTGGCTTTTATAGTCTCTGGTGAGAAGTCTGGTGTGATTCTGATAGGTCTGCCTTTATAGTTACTTGACCTTTTTCCCTTACTGCTTTTAATATTCTTTCTTTGTTTTGCACATTTGGTGTTTTGACTATTATGCCACAGGAGGAATTTCTTTTTTTTTTTTTTTTTTTTTGGTTCTTTTTTTTCCGGAGCTGGGAGCTGGGGACCGAACCCAGGGCCTTGCGCTTCCTAGGTAAGTGCTCTACCACTGAGCTAAATCCCCAGCCCCTAACAGGAGGAATTTCTTTTCTGGTCCAATCTATTTGTAGTTCTGTAGGCTTCTTGTATGTTCATGGACATCTCTTTCTTTAGGTTAGGGATGTTTTCTTCTATAATTTTGTTGAAGATATTTACTGGCCCTTTAAATTGGGAGTCTTTGCTCTCTTCTATACCTATTATCCTTAGGTGTGATCTTCTCATTGTATCCTGGATTTCCTGGATGTTTTGGGTTAGGAACTTTTTGCATTTTGCATTTTCTTTCACTATTGTGTCAATATTTTCTATGGTATCTTCTGCACCTGAGGGTTTTTTTTTTTTTTAATCTCTTGTATTCTGTTGGTGTCTTGTGACTTCTGATCTGTTTTCTAGGTTTTCTATCTCCAGGATTGTTTACCTTTGTGTTTTCTTTAATGTTTCTATTTCCATTTTTAGATTCTGAATGGTTTTGTTCAATTCCTTCATCTGTATAGTTGTGTATTCCTGTAATTCTTTAAGGGATTTTTGTGTTTCCTCTTTAAGGGTTTCTACCGGTTTATCTGTATTGTCCTTTATTTCTTTAAGGGAGTTATTTATATCCCTGTTAAAGTCCTCTATCATCATCATGAGATGTGATTTTACATCCAAATCTTGCTTTTCCAGTGTGTTGGGTTATCCAGGACTTTCTGTGGTGGGAGAACTGGGTTCTGATGATGCCAAGTAGCCTTGGTTTCTGTTGCTTAGGTTCTTGAGCTTGCCTCTTGCCATCTGATTATCCCTGGTGTTAGTTTTTCTTGCTTTCTCTGACTAGAGGTTGTCCATCCTGTGGGCCTGTGAACCTGTGAACTTAGGAGTACAGCACTGTTGGGAACCAGCTCTCTCCGGGCAGGATCTAGGTATGGAGGGCTGTAGGACAGCCTTAGCTCCCATGTGCAGATGGAGATTGGAAGCTTATTACTTTTTAATATGTATTATATGTGTGTGGGTGGGCATGTATGTATGAATTTAGGTTCCCACAGAGGTTAGAAAGAAGAAGGTATTCTGTCCCCTGATAGCTATTGTTACAGGTGATTTCGAGTTAATTATGGCAACCAATTTGGGTCATTTGGAAGAACAGTAAGTATTCTTCACCACTGAGCTGTCTCTCCAGCCCCTTTTTATATTTTAAATAGAAATCTCTAGAAACATACACTTTTTTTAGAGTTGTTTTGTTAGGAAGATGGCATTCGAAAAATGTTTAACTTTTTAGATTTATGTGAATAACTGTTTTGCATACTCGTATGTATGTGTACCACGTTTATGACAGGTACCTATGTAGGTAAGAAGAACACATTGTGACTGGGCTTATGGATGGCTATGAGACACCATATGTGTTCTGGGGAGCTGAACTTCTATCCTCTGTAAGAGCAGCAAGGGTTCTTAACTAATGAGCCACTTCTTCAGCCCCTGTTTTTAAAATACCTACATTTCTGGTAGTGTTGGGAATCAACATGAGTAACTGCATTTAAGTACATGGTGTTTCATAATTATAGGAAGATAGGAAACCTTGAAATATCATCACTGTCTAGTTGAGAGTTCTTAAATACAGTTGGACTTCCATGAAATTTAAAATATATTACATATATTTTAAGTGTAACTTTGTGAATATTTCTATATTAGGGCTTTTAATACATGTACATAATAACTTTTACATAATTTGATATTTTCTACTCACTGATTAACCTTTGTTTCCCATTATAGTGACTTACAAGGAGTAAGAACAAATGCCAAAAGGTCTGGGAGTGATTGGATTCTCAATGGAAGCAAGGTGTGTAGAAAAGCAGGCGTGGGTACCAGTGCCTCAGACTACATCAGCAGCTGTCTGTCTGATGGTGTGATCAGTCCAGGAACTAACACAGGCTTGCTTTAGAGGTCTCAGGACAGTAAGCCATTTACAGATTTTATATGGCCGAATCTGTAGCTACCCTCCTTTGCTCTTGCTACCCTCTGTTGCTTAGCCCTCCACAAATACTGCAAAGATGCTTTTAGCTTCCAAATGACCCTTGACGGACAAAAATGAAAAAAAGGTTTTTGTTGCTACAAAGTGGGACAAATGGTGAGCTTTACTCTGATGAAAGATTGGGTGAGGGTGGCCAAGTACTTGTAAGCCTGAGGACTGGAACTTAGGTTATACCAACCACAAAAGAAGGTATTGTTCCATGAACAACTTTAACCCCAGCACTGAAGGGCACAGAGATAGAGGAGCAGTGGGACATGCGGGCTACTGGCCTAGGTGAAAAATTCAAGGAGAGACCCTACCTTAAAAGAACATGGTGGAGAGTGATAGAAGAGGGTGTCTTACACATGTGTATAGAAAGAAATAAGTACATTTTATTTAAAAAGAAAAAGAGTAAGAGGGAGCTGGAGAGATGGCTCAACAGTTAAGAATATTGGCAGTTCTTCTGGAGAACCTAGGTTCCATTGCTAGTACCCACATGGTGCCTTATAATTGGCTGTTAAGTCCACTTTCAGGGAATCTGGTGCCCTCTTGTGGCCCTCATGGGTACTGCATGCATATCCACAGATACCTACAGGCAAAATGGATCATGTGCACACAATAAACTGAAAAAAAGAAAGCTTTGGGAAAAAAGTTCCAAACAAGTATCAGAAAGTTTCAAGAGGCCCTAAGTACTGAAAGTGTGGATGACAGGATTCAAGGACCCTCCAGTTCTTCTAAGAATCAGCTTACTGATGGCTTTGGAGAGCTCTTCAGGTGGGTGCAGGTGGCTTAAGAGCAAACATATCCCTGAGGAGAGATGTTGCAGTTGACTAAGTGTTAAGGAAAGATGTTTTGGGCTGGAGATAGGGCTCAGCGGTGAAGAGCACTGACCGCTCTTCCAGAGGTCCTGAGTTCAAATCCCAGCAACCACATGGTGGCTCACAACCATCTGTAATGAGATCTGATGCCCTCTACTGCTGTGTCTGAAGACAGCTACAGTGTACTTATATATAATAAATAAATAAATAAATCTTTTTTAAAAATGAGTTTTTTTTTAATACAAAAGCTGTTTGAGGATGGGTTTTATTGTTTGGTTGTTATTATTTGGCCTGTTTCTTTGTTTGAGACAGGATCTTGCTGTAGAGGCCAGGATAGCCTTGAACTCATAACCCTCCTTTGTTATCTGCCTAAGTGCTGGCATTACAAGGATATACAACTAAGTCGTGTTAACTTTGTACAATTTAAAAAAATTTTTTCCACTTTCTTTAAGCTAATGTTTTTATTTTTACAAAGTCAAATAATATTGAGGTACTGTCAGGTTCCTGAAAGTCTGATTTTCAAACTTATATTGTCAGTGTCTAGTAACAGTTTGTTCTCTGACATCAGTAATTCCTATATAGCGGTAGCGTCAACGAAATTTGGGGAAATGTGGAGAACTTCTCATTCTTTGACATGCCAGTGGGCATTGTTAATCTCTTAAGAATTGAAGATAGTATATATTGTATCCTAGAAAATTTCCTTTTATAGACTATCTTGAGTCAATGGTATTGTTCAAATCAACTTTAGGAAGCAGTTACCTAAGTGTTGTGGTATGTGGACTCAGTGGTACCATATGTGCCTTGTATAGGTAAGTCCTGGTTTTGATGTCGCATAAACAAAACAGCTTGTCTAAGCCTGGCATTGACGGTACATTAGGAGTTCTTAACTCAGTTTGGAAGACTGGGAAGAATTTTAGATGACGTGATACTTGAGCTTAGTTCGAGATGCATAGGATTTTCGTTGCTAAAGTTAAGAGTCTCCATGGGGGAGGAAATATGATTGTCCAAGACCCATGGGTCTGGAAGGCTTTGAAATATGTGAGACAAGTGCTTCAGTAGAGCTTAACGGAGGCCAGGAAACAGAGGCAAAATAGGATGAGAGCAGAGGCAGGGGATGTGAGTTACCATCTGATTGTGAGGCCTGATCTAAGGGTTAGAATGTACCTTGAAGCTAGCCGTTCTAAGATGTTGGAGTGTGGTCTTGGCATGATCATACTGCCTTTTAGAGCAGCCCCTCTGAGCACCTGGTGGATGATGGAGTTGCAGTGAGAGCTGTCTTAGATCCTTGTGCAAGCCCTGAGGAGGACTGGGAGGAGAGTTAGTGGCAATAGTAGAAAAGGAAGTAAGCACACTCAAACAGTAAAAGTGGCGCCAAGCAGACTGGGAGGCAGACGACAGCATCGTTTATCAAAGCATTGGGTAAAGTAGAAGTTATGTTGACATTCATTGTTGGGGAGGAGTATGGGGTGGGACGGATACGCTCTGCTCATGAATCACTTTGTGGAATCCAGCAGGTCTAGATTGTATCAGGCAATGCGGCTTAGCTGGGCATAGATGTACACCCCTGTACTCTAGAGGCTGAAACAGAAGGACTTTAAACTCCAGGGCAGCCTGGGCTATAGAACAGGTTCAGGCCATTTGCTTAGTGAGATCCCGTCTCATAAAAATGGGGAAGAGAGAGCACTGGGTTCTCAGGGGGTGACTTGAGGATGACTAAGCCCTGACAGTTGAGATGGCCCCAGGCAAAGTGCACAATGAAGTGTCAGTTATGAAGTGCTTTGGATCATCGGCCCTATTTCCCGTTTAGCTTGTTGTTCTGCCCCACAACTCCCCTCCACACACACCCCCAACTCCCCCCCACACACACCCCCAACTCCCCCACACACACACACACACTTAACCATAATGCTTTCCTTACTTAGAGGCAGACTTGAAAGAAGTAGCCAATCTGTATAAAAATGAACAACAAGGGGCTGGGGATTTGGCTCAGTGGTAGAGCACTTGCCTAGGAAGCGCAAGGCCCTGGGTTCTGTCCCCAGCTCCGAAAAAAAGAAAAAAAAAAAAAAAGAACAACAAAAAATCTTTTCAAAATCCAATCCGTGTAAGAGTATAGTGCCATTTAAAGCAAATTCCCTTTTCCTCTCTGTAGCTCCCCACTAAAATCACAGTTTACTAAGTGGATGGGCAATTTGGCTTTATTTTAAAGACATGATCTATTAGTTTCCTATCACTATGTATTTTATGAGTAGTGGGAAAACTGTAGATATTTCAGTATTGAAGCCTTAGAGACCCCCACCCCTGCTCTTCATTAACTGCCACTGTGCAGAGGCTGCTCTGTGTTTTGGGAGTGGGGGGCAGGGACACTTCTGCTGCCTGTTCTAGTCTTCTTGTGTGTGCTCCCTGAGTATAAGCTTGCACACCGGGCATCACAGTGCGTCTGGATATGTCTGCAGGTGTTCATCACTAATGGCTGGTTAAGTGATCTCGTGATCGTAGTGGCCGTCACCAATCGTGAAGCTCGATCGCCCGCTCATGGCATTAGCCTCTTTTTGGTGGAGAATGGAATGAAAGGATTTATTAAGGGCAAGAAGCTACATAAGATGGGAATGAAAGCCCAGGTAAGCAGTGGTTTGAATCAGACTCTGGTAAATTAACTGTGTTTACTCTCAGTCAGAAAGTAGATTTATACAGAGTTACTCATGGCGTCTCAGGGTATTGATTTCACAAATGACAAGGAAGACTTGTCCTCAGTCATGTCACTGTCTCTGTCATACTCAGCTATGGGAAGGAATCAGGGTGTTTTGTATATCTGCTTTAGAAATGGGAAAGTTGGCTGTATTAGAATAAACCACCTGTTTGTGAAATTTAGAAGGTTTCGAAGTAATGACATTATTTTGGTATATATTACCAGAGAACATGTTTTGCTTAATGTGTGTTAGAAAGTGTAACTTCCCAGGACCTCGAGAACCTGAATGACTGTGTATTGCAGAGAAAGCCACCATTGTGGAATGAGCTGGATTTAAATAAAACTCCCTGGCTCATCACTTATTCTTAACTCCAGGTCCACTCCAGTTTGTTTTTTGGTTCTTCTTCGTTACTGGGTTACTGGGAAGTGAAAGCACTCATTCTCTGCTTGATTCATGTTTCTTAGGACACAGCAGAACTATTCTTTGAAGATGTTCGATTGCCAGCTAGTGCCCTACTTGGGGAAGAGAATAAAGGCTTCTACTACCTCATGCAAGAGCTCCCACAGGTATTAAATGCTTAAGGATGCCGTTTCCAGTTAGATACTTCCGGTTTGATACTTCCGGTTTGATACTTCCGGTTAGATACCGAACAAAATCAGATTACAGAGCCGTCTAAATAGATCCACACATGTCAAGCTTGCGCCACAAAGATCATATTTAAAGTAATTTAAAGTTGCACATAAAGAGGTATCACTGTTACAAACCAGATAAGTAAATAATTGAACTCAGCGGGACCCAACCAAACAGAAGTAAGGACAATAGGTATTCTGTTTCAGTGGTTCCTCAGAATGACCTCGACTTAAGTGAAGAACTTTTAGCTCTTTGTAAAGAAACATCACCAAGAACATTTGGCAGGTTGTAAACAACCGTTAGTCAAAGGTGAGAAGGTTTTTAACAGAAAGGTTCTTCAGGTCACAGTCTTCAGATTTCATGCTTTGGGACCAGAATTTGCCTAATCATTCACACACGCCTATTGCTATAAGTGTGCATTTGCCTTTCGCCTGGCAGCAGCTATGGTGCAAGCTAAGCCTGAAATTGAAGAAAGCTAGTGGCTCCAGTGGCTAGGTAGACTTTAGAAATTGCCAGCATGGTAAAATCTGGCGACTAACGCTATTTTACACTAGTTGGTAGAATTTGAACTGTGTATTTGAGGATGTTGAGCTCCACACGTGTTCTCTAGTAGATGCAATGAGGAAAACCAACCAACCATGGAGTTAATGGCATCTGTGAGGTAAACAGTGTGGTTACAAGCAAAGCACCTTAGTGCTGTTCTTAGATTTGTTTCAATCATCACAGATGTCTGTGGGAGCTTTTTCGTAGAGCTAAGAGGTGAGTTAAAAGTCAATCTTTAGAAGTTTGTTATGAAGATTATTTATAGGAAGTGCTATGAAAATGGTTCACATAATAATGCTTACTACTTAATTTTGGGGTTCTAGGAAAGGCTTTTAATTGCTGATTTGGCAATTTCTGCCTGTGAGTTCATGTTTGAAGAAACCAGGAACTACGTGAGACAAAGAAAGGCTTTTGGAAAAACAGTCGCACACATCCAGGTACGTTTGTCCTTACAGCTGGGTGTTTATGGAGTTAATCAGCTCAGTTGGGTCAGGGCAAAATGATGACTAAGCATTATTTTGATGCAAGGGGTACTAGAAACATAAAGTGGATGATATGCAGAAAGGGATGGAAATGCTAAGATAAGAAGAGGGGCCAGGACAGAGTCCCGAGAACACTGGAAGACTTGAGGCTACACAGAAAGGAAGATCTTCGAGAAGGCAGATCGGGAGAGGCTCACTCATCACAGAAGCCAAGAGGGAAGGACTTCAGTAGGAGGGCATGGTATTCAAGTGTAGACTCCTAGTTTCCATGCAGTCACCATGTTAAGGGAAAGGTAGAAGTGGGACATTGTGAGTGTTGCAGAAACAGCCTTGTAGCAAGTGCAGCTTCTCTCCTAACATAGCTCCTGGGCAAGTTGTGCTCTGGAAGAAAGACTTCCCATTTGTAAATTTTAAAAATGTGTTTGATATGCAAAACAGTGCTGAGTCAATATTAGGAATTCTTGAAGTTTGTAAGACTTGTGTTTATTCACAAGTAGAAATATTTTTCTATTTATGAATGACTTTAGTACCTACCTGGTTTTGATTACTGTGAGGATCATATAAAGTAACAGAATACTGCCTCCATAGACATGTGCAGACACAAACATGCGTGCATGCACACACAAATAATAGGTGTTTAAAAATGTGCTACCCAGATTGCCTGAATGATTCACAAAGCATGTGACTGAACATTAACATTAAAGGAAGGAGCAATTGATCTGTACTGTTGTTCCATAAAAGAGAAGAGTTTGTTTAAAATGCGGTCATGGGGCTGGTTAGATAGCTCAGTAGCTAAAAGGACTTTTCGCTAAGCCAGACAACCTGAGTTTGAGTCCCAGAACCCACATGGTAGGACAGAACTGACTCCTGGATATTGTGACCTCAACTCAGATACCGGTATGATTGTGTCCACACACATACATATGTACACATATGCATGCACACACATACAAGAAATAAATGCATATAATTTAAAATGTAGCCATATGCTGTATAACAGTGTAGTCATCAGTGATGGACTGCGTATATGAATTGATGGAACACTCATAACACAGAGGCTAGAGCATGATGGTGGAGATGCTGGCACACTCTGTCGTCATGCAGACATGTAGTGCATGCATTAGGCAGCATATAGTAGTTGATAATACATTTATTACTTAGGACTCTGCTGCACTCATTGTCATCGGCTGCGTTCTTTCACTGAAGGAAGGCCACCTTAAGCTAATAGATTGTGTTGCAGAATCCTTAGATGTCTTATGCTCACTGTTTCTTGCGCATCAGGATGCTTTGCCAAGCATGTGACCTGTGCCATTTAGGTAATGTGGGCGTACTGGGTTCACACAATGGTGACGTTGTTTAGTGGCCTATTACTCAAAATGGTTCCCCTTGTTAATACATGACTGTACCTCATTTTAACAGCAAAAGGAAAAGTAATCGTATGCCTGTTTTTCAAGGCATGTGTTATGTGTTACCTTCCTACAAAACAAAAGTAATTCAAAAGACTTGCATTAGGTGGCAGTAATAAATTGTCTAGTCAGTGGTTCTCAACCTGTGGGGCTCGTCCCCTTTGGGCTTTTACATATCAGATAACCTGCGTGTCATTTATTTATATTATGATTCATAATTGTCAAAAAGTACAGTTAGGAAATAGAAACAAAAGCATTTTATGGCTGGGGGTCACCACAACATGAGGAAATACATAAAGGGTCTCAGCCTTCGGAAAGTATATGTAAGGTGTCTGTAGATGTGTAGGGGTGTGTGTGTGTGCGTGTGTGCGTGCTCGAGTGTATGTGTGCACATGCGCATGTGCTTGTATGTGGTATATGCATGAATGTGTGTAGGAGGGGCATAGTTGAGGACACATGTCTGGAGGCCAGAAGTTGACTGAGTATTTTCTTCCAATCCTTTCTAGCTCATTTTTGAGACAGGGTAAGAGAATAATCTGGTACTATTTTGACTAGCCAGTCAACTCTGCAGCCCACCTGTTTCTGCGTTCCACTGTGGGGGAGGTTTACAAGAATACACTACCACACCTGGCTTTTATGTGGCTGCTGGGAATCTTAGCCCGGGTCCTCTTGATTACGCAGCAGCTCCTCACTGAGCCATCTCGCCAGCTCCCTCCAGGTTCGGAGCTTTGTAGCTATAATTTCTTTTGAGGAGTTTTTCTTAACCCCCTTGGCTCCCAAGTAACTGCAGGGCATGTCTACACTCTGCTCAAGCCCCTTTCAGCTCCCACATAAAGACAAAGAACTGGGGTTTTTATTTTGTAAGATTTATTTATTTTATATATCTGAATACAATATAGCAGTCTTCAGCCACACCAGAGGAGGGCATCAGATCCCATTACAGATGGTTGTGAGCCACCATCTAAGAATCGAACTCAGGACCTCTGGAAGAGCAGTCAGTGCTCTTAACTGCTAAACCATCTCTCCAGCCCCAAGAACTGGTATTTTTATTAACAGGCTGTAAGCCTAAACTGGGCAGGTTCTGAGCTGTTCTAACCTGATTGGACTGCTACTAGCCAACCAGTGGTCCTTTACTTGTATCTGGGTCTTGCCGTGGCTCGCCCTGGACCATGTGTGTTCTCATGGCTGCTCTCTCATTGTGACTGCACAGTGAATCCTCCTTGTCTCTCCACATGGTTTCTCCGCACCTTCCTCTCGTGGTTCCCTCACTACTCTCTATTCTCCTGTCTCTCGCTGGGACTCCCAGCCTGGAATGGGAAGTAAGTCCTGCCCTCTTCTCTTCTGCCCAGCTAATTGGCTGGTCAACTCTTTATTAACCAATCAGTGGTGATTAAGAACAATCTTTACATAGCATTGAGACCAGAGATGCTTGCCCACACCGTCTTCTACTCTGTAACCAAAGGCCTGGCATAGATATCAGCGTCTTAATACCCAGGGCCCCAACCATCCCCCAACACAGGTTTATATTTTTATGCAAAGCAGCATTGTTTCCTAGTGAGCATATTTTCAGATCTCTGACAATTTTCTTTAACAAGTTTGAGTAATTCTTTCATCGTTCAAGTTAGCCATGCACGCAGAGAATATACAGATGACTAATACTGTTTATTCTAGAGCTGGCTACACTGTTTAGCTGAAATAGATGACTGACCCGTACATATCACAGTATACTTGGCTAAGGGCCACTGTAACATAATTAGATTTCCTTTCTTTTTATAATTCTTGACTCGAACATTTCAGCTTTTTTGCCCACATGGATACATGTCACAAACTCATTTACTTTTTAGACTATAGGTATCACTATAATAATGAAGTACAATTTATAGGTATACTCCATGGTGATACCTCATGATTTACCTTGAAATAGCTGATAAAATAGTACAATTCAGATAATGATGATGATGTAATGAGTATCATTAAGTACTTTCCATGTCTCAGACTCTGCGTTTAATGCAGTTTTATTTTTATAGCTGTATATAGTAGTTATTACAATTAACTTTATTTATAGATAAAGTAGTTAAGGCAGAGAGGTTAAGTAACCTAACCAAAATTACACAGATGTTCTATATCTAGAACTTATAGTCTTTAAAAAAATTTTTTTATATGTATGGGTGTTTGTCTGCATGTGTGTCCTGTGTCCATGGAAGTCAGAACGGGGCATCAGATCCTCTAGAATGGAGTTATGGATGTTTGTAAGCTACCATGTAGGTGCTGGGAATTGAACTCAGCACCTCTGGAAGAACAATCCGTGCGCTTAACTGCAGAGTATCTCTCCAGCCACAGAATGTACATTCGGTATTGCTGTCTTGTCTCTGAGACAGGGTCTTACTGTCTCACTGCAGCCCTGGCTGACCTGAATTTGCTTTGTACATTGGCTGTCCTTGGACTCTAAGAGCTCCACTTGCATCTGCTTCCCAAGTGCTAGGGTTAAAGACGTGTACCACTGTGCCTGGCTAGAGCCTGCGTTTTACTCGTACGAATATCAAAGTGGAAGGTCCCGTTTCTCTGTCGGTGGCCGCTGTTCATCTGTGGGCTTTGAGTGAAGATGCAATGGCGTTCTTCTCTAACTAGAGTGCTTAGTCATTTTCTATGTACATACTGTTGATTTTAGAGACACAAGCTGTTTCGGAAAGAAATAGGAGAAGGAAAAGAATGTCTTTTCCTTCAATGTGTTCAAACAGAAACTGTGTAGTTCCTAAGACCTTGAGTCAATATTAGTTAACAGTAAGATTAGGTAGAGTAGATGGAGGGTGGGGTTTTTTTATATAGCTAAATCATAACATATGCTAATAACAATTCACGGTTTTGCTTTAATGACTACTCGGCTTGCTAACCATTCCAAGGCATGCAAGTGCTAAAGTTTTAAGTTAACTGTCATTTCTTTCTTTCCCCTCCCCCAACCCCCTCTATGGATGTGTGTGTGTGGGGGGGGTATGCACACCCATGGCAACACTTGTGAGAGTTGGTTCTCCATCCTCTCATGGTTCTTATGAACTTCAAGTCATCAGGCTTGTCAGAAGGTGCCTTCACCTGCTCAGCATCTACCCAGCCCTCATTCACAATGTTGAGAGAGATTTTAGAAAGTTTACTTCGTCACCTACAAAGATATCGCGCGCTCGCGCTCCCTCTCTCTCTCTCTCTCTCTCTCTCTCTCTCTCTCTCTCTCTCTCTGTGTGTGTGTGTGTGTGTGGTGTGTGTGTGTGTGTGTGTGAGAGAGAGGGGGGGGGGGAGACAGAGACAGACAGAGACAGACAGAGATGGGCTCATAGAGTACAGACTGGCCTTGAACTCCTGACTCCCTACCTCTGCTTCTCCAGTGACACTGTGGATGGCTAAGATTCTCTCTAAATTCGAACTGCAGTTTTTACTGCTTGCAAATACTGGTAACCATTAAAGATGCTTTTGTGAGCATGTCGCTCATTCATGAAAAGCATGCTGCCGGTATCGGGTGATGGTTTCAGAAAGCCTGGCGCTGTCTCTGGTGAAGCACAAAGGCCAGTTCTGTTCCCTGGTCCCCAGTCCAGTGCCAAGAATATGTAAATATTTAATCTCTTTATCTCCAGACAGTAAATCATGACTGCATTGGTTATTTTTAGACCTCTGGACCTACTGGATGTGCTGAAGTAAGAATTTTAAGTGAGCCCATCCTGGCCTGAATTTTAGTTTTTAACTTCAGCTTCTAGAAGCACCAAATATTGGTATAGAATAGCTTTCCTATGAGAGAGATCTTGATCTTTTCATATTCTAATAGTGCATAAATCCTCACAAGTCATGTAATATCATACGGGGCAACAATTCTTGAGAATTGTCTGATATCCTTGCCCTACCCCGAGATTTTTCCCCTCATGAAATGTTATGTAATGTCCTGGAATTAAGACTTAGAAGTCAGAGTCCAGGGTTTTCTATGTCTATAGAAAAATTAGTTAACCGATCTCCTTCATAGTTTTCTCTTTGTAAACTTGAATGTGTAAGGTGGAGTGAGGAACTTTATACTGATGAAAAGGTAGAGATTTGGCCAAAGGAAATATAGATCCAGTAGAAAAGGATATAGAAAAAAAAATGGATGTGCCAGCATCCTCCAAATCAGAGACCAGGAGGCTCAGGTGGATTCCGGGTGCTTCCAGTCTCACCACTGCTTGGTGTTGGGATCATTAGATGCCAGTTACACTTTCTTGAAGAGAGTGGAGCAAAACCACAAGACATTTCCCCCCTCCCCCACACACAGGGTTTCTTTGTGTAGCCTTGGCTTTGCTGGAACTGGCTTTGTAGAAAAGGCTTGCCTGGAGCTCACAGGGTCTGCCTGCCTTCGCCTCCTGAGTGCTAGGATTAAAGTGTGCATCACCCAGCTTGATACTTGGACGTTCATCAGCACAGTAGTTACTATGCCCGCGAGGTATCTGTCCTTCAAAGTTACTACTCCATCAGACACACCTAACTCCCACTCAGGCCCACCACTTGTCTATTCCCATTCTTTGATTTTTCTGGCAGTGGAAAAAGTCAAAATTGTTCCCAGCCTTGCACCAGTCACATTGAAACTTCAGTTTTATGCTTTGAGCCATAGCCACGAGTATAAAAGACGATCCAGCATTCTCTGAGAAACTATTTCCATAACCTCCTTTAAGAACTCAAGCCCTCCTGTGGACTCAGCAGAAGTGCATAAGTTCATGGCTGTGTATATAGTGCAGTCCTAGGGGGACCGGGCTCCACATGTGTGCCCACTGTGGGCCAAAATGGGTGTCTTGTGCGCCCCATAGACGAATGATGGAAATTGTCTCTGTTGTAATTTTCTTAAGGAAGTTAGTGGCAGCTGGCCATGGATGGGTCGCAGACCTCAGTTAGAATAGCCCTATTTGCATTTGGAGACTCTACTCAAGTCCATGCCTGTTTCCAAGAGCTGATGCCAGCAAACAGACGCACACTCAAAGCTCAGGGTGTGAGAGCCACCAATCAGTGAAATAGAACTTGACAGAGGGAGGCCAATCAGGAGTAATAGAGAATGGTGTAAATGGAACGATGTCCACGCTCACTGTTGGCTGCAGCAGGAGAGGACAGATACGTGGTTATTAACACTTAACAAATAGGACCACTTTGAGCTACCTGGAGCTACGTGAGACACTCTTCTGAGGGATGGGCGAGGTTAGAGGTTACTGGAGTAGGATCTCTGGCTAGTCATAGTACTGTGATCATTAGCATAATAAATATTTGATGATGTGTATGTGATTAGATAAATCCATTAGATTTAGCTGGTCCCTCTATCCTGTTCTGTTACTTTAAGGCAGAGACACAGTAGGGAAATGCATATCCTTACTTTCATTGATGCAGAGTAAACCCTGTTTAACCTCCAGAGAAAAAACTGGGTGTTTTGACAGCTCCTACCACGAGATGGTGCTCACACATTAAATCATGATGTTCTTTAAGCAGTGTCCTTAAACCACAACAGGTATTTACCTGCTTTTATATCATTTGCTAAGATTCAGGGGTTTGGGTTTTGGGTTTTTCATTTCAGTTCATGTGAAACCCCCCACAGTTTCACTTCGGTTTTGCTTTAAAATCTTCTTCATATGTAACCAGTTGAGGTGCTGAGTGGAAACCTGAACTTCTTTTTTTTTTTTAAGATTTATTTATTTATCATTATATATAAGTACACTGTAGCTGTCTTCAGATACACCAGAAGAGGGCATCTGATCTCTTTACAGATGGTTGTGAGCCACCATGTGGTTGCTGGGAATTGAACTCATGACCTCTGGAAGAGCAGTCGGGTGCTCTTAACCGCTGAGCCATCTCTCCAGCCCCAAACCTGAACTTTTTAACGTGCTTCCCCCCCCCCCTTCATCTCAAGACTGTGCAGCACAAACTAGCAGAATTGAAGACGAACATATGTGTTACCAGAGCTTTTGTGGACAGCTGCCTACAGCTGCATGAAACCAAACGTCTGGACTCCGCCTCCGCTTCCATGGCGAAATATTGGTATGCACATTATTATAATTAAAGTGTGGTGTTGGTTCAGATTACTGTGAAATTCCGCCAGCCTTTAAACTCAACCTCGAAGGCATTTAAGCAAGCAGTCTATAAGGGACAAATAGAAGTAAAAATTTAAAAAAAAAATTTTTTTGGAAAGTCCCATCGGGTCTGTTTATAATATCCTAAAAATGACTCGAGTTGGTATGTAACTCTTAACTTGTTATTAAGAGTAAAATATTAAGAGCCCCAAGTAGGATCAGTGAGTACCTCACTCAGAAAAGAGTTTAATTTTAAATTATCTGAAGAATGGCAGCAAAGTGAGGCAGAAAGAATAGAAGGATGAAAGTTGGGAGGCTCGCAGCGAGTTTCGGTCCAACCAATAAGTCCAACTGAATTTAATTCTCTAGAGGCTTTATGTTATCCGTGAAGTGTCTACGTTGGATAGAATGTGAGGTGTTTTGCAGATCTAAGAGAAACACTGAAGTATTGACTGTCAGTCAAGTCCGATTGGGTTTAGACGGGTTTACGGTTGAATTAAGAGTGATTAACAATGGGTTAAAGATGACCTGGAGAGCGCAGGACCCCTGTAAAGGCTTTAAGCGTTTTAACATGCAAGTTCAAATCACATGTGGGATGGGATTGGTTTTCCTTAAAGAAGAAAAAAACCACTCATCTCACTAGCCCAGAAGCAGCCTAGAAAAATTCCCATTGTTATTTATTAACTCCAGTTCAGCTCAGTCATGACTATACAAGGGAAATACACAGAAGGGTGCTTTGTGTAATGATGTTATAATGATCAGATGAGGAGATTAAAAAAGAATGTTAACAGGAACCTGCACTTTGGTGCACGGAGGAGGTGCGTTTTACATTCATGAAAGTTCTTTGGCTTACAGAAAAAGGTGTTTTAGGAAGAACATTTTACATAGCTTATGTTCTTAAACATACCAGGCTATGGATATAATGGTGCTGAATATTAAAAGATAGTTTAAATTGTTGAGTGGTGAGAAAGCCTTTTTTAAAACATTTATTTATGTGAGTACACTGTAGCTGTCTTCAGACACACCAGAAGAGGGCATCGGATCCCATTATAGATGGTTGTGAGCCACCATGTGATTGCTGGGAATTGAACTCAGGACCTCTGGAGGAACAGTCAGTGCTCTTAACCGCTGAGCCATCTCTCCAGCCAGAGAAAGCTTTTGTAAGGCCAGGTTTCAGGTGTCAAGGCTGGCCTCCTAGTTACTGTGTAGCAGAGACTGACCTTGAACTCCTCTTCCTTCTGCTGCTGTCTCCTAAGTGTTGGGCTATCTGCATGCATTGCCCACTTGGTTCTGTGAAGGGTTTGAACCTAAGGATTTGTAAGTAATCCACCAACTGAACTGCCTTTCTCTGCTTATTGTTTTGATCATTTAGGGCATCTGAATTACAAAACACTGTAGCTTATCAGTGTGTTCAACTCCATGGAGGCTGGGGTTACATGTGGGAATACCCGATTGCAAAGTAAGTATGGCACATCTCTAAAACTTCTCTTTTCTCTTTTCTTTTCTTTCTTTTTTTCTTTCTTTTTCTTTTCTTTTTTTTTTTTTTTTTTTTGAGATGGGATCTTTTTTCCATTTATTTATTTATTTATTTATTTATTTAACATTCCAGTTACAGCCCCCCTCCCCTTCCTTTTCTCCCAGTCGCACCTTGAGAAATCCCTTCCCCCATTAACACCTACTCTCTGAGGAGAAGGGGAAGAGCCCTCCACACCTGTAGGTACTGCACCCTGGGACATCAGGTTGCAGTAGGATTAACCACATTTTCTCCCCCTGAGGTCCAAGCAGGTAGTCCAGCCAGGGGAAGGGGATCCAATGGCAGGCAACAGAGTCAGAGACAGCCCCCCTTCAATGTTAGGGGAACCACATAAAGCTTCATGTCTGCTACAAATGTGTAGGCCTAGGTCCAGCCCATGCATGCTCTTTGGTTGGTGGTTCAGGCTCTGTGAGCACCCAGGGGCCCAGGTTACTTGATTCTTCTTGTGGTGTTCTTGACCCCTCCAGCTTGCTTAATCCTGTCCCTGACTCTTGCACATGACTTCTTAAGCTCTGCCTAATGTTTGGCTGTGGGCCTCTGCACCTGTTTCTATTCGCTGCTGGATGAACCCTCTCAGGAGACACTTATGCTAGGCTCCTGTCTTTCTGGGTTTGTATTACCACACTCACGATGATATTTTCTAGTTCCATCTATTTGCCTGCAGATTTCACGATGACTTTATTTTAATGGTTGAGTAGTGGTCCATTGTGTAGATGTACCACATTTTCTTTATCCTTTCTTCTCTTGAGGGACATCTAGGTTTCTTTCCAGCTTCTGGCTACTATGAATAAAGCTGCTATAAACATAGTGGAGCATGTGTCCTCGTGGTATAGTGGGGCCCTTTTTGTATATGTCCAGGAGTGGTATAGCTGGGTCTTCAGGTAGAACTATTCCTAAATTTCTGAGAAAATGCCCAATTGATTTACAAAGTGGTTATGCTAGTTTGCACTGCCACCAGCAACAAAGGACTGTTCCCCTAGCTCTACATCCTCACCAGCATGTGCTGTCACTTGAGTTTGGGGTTTTACTATATAACCCTGTCTGACCAGGCTGCCTAAGACTCACAAAGATCTACCTGCCTCTGCTTCAGTACAGGGGTTAATGATGTGTGTGTGCGCGCCACCATATCCAGCCTGTGATGCTTGATCAGCCTCTCTGTCTGTCTTTCTGTCTTTCTCTTTCTTTCTTCCTCCTTCCTTTCTTAATTATATTTTATGTGATTTTTTTAAATTAAAATGGATTTTTTTCATACAATATGCTCTGATTATGGTTTACTCTGTCCTGACTCTTCCTAGGTCCTCCCCACCTCCTCACCCACCCAAATCCACAAGCCTTTCTTTCTTCTTTTCCATCTCCTCACGTTGATGCTTTTCTTCAGGATATATGAAGGGAAATATCTTTACTGTAATTTATATGTCATGTCTACAAGCAAAGTAGATCTAAAGTCTGAATTTTCAATTAATATATTATGCAAATAGAAGCGACTTTATTTTATAAGCTTCTCATTTTATTTTTAAAGAAAATAGAGAGTTCAACATACTGTTAAATATGATGTTTTGCTTGAAAAAAACATTTTTAAAAATTAATTCCTTAATTTTTTCATACCCCCCCCCCCCACATACACTGCATTACTTTGTTTGTACTGGTGTGACAAAAGTGACTGAAGGGAGAAGCGGGTTTCCTTTGGCTGTTGGAGGGTCAAGCCCATCACAGTGGGGATGTTCTGGCTGCAGGAGATTGCAGGTTGGCCCTGCAGTTCCGAAGCAGAGCATGAAGGATGCAGCTGCCTTTTTATGCAGCCCGGGACCCAAGCCTGAGGAACAGTGCCATCTAACTTTGGAGTGAGTCTCCTACCTCAGTTAACCCACACAAGAATCTTACAGGCGTGCTCCCAGGCTAAGCTACTCTAGGTAACTCTTCATTATTACACCTGGAAGCTTGTGCCTAGGATGTTTGCAGATGTTGTCAAGTTGATAATCAGAACTGGCCATCGTCGGAATTGAATTCATGGCTGTGCATGTATTAGGCAAGCATTTGCCACTGACCACCATCCCTCGCTTCTCAAAAGAAACAGAGATAGCAATACAGAGTGATCCACTTGCATAGTAGAAGAGTTAACATATCACGCTTTAATTATTTATTTTGCTTGAAAAATAAGGGTTTTTTTTTTTTTTCTGAATGGAATTTTTATGATGCTTCCTTTTATGGAGTTAGACATCCTCAGATCAAACAGTGGCCGCTACAGCTGGAGTGTCTTCATACGTCTCCCTTCTTCATCGTCCCTTCTCAGACTCTTGTGTCCGCCTCACGTGTTTCTTATAACCTTAGAAAATCTATTCCTCTTACTTAACAGTACATTCAGCTCATGAAAATTGCCGAAGGAAGTTTTCGACAAACACTTATAATGTGCGAGGAGGAATGCTTCCAAAGACTTCCCTGTTACCTGGGTGCTTTGTGTACTTAGAAAAAGTGTCAAGGACATAAACACTGTTAGCCCGACACGTTTGAATTCCTCATGCCAACAAGCCTTGCTAGGGCCATTCTGTGCGCTCCTGATCCTTTTTGAGGAACATGAGCTGTTTTTTTTTTTTTTTTCCTGCCGTCTCCTTAAGACCAGAAGCTCCTCTGGGTACAACCTGCTAACGCTATAGGTACCACACAGCATGGAAGCTTTACTCACCCGGTGTCTATAATTTACAGTTTCATAAAACTCAACGTCAATCAAGGGTTTTTCTCCTTTTGAGAGAATCTAAGCGTGAAATTGATTTTTTTTTCAAATAACTCATTTGATTTAGACTTCCAGAGCTACCTCCTACAGCCCTCACTTGCTCACAAGCAGACTTCCTTTTAAAAGCCTGTGTAGTCCTGAAGTACAGATTTGAGTTTTGAATTATGCTAGCTCAAAGGTTACCGTCAGTGGAATTTTTCCTGCGCATATTTTTTTTTGAAGTACTCATCCATCTTATAAGAGGGCTTTGGAAGCGTAATGATAATGGATGTTTATATCTCTGTGTGTGTAAGCTCTTGTAACAACTGCTGCTGAGAATGAAGGCATGCAGGGCTTAGTTTATGTTCTAAGGAAGGCAGGCTGACTGGAGCAGGGGGCACTACCCTGGGGATCAGGTTAGAGTGTAGCATAAACAGGGGTGTGTGTTTTCTCAGAGTTCCTTGCTTTTAAATCAGTAGCAAGGAAACTTGTGGATTGATAATTATAATTTCTGCTTCCAGCTCAGGAGGCTTGAACTCCTTTAAGTTATAATTGCCTTTTTTGGCTGGGTTGCCAGTTCAAAGAGTATGTGAACCTTTATCTAGACAGCTCTTTCTGTCCCCAAAGATATAGGAAATCCTGCTATCACAAAAGCCAGTTACTCTTAGATAGGATGTGGCTATAGTGTACAGACTTTGATTTAAAGAAATCATCCAACTTTTGATTCTTTTACCCGCTCCAGAATTAGCTACGTTATTAGTGTGGGGATGGGGCAGGGGAGGGAAGCGATAGAGAATCATTCAGTCTGAAGCTTTAGAGGGTTAACTCTTGGCATGTGAGCTGATCTTAGTTGTATTCGTTAGTTTTAGCTTTAGACCCCTGGAGATCTCTCAGCCATTCTAGGCAGAGAGGCTGAGACAGAGAACGTCACTGCAGTTAAACATTTCCCTGCTGCTTTCCTCTGTTAATGTTGGTAGAGTAAATTTAATTAGTAACTTATGAAAGCTCTGCTGGTCTGTCATTACATACCCTGGTAGAACTCCTTTAATGTGAAAAATAAATGCCCAGCCCAGCTCAAAAATGTCTGAGGCATTGGGATTGTCCCGGTAGGCTGGAATGCCAGGAAAGTCCTCAAAAGGTGCGAGTGCTTGGCTTTGTACAGAGGAACAAAATCTTCCTGGGCCTGGGAGTAGGGTTTATATATTTCAAAAATTACTGAGAGTCCTCATCCCCTATATGATGCAGCTCATCGAATAGTTAAATATTCAGTGAGGGCCCACTTATCTGCACGGTACCCTGATAAATATGGAAACGTGTACGCTCAAAGGTAGTCATATTCTGGGAAACTAACACATTTTATCTTAGAAATTAAGTAATTAAGCCCCACTTTTATATTTGAGAAAGGCCTGTAGAGTTTCCTTCCATGAAGAGTCTGGAGCTCTATAACTGGCTGCACAGGACTGGGACAATGAGAGTGACCTAATAAAAGTTTGCTTGCCAAAGAGGCGAGACGCCTACATTCTTGTTCCAGCCTCACTGTTATCTGTTATGTCACCAGCAAATGGTGATCACTAATTAGCAACTGCATCAACCTCTCTCTGTTTTTTCTTTTTTAACTTACAGAGCAGTCATATTTACCCTCTGGGTTCTAGAGAGGTAAAGGGAAAGAGGAAAGGGTGAAAACGGATACGTGGTTGTGGTTGCGTGGCTATTCCCATAGCTGTCAGAGCGAGTCCTTGGGCTGGGCACTCAGTAGGGGAGCTCTCCCCTATCAAGACCCTGAGCTCAGTTCCTGTGTTAGTCAGACTTCTCTCCCAGCTCCAAAGACAGAAGAGTGAAGTCCTGGCTAAGTGTTAATGTCTGTGTGTCACTGAGGGCTCAGCCCCAGAGGATTTGAATCCTAGCTGAGGCCAGAGTGGTTATTAATCATTTCCCCCAGAATGAGCTACTTGTTAACTTTTTTGGGGGGGAAAAGTAACTTTTTAAAACACTAGGTAGTGTTGGTAGTGATGAAATGAAAAGGAATGTCTGGAAATAAGTAATTTATTATTCTTCCCCTCTACGGTCAGTGGATTTCAATTTTCTGGGGAGACTAAAAGAGAATACACTAAGACGCTCCATGCATTCTTTTTGTTTTTTGGTTTTTTTTTGTTTGTCCCACCCCCACCCCACCCCCCCGGGGCTGGGGACCTAACCCAGGACCTTGCGCTTCCTAGGTAAGCGCTCTACCACTGAGCCAAATCCCCAACCCCCGCTCCATGCATTCTTAAATGCAGACATTTTCAGTTGCCGCTTGTTATATATGGTCAGCTTTACAAAGCTATGTCAGTGCGTGTTGGTTTGAATTGTACTGTCTCAGCGGCTTCTAATGTATCTACCTAGCATGAATGCTGTACACGAAAATCTGTTATTAATAAGTCTCCTATTGTTTAGAGTTCTTTAAATAACAGTTATCTGCAAAGAGAGGATTTGAAATTTCTACCATTGTTATGTGACTTAAACCATCTCCTAATTTATCTAGAGCCTACGTGGATGCTCGAGTTCAGCCGATCTACGGTGGTACCAACGAAATCATGAAAGAGCTGATCGCAAGACAGATCGTCAGTGACAGCTAGACATCTGCCTACATCCTGAAATCCTACTACATCACAGCTAATCCGGATTCAAATATACTTGAGATAAAGTGGAACCTGGAAGGGGGGGGGTAGTAAAGCTGGTTTTATGTATGGTTGTTACAGAGAAAGAAATAAAAGAATTATAAAGATTGACACAGGGAAAGAGAAGTTTTTGAGCGAAGAGTCTAAAGTTATGCCATGAAAGGTGTGACCTTTTTTATGCATCTACTGTGAATATTAATTTTCTAACTGGGGAGCCTTTTAATGTCTTTCTTGTCTTTCAAATCCTGAAGAGCATAAATTGTTTTCATTCTTAATAGGGCAGGAATAATTTTATAATATTATAACATTAAAAATACTTATAAGACTTTGGAAAGGAAAAATAATTGTAACTTATATAAGGCCATTTCAGCTACTTTTTGCCCCATATTCCCCCAGAACATTGGTTTCTACCATGTTACCACCAACCCCATGTTTTTTTTTCTTTTTTTTTTTAATTTAGAGAATACTTTATTAGTTTTTGTAATCAAACCCACGTATATAAGACCTTACATATTTAATACAGTGTGTTACCCCTGTACAAATGGAAAAAACTTAAGTTCAACATTTCTAGACCAATATGGCTGTTAATTTCTGTACAGTGCCAACTCAACACAGTAAACGGGGATACTTTTTTCCAAAGTTGACAGCACAGGTAAAGTTTCCAAAAATTCAAATTATATATCTGTATATATATATTTATATTTATATAAAAAGACCAATAATAGCAGTGTGTTATGCATCAACAGCAGCAACAGCTTTTCCAGGTTCTGCAGTCATCTGAACAAAACTGTAGAGACATCCAGCATACTCCTTTAAAAAAAAAAAAAAAGTAAAAAAACAAAACTCGAGAAAACAGCACAGTTCTGTTACTCTTGTGGTACCTGGCACCATTTTTTTTTTTTAAATTAGCTTCTCAATCATCATCTGGAAAGAAAACATTCTGAGCAACATCATTAAAAACAGCTCTGATAAAGCACAGTCACTACTACGTATCATAAAGCAGGTACAAGCTATTTTACATCCACGGAGGTATGATACAGTACTGTCCTACATCTATAATACTAGAGGATACAATTTAAAAGGCATTATTTGAGACTTGATTCTACTTTTCCAGCAGAGGGCCCAAAGGATGGTGTGACACAGCTTTGTAAAGAAACATACTCTAGACAGGATTTCCTTTCACTAGTGGCACAGTTCTAAGGATTCATTCTCTCCATGAATGTCAGCTAAAACCGTTATTAAAAAAATGAAATATCCCTAGAACAAAACCGTATAACCACCGGATTCACATGAAGATGACCTAGTGGAGACAAGTTGGACCTCACCTTACCAACAAGCTATCAAATCTGTTATGTTTAAACAGTGAGACCTCCAAGGAAGGAGATGCCAAGTAGTGCTTCAAAGCTTCGGACCACAATCAAACACAGCATCCTTTTCAACAGAAGCAGAAGCTCATCTGAATATGCTCATGGATGCGGACTTCAACATTTAATCATCTCCTCACTCATCCAGGAAGAGGGGGAGATCAGTTACTACTGTACTTTATTGTGTTCAACCAAATCACCATGTTACAAAAATAACAAGATGCCATAATAAAAAATAAGGCTCCTCTATCCAGCACCAGATAGCATCATTTTACTTTCAAGCCTAGAAATTGCACACTTGTATATAAACCAATCGAAGATGAGGATTGAGAGTTCATCTTGGTGGATTTTTCCTTTGATGAATATGAAGTGTCCTTCCTTATCTTTTTTGATGACTTTTAATTGAAAATTGATTTTATTTGATATTAGAATGGCTACTCCAGCTTGCTTCTTCTGACCATTTGCTTGGAAAGTTGTTTTCCAGCCTTTCACTCTGAGGTAGTGTCTGTCTTTGTCTCTGAGGTGTGTTTCCTGTAGGCAGCAGAATGCAGGGTCCTCATTGCGTATCCAGTTTGTTAATCTATGTCTTTTTATTGGGGAGTTGAGGCCATTGATGTTGAGAGATATTAAGGAATAGTGATTATTGCTTCCTGTTATATTCATATTTGGATGTGAGGTTATGTTTGTGTGTTCTCTTTCTCTTTGTTTTGTTGCCAAGACGATTAGTTTCTTGCTTCTTCTAGGGTATAGCTTGCCTCCTTATGTTGGGCTTTACCCTTTATTATCCTTTGTAGTGCTGGATTTGTAGAAAGATATTGTGGAAATTTGGTTTTGTCATGGAATATCTTGGTTTCTCCATCTATGTTAATTGAGAGTTTTGCAGGATACAGTAACCTGGGCTGGCATTTGTGTTCTCTTAGGGTCTCTATGACATCTGTGCAGGATCTTCTGGCCTTCATAGTTTCTGGCGAAAAGTCTGGTGTGATTCTGATAGGTCTGCCTTTATATGTTACTTGACCTTTTTCCCTTACTGCTTTTAATATTCTTTCTTTATTTTGTGCGTTTGGTGTTTTGACTATTATGTGACGGGAGGTGTTTCTTTTCTGGTCCAATCTATTTGGAGTTCTGTAGGCTTCTTGTATGCCTATGGGTATCTCTTTTTTTAGGTTAGGGAAGTTTTCTTCTATGATTTTGTTGAAGATATTTACTGGTCCTTTGAGCTGGGAGTCTTCACTCTCTTCTATACCTATTATCCTTAGGTTTGATCTTCTCATTGAGTCCTGGATTTCCTGTATGTTTTGGACCAGTAGCTTTTTCTGCTTTACATTATCTTTGACAGTTGAGTCAATGATTTCTATGGAATCTTCTGCTCCCGAGATTCTCTCTTCCATCTCTTGTATTCTGTTGGTGAAGCTTGTATCTACAGCTCCTTGTCTTTTCTTTTGGTTTTCTATGTCCAGGGTTGTTTCCATGTGTTCTTTCTTGATTGCTTCTATTTCCATTTTTAATTCCTTCAACTGTTTGATTGTGTTTTCCTGGAATTCTTTCAGGGATTTTTGCGATTCCTCTCTGTAGGCTTCTACTTGTTCTCTAAGGGAGTTCTTTATGTCTTTCTTGAAGTCCTCCAGCATCATGATCAAATATGATTTTGAAACTAGATCTTGCTTTTCTGGTGTGTTTGGATATTCCGTGTTTGCTTTGGTGGGAGAATTGGGCTCCGATGATGCCATGTAGTCTTGGTTTCTGTTGCTTGGGTTCCTGCGCTTGCCTCTCGCCATCAGATTATCTCTAGTGTTACTTTGTTCTGCTATTTCTGACCGTGGCTAGACTGTCCTATAAGCCTGTGTGTCAGGAGTGCTGTAGACCTGTTTTCCTGTTTTCTTTCAGCCAGTTATGGGGACAGAGTGTTCTGCTTTCGGGCGTGTAGTTTTTCCTCTCTACAGGTCTTCAGCTGTTCCTGTGGGCCTGTGTCTTGAGTTCACCAGGCAGGTTTCTTGCAGGGGAAAAGTTGGTCCTACCTGTGGTTCCAAGGCTCAAGTTTGCTCGTGGGGTACTGCCTAAGTCCTCTCCGCGGCGGCAGCAACCGGGAAGATCTGCGCCGCTCTTTCTGGGAGCCTCCGTGCACCAGGGTTCCAGATGACGTTTGGTGTTTTCCTCTGGCGTCTGGATGTGCACAGAGTGCAGTCTCTTCTGGTTTCCCAGGCGTGTCTGCCTCTCTGAAGGTTTAGCTCTCCCTCCCACGGGATTTGGGTGCAGAGAACTGTTTATCCGGTCTGTTTCCTTCAGGTTCCGGCGGTGTCTCCCAACCCCATGTTTTTAAGTAATGAATAAAACCCTTAAAAAAAAACTGTACTGTATTAATGCCCATATAGGCAATTGTGTATCAATTAAAAATAAAGTACAACTTAAAACAAAATGTGTAGCACGTGTACGGCACTGAAGAAGGAGAACGTGTTGTGGTGGGGACCGCATAGGTTCTCAGGAAGACACGTGGACTTTCAGCAGACCCCATTCCAGCTCAATCTGAATAGAACTCAGTAGTCCATCATCTTTAAATTAGGTATCAAGGGGCTGGGGATTTAGCTCAGTGGTAGAGCACTTACCTAGGAAGCACAAGGCCCTGGGTTCGGTCCCCAGCTCCGAAAAAAAGAACCAAAAAAAAAAAAAAAAAATTAGGTATGGAAGCCAAGGCTTTTATTTTTTCACCAGTGTGATGTATTTATGTTTAATAAATACCGTGCATCTTCTGTAAACTAAGCTGATAAAAATGTTGGAAAGCAAGCTTGGAATAGCTCGATTACAAACCAGTATATAGAGATGAAAATTCCATCTAAACAGAAACAAACATTTAAAATAAGATAGGGGGAAATCATATTTAAGACTTGAGTAGTTTTTATGAAAAATAAAATCAATATTTTTATTTATTAATGGACATTCCAGTAGTTTGATTTTTCTGGCCCAAGGGGTAAAATTTTAAAATGAAAATGCATTCTTGCTTAACTTCAAAAAGTTAAACATTTCTGTTTTCCTACAAATGTGTATAGCAGACGGGAGATGGAACCTTTTTGATATTCCTTTTCTCATAACGTACCACTTTGGGTTCTAGAGCTTGACACAGTTGCTGGCTGGATTAACCTTTTATTTACATTTATCAGCATAAAAAGGGTTCAGAACTGTTATTTATCCTTTGAGAAAGCTTGCCTTGTGTAGCCTTGGCTGCTCTAGAAAAGCTATGTAGATCAGGTTGGCCTAGAACTCATAGCCACCTGTGTGCCTCTGCCTCCCCTCCCCTTCATGCGGGGATTGAAGGCCTGTGCCACTATGCCAAGCTCAAACTCATTTTAAAAAATAATGTATTTCTAATTATGTCTATGTGCCTATGAATATGTGCATGTCCCTGCGGGTGCCAACAGAGACCAGAATAGAGTATTAGATCCCCTGGAGCTAACTCAAAGGCTAGCTCTTCTGAGTTGCCCAAGACAGATGCTGGAACTGAACTCAAGCTCTCCTCCAGAACAGCAAACACTCAGCCACTGAGCCATCTTTGCAGTCCCTAGAGTAAATTCTTATTAAATATTACATTTGCAGTTTGCACCTCCCTCGGACCAACAGGAACTTTAAAAAGATTTGCTAGAGCTCTGCTTGCCCCTTCAGTCTCTTTAAGTCTAGAGTGTAGAGGTTGACAGACCTGGGCTTTGAATGGTTATGTTTCATTTAGCGTTTAGAATTTAGAATCTAATTTTAAGAAGAACTGAGAATGTGTTCTGCAGCTTTGCGTTCAGCTATTCTTTGTGCTTTGTTTGGGTGGCCTCGGGTAGAGCTCCCCGGGGAGAGAATTTATCATGCGAATCTCTCATGCAGTGCTTCGAGAAATGATAAATAGTAACAGAGCTCAAAAGAGCTGGGCAGGCAGAAGAAAGCATCACTATGTAAATACTAATGAGAATTTAAAGGTTGGATTTGCTTTGACGCTAAGATTTTTAGGATCAAAATTGCTGCTTTAAAATTCCTTTTCCCCTTATTTCCGGACGGTGCCATTGGAAACTGCTTTGACTCGCAATTTTAAAATCTAACTGCAAATCTTTACTAACCTAGTAATCTGAGGAGTGTATTGCTGAAAGTGTAGAATTTCTAGATTTTTTTTTTCCATGTCAGTGTTATTTTTGGCACACCCAGCATTTATTTATTTGGAGTCATTGGAAAGATCTGACATTGAGGTTGAAACCAACTGCAGGCCTGTGTACTGCTTTATAACAAATGCTGAAAAATACTATTCTTTTTAAAGCTGTTGCTTTCAAGACAGAATTATGGAGAGTTACAAATAAACTAAACGTGGAGCACAGTATAGCTGGTTGTCACAGACATTTTCCCCTCATTGTCTTTCAAGGCAAATCCTACATTTAATGTTATGTCATACATACAGATGCTCCAGAATACGTATGTATTTCATATGTAATGGATGAAAACATTTTGTTTCTGCGTCTAGCCAGAATTCCATTACCATACTGCAGAAACTTAAAATGCAATTCTTGGGTCATATAAATTTCCCCTGATTATACCAAAAAAATACCTTTTTGGTTTGGTTGTTTAAATTAGGATCCAAGGAAGACCTCCAAGTTCTCTTTGAGAACTGAAGAAATGGCTTGGTGGTTAAGAACAGGTATTGCTCTCTAGAGACTAGGGCTACATTCCCAGCATCCAAGTCATATGGTTCACAACCGCCTGTAACCAGCTTCAGGGGATTCAACATGTTCTCTGGTCTGTACTGGCACATCCATGCATGTAACACACCCAGGCATGTGCACACACGTGCGCACACATACACACACCAAGAAAAACAAAGATTCCATATGGATGTAATGGCCCTTAAAGTTCTTGTATTAGAGTTGTATTAGGCCTTATCTAATTTCTCCCCTTATCTCAATATGTATATGTGTACACACACACACACACACACACACACACACACACACACACACACATACATCCTTTTCTTTTTTGGTGTATATATTTTAAAGTTGCCCTTTGCAGCCCCAGAATTTTAGCATATAACTCTAACCAGGATACAGAACAGATTCACATCCCCCCAAATGTCCGAGTGGTCTTTATAGTCATAGCTACCCACCCCTTTAAACCCTCGCACCCACTGGTCTGCTCTTTGTCACTGCAGTTCTGTCTTTTTGAGACAGTCATATAAGTGGGAATTATACAGCATGCAACCTTTTAAGATTGTCTTTTTTTGTCTTAGAAAACCGAATTTAAGATTCATCCATTTTGCATGAATCAATAGCTTTTCCCTCTTTGGTGCCAAGCCATATCTCCATGTGGGTTACCACAGTTTATGTATTATTCATTCCCCTTTGCGAGGAGATCTTGGTTTAGGTTAAAGTTAAATCTAGCTTCTTGCTGTGGTTAAATTCCCAGCAGGGATTTGCTGAATTACGTGTATGTTTAGCTTTAAAGAACACTACAAACTGTTTTTCTAGATAGCTGTACCATTTACCTTCCAACTATCCACATAAGAGTTCCAATTGCTTTTAATACTAACCTTTTTATATTAGCTGTTAGAAAAAGCATACACTGATGTCTCATTGAAATTTTTTATTAATTTTTATATTATGTACATGGGTGCTTAGTCTGCATATATGTCTGTCTACCATATATGTGCCTGGCAGGCATGAAGACCAGAAGAGGGTATTCAGTTTCCTAGAACTGGAGTTACAGATGGTGTGGTTTGCAGCTGCCATTTGGGTACCAGGAACCGAACCTGGTTTCTCTGCAAGAGAAACAGGTGTTGCTAACCACTGAGCCATCTTGCCAACCCCTTAATGTCTCATGGTTTTAGTTTAACATTTCCTTGGTCCTACTAATGTCAGAACAGATTTTTTTCTTTTTCTTTTTCTTTTTTTTTTTTCATTTTTTAAAGCTTTTTTCCTCCATCTTTATTAATTTGGGTATTTCTTATTTACATTTCGATTGTTCTTCCCTTTCCTGGTTTCCGGGCCAACATCCCCCTAACCCCTCCCCCTCCCCTTCTCTATTGGTGTTCCCCTCCCCATCCTCCCCCATTGCCGCCCTCCCCCCAACAGTCTAGTTCACTGGGGGTTCAGTCTTAGCAGGACCCAGGGCTTCCCCTTCCACTGGTGCTCTTACTAGGATATTCATTGCTACCTATGGGGTCAGAGTCCAGGGTCAGTCCATGTATAGTCTTTAGGTAGTGGCTTAGTCCCTGGAAGCTCGGGTTGCTTGGCATTGTTGTACATATGGGGTCTCGAGCCCCTTCAAGCTCAGAACAGATTTTCTTATGCTTACCTTCCACTCAAGTCTTTGCCCAATTTTTGGTTTGTGGGTATTTTTGGATTCAGATGGTTGCCGGTGTAAAAGCTAAAAGCACCAACTCTCAAGAGTCCCAGATGCAGAGTGAACTGAACCATGTGGGACCAGATGACCACCGGGTGGCTGAAGAGCATTCCCTGTTGAGCTAAGCACTTGTGTAGGGAAGCCTCCTATCCTACAAGCACTAATGGGACTACGAGAAACTGTCTCAATAGTCTCCTTAGTACGGATGCAAGCCCTGGAGAACTCGCCCAGTAGCACCTCACAAGCCTCCCTTGTTCAATTCCCGGGGAATCGCAGGACTTTCTGCTGATCCAGCTGCAGCTCAAGCCTGGCGTATGTGGCTGGTGTGGGAACAGGCGGGGTTCCGAGCATGGGCTCAGGCTGTTCCCTGGAGATGAGCCTTTATCACATGTATGACTTGCAACTAGCGGTCTCATTTATTCGCATTGAAGTTCTTAATGTTTGAATTCTGATCATTCTTTTCCTTTCATGCTGTCTATATTTGCTATCTTGTCAAAGAATTCTTTACTGAAGACCTAGGCCGCTACATTGTTTTCCTTAGAATTATATATTTTGTTTTATTCATTTCGATCAATGCTCATGTCATGATTTTATATAAGGTATGAGCTTTATCTTTAGAACACCGTGTCTAAGTGTTCTAGTGTTAGCTGTTGAAAGAGCTTTCACAAACTCTTTTTTAATCACAAACTGCTTTTTGTGCCTTGGTTAGAAACCAAGAGACCGTGTTTATCTGGGTCTGTTTCTGGGCCCTGTCCTGTTGCATTGATCTATGACTGCAATTCCTTTGCTGCTATCCTGAGTTTAGTAGTTTTTAGAAAGTTTGAAAATTAGATGGTGGAAATTTCCCTAGCTTTGTTCTTTTTTCAAAATCGCTTTGGCTCCTCTTAGGCTTTGGCTCCTCTTAACTCTTTTTAAACTCCATATTAATTTTTAAATGATTTTATCTATATCTGTACACATAGTCTCGTGGTGCTTTTTTTTGGGGGGGCTGAGTTAGGTCTCCACATCAGGCTGAAGGGAAGTGTCATCTGCTGGGATCTTCCAGGACATGAATAAGGGATGTGTTCATTCAGACCTTCTTTGGTCAGCTGCCTTTGGACTTCATACTAAAGAGTCACGTACTTGTTCAGTTATGCTTGCATGGTAAACTCCTTGGAGCAATGGCAAATAGTATTGCTGTTTAATTCTGGTTTATAGTTATTACCAACAGAATTGTTTATCTTGTATCCTATAGCTTGTTGAACTTAAGTCTTAGGAGTTACTTTGTAATTTCTTTGAATTTCCTATATAGTGTTATGTTGTGGTAAAAATAAAAATTGGTCAGAACCAGTTCCTGCACTTACCCTGGTGGCTCACCGACTTTTATTTTTACTAAAAACAGTGTTATCAAGGAACCAATAGCTGCTCTTCTTTTCTAATTTGTATTATCTTCCAGCTCTTCATTCCTCCATCACCATTTTTTTTTTTAAATGATAGGAACTTCTCCCGACAACAGTGAACAGGAACAAGGTGTGGGGTCGTAGAAGTTAAATTCTCATAGTTGACACTGTTGGCTGGGAGGTCCAAGATTAAGATATCCATGTCTGGTCTTTGTTTTCAAAATGGTACCTTGAACACCATGTCCTCAGATGGGGATTAACACTGCATTCTCATATGGCAGAAGGTATAAGAGTGAATTAACAAACTAACCGGACCTCTCAAGCCCTTTATAAGAACAAGCAGCCCAGCATGTCCTGGTTTCATCTCACCATATTGTTGGATTGACAGCAGAATGTCAGCGTGGATTTGGGGGCACAAACCTTACTTCTGGGGTACACTGAATTCTAAGTATTGAGCCATCCTTATGTTCTTGAGTTTGACTGTACTAGGCTATACAGTTTTATTCTTTTTACATATTCTTTGATAACTTGAGAATTGTTGTGCCAGTTCACAAGGGAAGTGATTTTTTTTCTTGGTTTTGTAATTTTTGTATAGTACCTTCTTTTCAGTATGTCTGTTACATTTTTTGTTGTTTTAACAGAACAATATTGATAACAAAATGAGTTAGGCTTCATTTTTTTTCCACTCCTTTATTAAGTTGATTTGTTAGGAAACAAAATGTATTCATTTATTTTACAGACCGTCTACCATTATTGATTTTCCTCATTAATCTTTGAAAATGGTTTCTATTGATTCTTCCAACTTTCCTAGTTTCTGTAAACTGAAAGATGTAGAGGATTAGTTAGATTTGGGCACAATATTTTTTCCCAGATAACTTAACAAGCAGGGCAACACACATCTTCCTGTAGCAGCTCATGAGACACACATGTTGTTTCTTCCAGTGATCCTGGAGATGATCAAGGAATTCACATATTGTGACACGTGCATAAAATATCCTTTTACGGAATGCCTTAACATCAACCAGTGATTTGTTATTTTATTGGTAATTAAAACTGCTTTCCTAATTTTTTCCACTCTCTTTGTATTGATCAAGTGCATTTCCTAGACAAGAATTCCATAGCATTTTTGGTTGCTCTGTGGATCTATTGAGCTTCATACAGGCCTGCAAGAGAGCTACTGAGAAGTAGCAAGGGTGACGCTTGGAAGAGAGATTCGTACCGAGCAGGGTGAACACAGCCTGTAACCAGGAAGTGTACTGAACAAATCTTGCCTGGCTTCCAAAAGGAAGCTATAGAGTTGACTGCCTATTAAGGTGTTCTGGAACTGGACAGAAATAACCCAATCACCCTGGCTACCATCCTTGCTCAGCCGTTGTCCTAGAGAGACATAGTCTTAAAAGTTGTGTAGCTGGGTATGGTGAGGCAGGCCTGTAGTCTGAGCACCGAGGGAGGCAGAGCCAGCCTGGTTTACATAGCAAGTTTCAGTTAACTGGACTGATGTGAGACCTGGTCTTTAGAAGAAGAACAAAGTCGAAAAGTTGACACGGATCCCTCAGGTGCTGTAAACTGATTAAGTTGGCTCCCTTTTACTCACTCTCTGAATATTTAGTATCTACTCTTGACTTTTTCAATTGGTATACAATGTATCTTTGTGTCTAATCCAGATGTCCCTTCTACCAAATACTGCCCCTCCTCCACCACTTACCTTCTTCATTACCACTGGGTCCAATTAGTGCTGTCTGCATAGCATGGGTGCAGGGCCATCCGTCAGAGCACGGGCAACTTGAGCAGCCGCTGTATCCCTAAAGGAAAATGACTCCTCCTCCAGCTGCCATTAATTGCTGGTAGCTCCTTAGGGCTTTTGTTTATCAGTTTGTTTGTAAACAGTCTTACTGCGTAACCCAAGCAGACTTTGAACTTGTGGTCCTCCTGTCTCAGCCTGCAGAGGGCTAGGATTATAGACATATCCTACCACACCTGGCCCAGATGTTTTTAATCCCTACTTTGATGCAGTTGTTATGAGATCACAATAGACAGCTGTGCTGCCCATGCAGGCATCGAGGCCAGAATCCTCCCTCGACCTCCTGTGTGCTGGGATTATATGTGTTTGCCATCATTCCTGACAGTTAAATGCAGTTCTTATAAAATGTCGAGTTGTTTTCTGAAGGGCTATGCACAAGTTGTATGTACACAGATGCTACATCTTGAGTTATAATTTATAAGTAAGAGGCACAATACAATCTTGATTCTTTTATTCCTTTTGAAGATAATGTGTGTTGTAGCAATTTCTAATGGTAATGATTCATTTTAGAATTATTAAGAGCATAGGAGTTTTGGAATTTATTTAAAGGTGTATTTTTTTTTCCTGTATAGACTTGGCTGTCCTGTAACTGGCTATGTAGAACACTCAAACTCACAAACATCTGTGTGCCTCTGCCTCTCAGGTCCTGTGATTAAATGCATACACTATCATACCTGGCTGAATTTTGGAAATTAGAATGGACTTGAGTTAACTGTAGTCATTTTTAATGTATAGGTAGTTTATTCTTGAATCAATAATAGCAGTTTTAAGGCTCAGCCTACTTGGAAGCTGTGGGTAGGAAGGACAGGAGTTAAAGGCTAGGGTAGGCTGCATAGCTTGTTCAAGGCCAACCTGGAAGACATAAAGCCTGTCTTAAAACAATTAAAAGAAAAGGGGATGGGGAAGCCCTTGCAAAATTGTTCCTTTTTTCTTATTCATTATGGAACATGTCAGACACATTAAGAGGTACAGGGCAGTGTTTAATGGACCGCATGCATCATCAGTCTTTGGCAGTTATCAGCTGAACCAATTGTATATTCTATATATAAATTGTATATTTATTTAAGAATAAATACCAGATGTCGGGTAGTTCTGGGGATATTGTCATGACTCACTAATGATATCACTGTTCTGTGTGGCATGAGAGCGTCCCCCTATATCCTGGAGTCCCTGCACTGGGGCTGCATCTCATTCCCCAATCCACCTTATCTCCTCAGTGCATGCTTTTCAGCCAGAAGATGCTATCAGCTTTTCTTTTTCCCTTTTATTTCACAGAATCCCTCTGGAAACTGTATTATTATTCAAAAAAATTATACTCTTTCCTAAGTATTTCCCTTTAAGCTAAACCCATTGCAAATTTAGTTAACCATGTTGCAAGGTAAGTTATTTCCATTTTACAGTAGCATATTTACATAGGATATTACCTCTTGCCAGAACCAAAGCCTGGGACAAATTTAGCTTAAATCATGAAGGGCGGGCTCCCAAAACTTGAGAAGGGGAGGAAGAAAGAGAGTAGATTCAAAGATGTTTGTGCAGTTTAACTTAGTCTGCTTGGGGGACACTGTGAGTTCAAGACCATCCTGGGAAACTTAGAGCCCATTTCAAATAAAATACAATAATAAAACAACACTGAGGGCTGGAAAGATGACTCAATGGTTAAGCGCACTGACTGCTCTTCCAGGGGTCCTGAGTTCAAATCCCAGCAACCACATGGTGACTCACAACCATCTGTAATGGGATCTGATGCTCTCTTCTGGTGTGTCTGAAAACAGCTACAGTGTGCTTATATATAATAAATAAATCTTTAAAAAAGACAACACTGAAAGAAAAGGGGATGAGAGGAAAGGGGGTGAGAGGGAGCTCAAGTAGCAGAACACTTACCTAGAATGCCTGGCGTTCTTGGTTTAATCCCCAGTACTGCTACCCATCAAGCAAGAAGACTCTTGTTTTTAAACCGTTGGTTTTGATTCTAAGGACTGCACACAGGTTTGGTACACACCAGGCACGTGCTCTACCACTTAGCTGCATCCATTATCTTGTTGGGATTTCTGATGTACACAACCTATCGTTTCCTAATACAGAGTGGCTTTCAATTTATATGGGCCAGAAACCCCTTCATGCCTGCCTTCATCAAGGAGTCCCTGTCTACTGAAGGACAATTTATTAATGTGTTGCCATAATCAACTGGATGAATTTTGCACTCACTTGATTTCTAACATGATTGATATTTCCCATACCCAGTCTTACTGACCCCAGTTGGTTCTCCTCAGCTCTGCTCAGCAACTGTCGATCTGCTTTCTGTCACCACAGGTCAGACGTGTTTTCCTAGAGCCTTACATAAATGGGATCATGCAATATTTACTCTCTTTTGTGTCTGGTTTCTTTCATTCAGTATTGTTTAAGATTCACCGATGGCTGAAAATGTTGTAATGGAACCCATTATTTTGTAACCTCATTTAAATTAAAAAATAGACTCCAAGGATCTGGTTGGAGGGGGCATAAGATCAAAGGTACGAACAAATCTTCACAGCGAACTTACGGTTATTTCACAGTAGCGTCCATAATAGAGTATGTGGACGTGCCACAGTTGTTTATCCTTTTACAGATAGTACATCTTAGCGTTGCTTCCAGTTTAGAGTCTGTTATAAAGGTGATGTAGTTAATAATCAAAAGACACCATTTTTTAGTTTCCTGCTTTTGCAGGCTGGTTTTGCCTTCCTTGTACTCGGCAGCATTTCATGTCGTTTGTTGCAGATCCCCAATCCTTTGGTCTATAGTTAGAGGTTAGTTAAAACTTAATATTTCCTTCTACTGTTAACTGCACTGCCCTACGTCCTACACCTTCTGATTTAATACAGATGTACACGGGGACAGTGGAAGACTGTCATTTCTGGTACAGAAATATAAAAAACAGTATAAACTCCCAGATGCTTTCTATTCTGAGTTGAGCAAGAAGACTGGCTTTGGATCCCGTCAAGACTGTGTTTAAATACAGTAAGTATTCCGTCCTTGAACGCCACTGAGCTTAATTTATAAAAAGGCAAAACAAAACCCCCAGGAAATGAATAGAGAAGTATAGAATGTAAGAATTAAATGTTCTTCCATTCAACCTTTGTTGTGAGCCATGTCCTAAGCTCTGGGGATTGTGCTTGGATTCAGCATTGAGCAAAACGGCCTGAACTCAGGGGCCTTATTTATATTCTAGGCCAGGGAGAGGAAAATAAAATCTGTGTTATGCTGGATGCTGAAGTGCTGGGAAGAAATGGGGAGCGGGGAAGGAAGGGTGACACAAAAGGCTGTGTTTGTAATCCACTCTTGGCCGAGAGTTGCTTGAAGCCTGCGTTGATCTCTATCTCTAGCATTTATCATGGTGTCAGCTGGATCTTAAGTGCTGCAGCAGTGTTTCCTGAGTGGAAGAAGTGACTGAGTGGATGCCAGTGCCGGCTTTATCTCATGAAATCGTGGCAATACTGCTTACCTGGGTGCTTTTGAGGGCTTCCGGTCAGGCCATAATTATGTCAGCAAGAACTGTGCCCTTCTCTTCTCCTTGATGTTGCTGGATTTTTACCTCTCTCTGCCTCTGTCTCTCTGTCTCTGTCTCTGTCTCTCTCTGCCCTCCCTCTCTCTCTGCCCCCTTTTATTAACCAATAATCTATTTTTTCTTAGAAACCAGATTTCTTTTAATGCACCTTTAAAATAATAGATACTTGATTTTTAAGAGTACATGAATTCTTTCAGGATTTTGCTAAGTAAAATGGGAAAATATTTAACAAATGACTTAGAATATCAATTTTTAAAACTTAAGGTATTCCAAGGTCTCTGGAAAAGTGGCACACTTAATATTACATGGAGCAGAAAACATGCTTTAGAATAGTGTTCAGTGTTAAGGAACAATGTGCTTAGTGAGTAATTGAGCTAAAATATCCTCTGTGCAGTGCCATTTCATAAATACAAACTGCAGGCTACAGAAATCAGAGTTTTCTTCTTTGTGCTTTTTTTTTTTTAAATCCATTTCCAGGCCATCGTATTAAACATTCTCTTCTTATTACTTTTGAAGTATCATGAAATTGAATATTAAAGAGGAAACTGTTACATATATGATGGTTTTATAGCTTGGAATATCTATGTAAGGTCTACACAGTCTGGCAGACTGAGGCTAGCTACAAGACCCAAGAATTACCCCGAGTGTTGTAAAACGACCTATTTCCTACCCTGTTTGGTGAATCAGATAGCATAATTAAAAGCTTGTTGTGGATTTCTATGTATTTTGCAAAGCTTACTATACTTTGCAAATACAGGCACTCTGATGCTTTATCTCATTTATGAGTATGAATATCACAGATATATTTTCAGTACACATTTGGCTAACTTACACATTTGAATTTTGCTTTGGTAATAAACAATTACTGCACAGGAACAAAGTAACCTTTAGGCTCTATAATTACCACAGCTTTAAATTTGAATTCCCCATCACTCATTACTATGCTAGATATAGAAAGAATGCAGGGCCTCCCAGGCTTCCCTCATGCATGCTAGGCAAAGGTCCTTTCTTGTCTATGATTTAACAATGTAGGAAACAGTGTTGTTTTCTACTCCAATAGTGGGTGCATATCACCTCCACTTAAGGGTACTGTTTTCTGAGTTATTGGTGCTTTCCTCCTTTGTGTGTGTGTGTGTGTGTGTGTGTGTGTGTGTGTGTGTGTGTGTGTGTGTGTGTGTATGTGAAGCCTTTAAACTGAATGCTCAGGTGAATACAGGATCTTAGAACTGCTGGATTATTTTTGACTTCTCAAATGGCTATTTTGTTTTTGTTTTTAGACAGGGGTCTCAGTATGTCGCTCTGGCTATCCTTGAACTAACCGTGTAGACTAGGCTAGTCCAGCCCTGCCTGGGATTAAAGGTTTGTACCATCACTCCAGACCCTACCACATTTTTTAAGTGTTTTACTCATCCCTTTGAATATGACAAATACCCAGTAGATGTCTAATTTTTTTCCTCCAACTCATTGTTAGTCCATGATTTTTAATTGAATCAAGGCAAATCTATTTTCTGGAATGCTATCCTTGACCCCTATTGAGCAATTATGGTTCTGAGTAATTTTCATAACTTTTTCCCACTGAAGGCAAGTTCATCATAAAAATTATTTCAGCTATGTATTCATGTACTAGAAAAAGAAAGAGCAGTTGACTTTCAATTCTGGTAATGTCTTAAGTATTGCTTCTTTATTACACGTCTGCTATAGCCCTACACTGTAAGCCCTTCCAAACACATAAGGTAGAAATGATATATCGATCTAAAATTTCTAGTGCCTTGCCACTTCCTAAAGCATTCTAGTGAAAATCTGCTTAGCAAAGCGTCTAATCTATTATCTAAGGAGCTATATTTAGGTTATCTTTTTTTTTTTCTCAAGCATCAAGTTCTAGCCTGGGGAAATGCCCGCGTGCGCTTAAGGGTGGTGAGCTGCGAGCTGGGCCAGGTGCAAGACTCGCAGAGATGTTTTTGTCTCTAGTCAACTGTTTCTATATAAAATCCCGCTGGTCTGCACTACCGCAGACGAGAGTTAACTGCAGCGCTCCTTAATCCTAAACTAACTCAAATGTATCCAAGGCAGGTCTGCCACCTATTTTTAAGGTCCTGCAGAGGTCCGACAGGGTGTATGACTTGGGATCCGAGCTTCTGGAACCAATACAAGCAAAAGCTTGGAGGGTCGAGGATTAGCAGCCCTCGACCTGGCCCGGACGGCCCTGCGAGCCCAGAGTTTCCGGGTCTTATTTTTCTGTCACAGACTTAGAGAAACCGCAGCGCCCCGCAGCACGGCAGGCGGAGTGACTTTTGCGGGCTGGCGCCGGGGTGGAGAGAGCGCGGGGCAGCGGCGGGGCGGAACGCACTCGGAGCCAGCAGAGTTCGGCCATCGCGCTCAGGCGGCTTTCAGAACGCTCCCAGCCGCTTCCGCGGCCCCGCCCCCGCCGGGGTTTCCCCGCCGCCCGTCTCATTTGCATGGCGCGCCCCTCCCCCGCTGCCATTGGCCGGCGCCGGGCCCCGCCCTCCCCCCACTCCCCTCCCTCCGCCCTAGGGTTCCGTCCCCCGAGCGCCCAGAGCTGCGGGCAGCGGGCGGACTGTTAAACCGCGGCGGCGGCGTCAGCCGGGGCGGGAGCGGGGCGCGCTCTGGAGACGAGTCGGCGGCGCCCCGGGTGGGGGGAGGCGGGCGGACAGCTAGAGATCGCCTCGGCGGCCCCCACCACGGCCGGACCGAAGGTGCGGCGGCGGAGGGCAGCCAGGGCGCCCCAGCAGGCGAGTGGCCGGCGTCGCTGCGGCGGGCTGAGGGGGGTGGGTCTCCTCGGCGGGGCACGGCGGCGGCGCGGGGCGGGAAGAGCGGAGAAGACCGCCGGGTGGACTCGCGGGCTCGGCGTCCGCCGGGCAGTCCCCTTTGCACCCCGAATCCTGCTGGCCGTTGGACTGCGGGCCCCGGCACAGGACCGTGCTTTGGGGCAGGGGTCGGACCGCAGCCAAATTTAAACGGCTAAACCTAACAGCCTTGGCAGATACGGCGGGGGGGGGAGGGCGGGGCAGGGGGCGGGCCTGGACGCCAGTCACGTGGGAGGGGCGGGGCTTGGCAGGCCTCCCTTTTGTTTTGGCCGGCGCGTGCGCAGAAGTCGGAACACGTGGTTTTTCTTGGGCACGCCCCCCGCCTCCCCCGCCCCCAATCCTGGAGCTGCCGCGCCTCTCCGGCGGGTGTGGGGAGCTCGGTGGGGAGCTTTCCATAACTCGGAGCTTGACTGGCTAGCGGCGACATTTATTTCTTCTTATTTTGGGCCGTTATGGGTTTGACCTTTAGAATTGTTTGGGGTGGAAGGGGTTGTTGTGGTTTACTGAAAGGTAACGGGTCCGAGTTGATGTTGCAGCTTGTGCCCAAGAGAGGAGAGGACTGGCTTTGCAAAAGAAAAGTAGTGTTTGGTAGGAAGAAATAAATGCAGGACGACGGTGTTGTGTGGTGTCGAATCGGGGAAGGAGTTGTTGGGCTGGACCTTGCAAGGGGCAAGCGCTGCGCGGGCGTCCTCGGTGCACCCGCAGAAGGGGCGGTCGCGGTTCCCTGTCCCTGCTGTTCCCTTCGCGGGTTCCCGGGAGATTGGAGTTGTGGGAGTCGCCTTCTGGCTTTGATTCCCTCCAACTTGGACGCACTAACTGCTGGAGAGACTAAAAAAGATTGGCAGTCACCGCCTTTAATAGTTTAACTTTGTGTCTGTAGAAAGGTTTTTAGATCCTGATTGGACCGGGCAAGTTAGTAACATAACTTTCCCGAACCTGTTACTGAGCACAGCTAGCAAAACAGGCAGGATTTGAGGGTAGAAGTAGCTCTAAAAATAATTTGACAGTGGAGGAAGAAAAAAAGCGCAGGTGTGGAACGCAGATTGTTTAATAATGCCGGTGGTTGATTTCTGGGGTTTCCAGAAAGCTAACTAGCTGTTTCCTTGGGCAAGTCACAGCCTTGCTGATACATCTGTTTCCTCTGGAAAACCGTTTCGTAATACAGTCTCTGCCTTAAAAGAGCGTAATGAAGATCACGTGCTTTGTGTTAGTGAGCGAAAATCACCACGTAATGTGGTGGTATAACAAAACCTCAGTTTTAAACAAAGCCAGCATATTTTCGGAATTTTAAGAATAAGCCGTGAAATAAGATATATTTGATTTTCGTCAGATCTGTTGCACTTTTTGTTTAGTTTCTGGCCATTTAACCAGGTTGGCCTCTGGACTTGCTGTGTAGTCCAGGACCCTTTAGAACTGACATTATAGGAGCCAGTGCCTAACTTTATGATTAAGTTTCTCTTCACGTTTTTAAAGATGATTCACTGTCAAGGTCTGCCATCACTTCTTTATAGTTTTGATCTACAGAAATTGTTACTCCCCTTTCTCAACCTTTCTAGAATAATTTTCTTAAAGGTGAAACTTGTAATCTTGGCCAGTAATAGCACACTTTTACAAGATCTTGGTAATAGGTATCTTTCCAAATAACAGCTGCTACTTTTCTTACACGTTATTATAAAATTGCCTGGAAAGCTTTGTATTTCTCTATTTTTCTATCATCTATGTGTAATTTAACCTAAAACCGGAGATCAGACGTTTTCAGTTAATTTAAAAGCAGAAACATTAAATATTATTAAAAAACATTAATATTCTCTGAAAATGATTTTAATAACTGTTTAACGTTTCATCGTTTGAGTATATTTTAAGTTTTTCCTATTGGCAGATGTTTGGGTTTTTCTAATATTTTGTGTAAGTTATTACACAAATCTTTGAAATAGTATACTCCCCTTCCCCCCCTTAGATTTGTAGGAGAGGAGTTACTGAATCTGAGCCGCTTTTTAAAGTTTTTATGCTCTTATGACTCCCCAATTTTGAGCATGTGGTATCATACTCATAGAGGTATGAATGTATCTCCTATCATATCCGTGTTTATCACCCAGGTTTGGCTTGATGGGGCAAATCTTGTTTTAATTCGCATTCTGCTTCCCCACTACCACTTCTCTGTGGGCATTTCCTAACTTACTGTTAGGTACTTGAGAGAAAATGGCTTCATAGTGGATGTACAATAAAGACTTGCCAATTGGGTGCTAATATTTTAACTTTCTTTCTTTCTTTGTTTTTTAAACGATGAGCAGTTAGGAAATTTTTTTTTTTTTTTTAGGGGTACATGGTTGTTAATGTAGTAATTGATTGAGCTGTTTGGGTACTTGTTCCTTAAGGCCTCACTGGTCTTGATAGTTTCCTATTAAACGTTCCAGTAGGTAACTTCCCATTGTCTTGGCATGGCACACCCAAAATGTCCCATCTACTTTTTCTGCTTGTATCGTCGCTTATCCACTTGGGTCCTCTTTACTCACTTATCACTCTTCCAAGGAGCTACTGTGAACATTTCAAATCCTGGTCATTGTAATTTCTCTTGTAGACTCTGTGTTAGACAAATAAGAAGAGGATGGTGTTTACAGTTCTGTGAATTGTCCCTGACTGTTCTTAACAGCCCACTTGTTTCTGCCTGTGGCGTTCCTTAGAAACGCTACATGCAGCAAGCTATTCTTGCTTTCATGATGCCTTTCTTGGGTTTAGACATGTCTTGTTCCTTTACCTTTGTCTGTCTTTACTATATTAGGTGTCAGTTGAAGGAGTAGAAAGTTGCTTCCTTTAGGTTTAGGACTGTCTTTAAGGTTGGTGTTGGCAGAGTTTATTAAACTGTTACAGCAAAGAATGAGACCGCTTTGTAATGCAAATGACAGTGGGAAATTAGCAACCAGTTTATAACTAATGTGTGTTCTATCTGTTCTAAAAGCCATTACTTCATTACAGTACTATAATAGAAAACTCATACAAAATAACTAGAATATTATCTTTCATACTTTATGCAGTATCTTAGAAAGAGAAAAACTATATAATTTTCTAAATTTTTCTCCATTTTCTCTGAAATGATGCACTAAATGAACATTACACAGATTTTTTTTCTTGCCTAGTCATGAAAGATAAAAACGCAAACATGTTAGTAAAAATGATACCATACTTGCCAGTTGACAATGTATAATGAAAATTGAGGATAATTCATAATGGATTCTTTTTCTTTTTCTTCTTTTGAAGACAGGATGTCCCTATTTGACCTGGGTCAGCTTGGAAGTCACTGTAGTCAACACTACCTACCCTGTAACTTATCTTTTAGTTTCTCTTTCATGTTGGGATTTTACTTGGCCACAAAGGAAAATTTGCATACTAAATGTTATTTTTATTTCTTCAAAACCACTCATTTCTATATTGATACAAAAGTTCAGCTATTTATAACATTTAAAATTTGTTAATATTTTAGATCACTCATGAATTTTGCAATGTTTCAAGTTCTCTTTTAAGCTCTATAATGCCCAGAATTCTTAGGTATGTCTTTAGAAGTTTAAAAAAACAAAACTGAAAACCGTACTTGGTAGTAGATCTTTCATCAGTGTTGAGCTGTGTGACTTTAAATTCCCCAAATGAATAGCCTGAGCAAATGTGTGATAATGCACTTTTAAATGCAAATTTCTGCATTCAAATTGATGTACATAGGGAAAACTTCATTTACATTCTTATGAGTCATGCACTTACAGCAGAATAGTAATAATTCTGCTTCAAGTATGAGCTGTTTGATCTGTTATGTGGCCACCCAAGTGGCTTTATCTTTAATTAAATTCCTTTAGTCTTCAAAGAGAGTTCCTTTTTAGGCATAGTTTTCAAAGTAGAAGAAGCTCTTATAAACATCATAGACTACAGAGTGTTGAGCTAGCTATATTCAGCCCATGCCAAAGTACTGCAGAGTTTTCTGTGACAAACAGAGAATTCCTCTAAAAGAAGCACATAAAGAAATCTGGAAATACGCTATACTTTGCATTTGGGCTTTCATTAATTCCTATTTTTTTGTTACTTTAAAACTTTTTTTTAAAAAATGGTGCGACTATCTGAGTGTGTGGGTTTGTGTGAGTGCAGTGTCTGATAGGCAGAAGAGGGTGTGGGGTCTCCTGGGGATGGAGGTACAGGTGACTGGCTGACCTACTGGGTGTTGGGGTTGATATGTACTATTAATGCCTGAGCCATCCCTTCAGCCCAGTTCTCATAGTTCTGTGAGATAAAAATTCAGCCGCTATGAACTCATGCTCCTTAGTGTTTTACATTGCATCTTTGCTTTTATATGAACAAGTCAGAAAAATTGAATTCTCTTACATTTTTAGCAGTGTTTAAAAGCCCAACTTGGCCCAGTGAGATGACTCATTTAGTATCGGTGTTTGCCACAGTCTGACTGGGCTGGATCCCTGCAACATGAGTAGTGGAAGGAGACAACCGCCTACTTCCACTAATTGTCCTCTGATCACCCCGCCACATGCTAACTAAATGTAAAGACAAAAACAAAAAAAACAAAACAAAACAAAACAAAACAAAACAAAGCTCCATTTGGTTAGTTACTTTTCTTTATTAGCTTGGGCCAACTTCATGAAATAGTTAAGTCCTATATGTGGGAATAAGCTTTGGCGCTTTCAAGTACTTTTGGTAGAGTTTTTTTTTTTTTTTTTGGTTGTTTGTTTTGTTTTTTAAATAGGTGAATGTGCACCTTATACTCTGTATGTAAGAGAATAGGATTTATCAAAATTAAAATTACAGTTAAAAGTAAATTTAATGTTTGGGAGTAAAGCTGGAGAGAATATTTTCCAAAGACAATATGGAATGTTTGCATGCATTCTAGAATATAGAGCATAACAAAAATTTGAAGCAATATAAGGGTAGGAAGTCAGATTTTAATATTCATTTTATAGGAGGAACAGTGGTTCTTATCTGGATTATCAGATTCAAGTTTGAAGGTATTAGGACTGGGTAGTATTTAAAGGGCTAGATTGTAATTTTCTTTCAGGAAACGTCCAGAATCATTTGATATAAGTTACTTATTAGCTGTAAAGGTTTGATTACTGAGTGAACCAACTCAATAGTAATTGTCTTGAAAGTTATCTCACTATGGAAATGCAGGTTTTGAAGGATAAGTGCTTTTGCTATGTTTCATGATCTCCAGAGGTTGGATTACATTTAGTTCATGCTAGACTCCTAGATATAAATGTGCTATGAATCTTAAAAGTACAGCTTAAGCAACTAATAAAAACATCCTGGGGACAAGGCAAAGCCTTGCATTTGTAATAGTACAATTTTCGAATCATTAAACTCAATCTCAGTGAATGTTCTTTGGATTACATTGTAGACTAAAATTTTAGGATTTATGATGTAGACTAAGTGCAATCCAGTTTGCTCTTTTTCATGGATGGATTTGGTTCTATAATGGTGAAGTTAGGATGCACTAAAGAAGTAAAGCATGGCTGTGACGTGTTTCTTATCTAAGTTATGAGTTTTTTCTCATCTGTAAAAGTCTTCTGTGACTTCTGGGTTTTCAAAGAGCAGTTATTTGGATCCGGGTTGTTTGTTGAAAGGTTATTTACTTGACAGAGTGTTTATAATGGTTTTGTGATAAGCTTTTGTAATGTCATTCACAGAACCATAAAATTTCTGTCTGCCAAGGTATTAATAACTTTTTTTTTAAAAGAATTTAAACTGAAATAGAAGGTGAAAAACTTGTGAAATGAAATAGAATTGGATTTTGGATTATCAAATACTCTTTCCCTAGCAGAGAATAAGACTGTGTAGTTGCTCTCTTTCAAACACTTTCAAAGCTTATAGTATTTACTTTAAAATCCTATTAGTTTGATATCTGAGTGTGTGTCTTTCACAAGAGAAAGTTTATTTTTCCAAAACAGTTTTCCCCCTTCGAGGTCATTAGACTAAACTTTTTAGGAAAGTGTGACATTATACTTGAGTATCTAGGATGTACTCAAAATAAATATTCCTTACCAATAGTAGTCATATCTGGAATTATAGAATGCAGTTTTTTTGTATTAGACATTTCTAGATTTACCTAGGATTAAATCTCTCCACCCTATTATGCCTGTAGTTAGAAAGTGATCAGCATACTTTTTAGATAATTGTTGGAATTTGTTTTCTCTATGTTGCCACTACTGCAGGTGCCTACATATATTTGGTAAGATAAATTTGTGGATTGAAAATTTGCAGATAATGGTTGATTCCTGGTTATTTATGCAACTATGTTTTACCCTCATCACACACTTGAGCATTTGAAATGAGGCTCTTGCTACATTAAGACTGTGGTAAAGAAACTGGACTTTTGAAGATTTTCTACATATAAAGATTACATACAGCCTTATTAAGAAAATTCTATTAAAAAAAAGTCAGGTGGTGGTGCGTGCCTTTAATCCCAGCACTAGAGAGTGAGGGTAGGAGGCTCTCTGTGAGTTGGAGGCCAACTAGGTAAACTATGCAGGTTGATGCAGGAAAACTATGAATTTGAGGCCATTCAGTGCTACATGTAAGAACCTGTCTCTAAAACTAAGGTTTGTTGGTATAGCTCTAAGTCATAGAGAGCTTTCCTAGTACTCGTGAGATCAGGTTTGACAACTGCACCACGGGGCTGGGGATTTAGCTCAGTGGTAGAGTGCTTACCTAGGAAGCGCAAGGCCCTGGGTTTGGTCCCCAGCTCTAAAAAAAAAAAAAAAAAAAAAAGATAACTGCACCACACATACATGCAAATGTTATAAGAAATTTTAGTATATAATTTTAAATATATTACTTGTTATGAACATACTATTATACAGTAACAATTTCATGTAATACTTGAACACAGTGTTTAATTTATTAAGGAACATAAATTATATGAATTGATTTGATGTTCGTTCTGCTGGATTTTCTCTAAATATGGGGTTTGGTGTCTCACATAAGTTGGGGAAATTATTAGTCATATTTATTACTTCTGTGGTTTCTTTTCTTTTATTGTTTCCATTACATACATTTTCTCTTTCTATAACTATCCCATAATGTTCCACATTTCAGATTTTTGTTATGCTGGCTTTTTTGCTTTTAATTTTTTTCTTCTCCTTTTTTTTTTTTTCAATTTGGAATTTTCTTTTGATATGTCTTTTTTATTGAGAGCTTTGTTCAGACACATTAAGTTTATTACATAAACCATGCTTGCACATAAACCATGAAAAGCATGTGGAGGCTGAAAGCTAGAGCAGACTGGAGCTTGGTGTGTCTTTAATTTAGAGTACACAACCAAAAACAAAACCCAGGAAGCTTTTCAACAGCTTTCTTAGAAAGTAATATACCTGGTAACTTTTCCTGTGCTTGCTTGCCCTTGTATTGTATACTTTTGAGTAGGTGGTTGTCTTGATTGTACTGCTGAATTTTGATGTTTCTTACTAAAGATATTTTCATTGTCCTTTGGGGCCTGTCCTCCCTTTCATATAAACACTACTACACTCCCTAGTCTTGGTTCTGGCTCCTTTCCCTTGTTCCTACCCTCTGCCTAGGTAAACTCCTGGTCCTTGGCTTTAAATACTATTTATATTCATGACTTCTCCAAGTCCTGTCTCTAATTATGACCTCTCATTTGAACTCTACACTTGTTTGTCTGACTCCACTTGGGTGACTGATGCATACTTCAAACATAAAATGCCCCAGTACTTAAAAAAAAGGTTCCCAAGTCTGTTTCAAAAATATCACCACTGACCATGCATTTGCTGAGAAAAAAAAAAAAGTAAACTGCCTAGAACATGATGGCTGCAGAAAGAATAGAAAAATCAAGGCCAGAGTAGTAGATATAGCCAGACCACTGACTTTATACTTAAGCTGAAGCTAAGGGTTATTTTTTGGTTTCTTTTTTCCTCTTAAGCCCAGCAAAACATTGGTCATCAAAAGTTTTGTTGACTCTACTTTGGAATATATTTAAATTGACTTTTCCTCATTCTTATTAATACCTCCAAGCAACCAGTTTGGCTCGCATTGATTCAGTGACTGCATCCCTGGTTCCTCTGCATTCAAAGTCTTTTCTATAGGACAGCCAGAGTGAGTGAACCTGCTGGCCTGCTTCTTTCTCTTCCTCCGTCTTCCCTTTCTCCCTCCCCTTCTTTCCTTCCAAATCAATCAAATCAAGTTATTTCCTCATATAAATTTCTAATAACTCTGCTTCAGCCTAAGTATAAAGTCAGTGGTCTGGCTTTATCTACTACTCTGGTCTTATTTTTTCTATTCTTTCTGCAGTCATAGGCATAGTTTACTATGTTTTCCCCATAAGCACATCAAGCTTATTCTTGCACTAAACTTCCTGTACTTATATTTTGAGGGGAAGGCATACATCCTAGGTGCTTCTTAGCTTGTCATTGTTTGAGATCTTAGAGCAGATATCACCAGGAAGCCTTGAGAAGCCTACCTGCAACCACACATCCAAATTTTTGCTGGTGCCAGTATAAACATGCTCTAGACTTCAGATGTGATAAACACTTATAGAACCTTTATTTACTAGATATTTGATCTACTCATTGTCTTAGTTACTTTTCTATTGCTGTGATAAGACATCATGACGTAGGCAAGTTATAAAAGAATTTAATTTGGAGCTCATGGTTCCAGAGTATTTGAGTTTCTGACCTTCTTGGTGTTCCACAGGGGGAGCATGGCAGCAAGCAGCAGATACTGAGCAGTTGCTAGGAGCTCACATCTCTATCCACAAGCAAAATATAGACAGATCCCACTTGGGATAGCAAAGGCTTTTGAAACCTTAAAACTTGTTCCCAATGGCACACCTCCTAATCCTTCCCAAACAGTTCCACTAATGGGTGACCAATTATTCAAATAGAATTGAAATCAACACATTTTATAGCCATTTTTCACATGAATGTAGCTTTTTAAAAATATAAAGATACTTTATATTTAAAATAAATTCTCTCACTCTCCCTCCCTTCTCTCTCTAGCATGTTCCTCTATACACTATGTGAGGGTAGAACTCTTGCCTTGTTTGCTGCATCTTTCTAGTATTTAGGATAGTATTCATGTTTACCTATGAAAGTTTCAAATGAATTGTTGAATTTTAGAATGAATATATATATATATATACACACACACACACATATATATATATATATATATATATATATATATATATATATATTACATGGAGATAAAGACTCAAGCTTCTACCTAAGGCAGACAATTATTTTATGACTTAAGACTCAAGCTTCTACCTAAGGCAGACAATTATTTTATGACTTAGTGACTGTTTTTTTTCTGCTTTTAATAAAGCAAGTTGACTAAAGTCTGTGATTTGTACATTTAATTTTCATTTTTAAATGATAGTTTTCTAGCTATCTTTCATAACCATTATGAAAAAGGTGTGTGGTGTAGCTGATTGTAATATTCTTAGTGAAGAACAGATGGTTTAATTTGTAGTTAGTGTCTTACTGCCTTTCTAAAGTTGACGTCCAAAGCACAGGATACACATTTAAGTTCTACAAGGTAATCGTGATTGTATTAAACTGAAGAGTGAACATAAGGTAAATTTACAGAATTGTTCATTATTGTGTGCTTTTAAAGTGACAAGGCTTTGTGTATTTTGCCTTTACTCAATCATCTATTTTGTATGTTAATGAAGTATATTCAACTAAGAATAAATTAATTAAAGTTTGTATAATGATTGGAGCCATCATTCAGAGTTAACATGAATTAATGACAACTCAGTTATTTACAACTACTGTTTTAAATATTTAATTGGCTGGGTTTGGTTTCACATGTTTTTAATCCTAGAACTTAAAAGGCAGAGGCAGGCATTTCTCTGTAAATTTGAGTCTAGCCTGGTCTACTTACAGAGTTCCTGGCTAACCATAGATACATAGTGAGACTATATCTTCAAAATGAATAAACAAATAAATAGATTGATAGAGCGGTAGATAGGCAGATAATCAAAAGGTTGTTGTATTTAGTGCTTACTTAGCTTTGAGAAAGTTCAGTTAATTTTTTTCTTTTGGTGTCATATCTTAAAAAAATCCAGTAATAAAATACTACAAAAATTTTCTTTCTCTTTTCCCTCTTAGATGTTTTTAAGAGTTCTAGCTTTTACATGGGTCTAACCATTTTCATACATGGTATGAGGTATGTGTTGAGATTCATTTTTTTCTCTACAGCAAATTGTGAGCTTCCCAAAATATCGCATGTGTGTAGTGGCATATTTCTGATCTGTTTTCTTTCCTGTTTTCTGTTTGCTTATCCTTAGCTGGTAAAGCATTGTCCTTAACCAAATGTCAGTACACAGTGTGAGTTCTTCAAATTTGTTCTTTTTCAGAATTATTTTTGGCTATTTTAGTTCTTTTGACTGTAAATCATTTTAGTCAGTTTGTCCGTGTCAATAGAAATTCTTCCAAAGTTTGGTTGAAATTATGTTTAATTTCACAAGTCATTTCGAAGAGAGTAAGATCATAGCAATGTTGGGGAGTGGCTCCCATGAGTGCAATGTATTTATGGAAGTCATCTGGGTATTGTTTGTGTTTTATATCAGTGTTTTCTCAGTGTATGGATCATGCACATTTTGTCAAATTTGTTTTGTTATGACTAGAAGTGGAACTCAGGGCCCTGGTGCATACTAATCTTTATCGTGGAGATGTGCTAATTCTGCTAAGTATGTTTGGAGGCGTTATTAGAATTGTTCTTTTGGGAGGTGCATTAGAGTTCTTTAGATGAACAGAGCCAATAGTCTGAAAAGAAAAGGAACTTATCAGAGTGACTTACAGGTTGTGTTCTAGCTATGTGAACAGTGGTCTCCCAATGGACCGGCCAAGAATGCATTAGCTTTTCAGCCCATAAGGTTGGACGTCTCAGCTGGTGTGTTGTCCTGGCTGTGTTGGAATCAGGACAAAGTCGGTTCTAGTACCAGCAAAAGAATTACTCAGCAACAGCAGGGAAGATGAGCTTTCCGCCAGAATGAGGGCAAAGCAAGCAAAATGCCAAAGCTTCTTCCAGGTCCTTTTATGTAGGCTGCAACCAGAAGCATGCCTCTGATTTAGGGTGGGTCTTCCCACCTCAAATGATAGAATCAAGAAAATCCTTCACAGGTGTGCCCGTCTTAGGTTTTAATTGCCCCCAGATGTAGTTAGGGTGACAACCAAGATTAGCCATCCAGGAAACATTGGAGTTATTACTGTTTTCAATTTTTCTATGTCTGGTCTGGCTTTTCACATCTGTGGTTAGGAAGTACAAATGGTTTAATATTTTGACTGTGTCTGTAGCCTGACTCAGTGCTTGTTAGGATGAATGTTCTAGAACTTTTTTTTTGTAGATTCCTTGAGATTTTCTATGTAGAAATAATGATGTGTTGATGGCGAGGTTTATTTTCTAATGTTTGCCCTTCCTTTCTTGACATAGGTACATAGTAGCTCTTCTAGAATGACACTAAAAATGGATGATGAGAATATTTTCTTCATTCTCAGTTTTGGGGAAAGACACTATCAAGATATAAACTGTAGACTTTCATGATTTTTGCTGAGTTAAGGAATTTCTTTCCTTTATCCTAAATTTCAGTTTTTTTTCTTTATAAGTGAATTTTACATTCTGTGAAATGCTTTTACTATATGAGATCCTGTTTGTTTTTTTTTAAACTTTGATATGGGGAATTTCAGTGATTGGTTAAAAAAATGTTGAACCTGCCTTGAGTTCATGAAATATGCCATACTTGATTGGGTCACATTATCCTGTTTGTATAGTGCTGTAATTGTGCAGTCACTGTTAAAATAGTAATAGATATTTTTACTGGTTATCACTATATCAGTCCTGAAACACATTTGAAAATGTGCTTCAAATGTATTTTGATGACCTGCGATGGTTATGGTAGTGTGTCTGTGTAATCCCTGGGTTTAGGCTGGAGAGACAGAATGATCAATCAGAGACAGACAGGCTTGTCAGGAAGTCAAGGCAAGGTTCTACTGCATAGAGTTGAACCACTAGTTCATGAACTTGTGTAACAAATACAGTGCAGGTACATTAGCCAAGCAATATTTTAGTGTGGGAGTTTAGCACATAGGCTAAACTTGCCTTTAGAGGATAGAGTGATGGCCTAGTGGTTAATAATGTTCACTGATCTTCCAAAGGACCCACGCTCATTTCCTATTGTCTACATGGCAGCTGACAGGGATCAGACACCCTCTTCTGGCTTCCACAGGCGCTACACACACGGTACATAGGCATACATGCAAGTAAAGCACACATAACATAAAATAAAATTGAAAAAACAAAACCCTGCCCTAAACTGTATTCCTTCCCAGAGTGTAAAGAGCATCTGAGGGTGTAGTGCCATGTGGAGAACAGTAAGGCAGTCATAGGAGGAGCAGAGCTGTTTTAAATCCATTGGCCAGGGTCGGGCTTTAATGGAGACCTTAGCTCAGCAAGGTGAATGAAGGCGGTGATTCATCTAATCAGAGCAGTTTTCATACTTAGAAAATAACAAGTACTCTCAGTTGGTTAACACGAAGCCCAGTGTTCCTGGAGTGTCTTAATCCATGGAGAAAACTGTAGAAGATGAAACAGGCGAGAGACCTGATAATGTAGAACTCTGTAGGCCATGAAAATGGTAATTTTAGATTTCATTGTAAATACAGAGCTGACTACTCATTTAGTCAGCAGATATTTATAGTGTGTCTGCTGGTCACATTGTTTTTTCATATAATAGGAAAGTAGCAGGCTAAGCATTACTAGAGTTTGTAAGAGCTAATAATTAAATAAGTTATGACAATACTTTACGAAACTATGCAAATAGGCAAAAGTGGTATTTTAGAATTATTGTCAATTGGAAAATATTCAGACAATTAAATCATGTATGTGTATAAAATTTAAAGAATTAAAGTAAATCACTTATATGTTATACTAAAACCATAATGCATACAAGTGAATGCCTTTCTATTTAAGAGAGATACAGATATTTTCATGCGTTTCTTTTAGTTATACATCACGGAGACATTTCTGCTTTGGTTTTTTGTTTTCAAATAAGGATACATTTGGGAATAGTGCACAGAAGAACCTCATGGGCATTTTAAATAGGGGTTGTATTTTAGCTAGAAGACTATAATCTAAAAGTCTTTATGGCACTATAAGATACAGTCATGTTATAATCTCAAATATAAAAATGACTTAAAAGGTAGTTATCTGTTCCTGGGTAACAGAAGCTCTCTAGTTTTCTAAAACCTTATTTTGCAGCTTCTTTGTCTTGGCTCTCTTGAGGTCTCTCATCAGCTTTAATCAGGTTAGCAGGTGCTGCGGTCCTCTCCCGGCTTGACTGGGGAAGAATCTGATTACTCACAAGCCACCTGTGGGTGTCATCTCTTTGCCATATGGTCAGTCCAGCTCCCAGACGAGCAGTTAGCTTCGTTACTAAGGGGGAAAGGGCAGTAAGAAGGGAGTTTCAGTCTCATCATTATCTTAATCTAAGAAGTCATAGTCTATTATTTCTGCTAGATTTAGTCACCTGGAGTATACCACTCAGTCTATACTCAGGAAGCAAGATTTTGCCCATTTAGATAGCAATAGATGATTCTTAGGACCATTTGGGTGTGTTTGCTTCTGTTGTTGTTTTTGTTTGGCTCTGTATTAGGGCTGTTTTGGAAGTAGAGTGCAGAGCTGTCACAGGTTGTCTATCATTTTGTACCACAGATGGTCCTTAGCCACTTTAATCTTTGCATTTCCTTCTCTCTGTTCTATTCCTTAACGGCCCTACTCGGCTTCCTTGGAGCTCTCCCCTCATCTTCACCCAGGACTCTTGCTTCAGGATACTTTACTTTACGGTCTCTGCTGCAAACCACTCTGATTATAGCCTTAACATCTTGTTTAAACGTTTGCGAGAAATGTGACTGGGGTAAGAGGGGTAAGAGATAGAAATGTTATTGTAGATCTTTCTTGACTACTACATAGGAAGGTAGATGTAAATTACTTGATCAACTTATCATTTAAATCTTGAAGGATTTGGATTTTTTGCCCCAATGTTTTTTTAATCTTCACACACATGAATATTCATATACATATATTCGTGTGTGTGTGTGTGTGTGTGTGTGTGTGTGTGTGTGTGTGTGTGTGTGTGTGAGAGAGAGAGAGAGAGAGAGAGAGAGAGAGAGAGAGAGAGAGATATGTGTGGGGGCACTGTCAGATGCCAGAAGAAGGGCTTTAGATCCCCTGGAGCTGGAGTTCAAAGCCAGTGAATTGGCCAGCGTGGGTGCTGGGAACAGAAAACAGTTCCTGTCGAGAGCAAGTGCTCTTAACCACTGAGCCAGCTCTACATTATGTCCCTGATGTTCTGTAATTATTTTTCTATTTCCATTAAAAGCAGAGTGAATTTCAAACAAAAGTCTTGTTATTTTAATTTCTCTTTTAATATTTAGTATGAACACGAGTCTATTATACTAGAAATCATTGCTTAGTTACACAGAAGTATATTTTGGGATAATTCAAGTTTGAAGGCAGACTCTAAACACATTTGATATTGAGAGATTATAAAATGTGTGTGTGTCTATAAACACACAATGTGTATATACACAAACATCTGTATTTTATCACCTAGTTAACCATTAACTAACATTTGGTCAGTTTACATTTGCTCCTTTTTTCCCAAGTCATAAAATTTATAATGAAAATGAAAAGCCTCTTAAACCATTACTCTTACTTCTCTTTCATGGAACTTGATGTAACTACTGTTATGGGTATGGTAGGTATTTTTCTAGTTCACTTTTTATTAAGTATATAAGCACTTACATTCGTATAGATGATATGCTTTTATGTTTGTGCTATATTTTATGATATAAACTAACGTGTGTGTGTGTGCATGTGCATACCTACACTGTTCATTTTTCTTCTTTCCATTAGTTTTAAAAGTCTTCCCATATTGATACTCTTCAATAGATTATTCCAATATGTTTTATTAATCTTTCCTCTTTTGTTTTATGTCTGAGTTGTTTTGGATTAGTGTTTTGCTATTAGAACCATTTCTCATATAGCTGTGATAAGTATATTTTCTATATTATGTACAAATTATTCAACCAGTTTGTGGCCTCAGTAGATGTGAGGAATTTTGCTTGCTTATTTTTTCACCATAAGTGCTATTTCAGAGTTGAATCATTTTGTCAGTTTGGTGTATGGACACTTGGACTTTTGCTTTGCTGATAGACATTTCTTACCACTGTGATCAAGGAGATGTAAATGGTCATTTAGACATTATTATCTACATGTGCTATTACTGTGTCCTTTACATATTTGTAGCTTTAAAAACTGTATCCTATGTATTCAGACCTCTGTTATGTGTTGTAGATACTGTCTACTTGGGTGTTTGCTGTTAATCCTCTGTGCTTTTTTTTTTCTTTTCTAACAAATAAATTTTTATACTTTTTCTTCATTGTGAAAAGTCTTCTTTCTGAAAGTTTTGGGGAAAATTAAAATGAAAACATACAGTTGTAGCCAACATCTCGGTGCACATAATATTAACAATGTGCCATGTGTGTTGAAAAAGTTATGGAGTGTAATAGTTCCAGTGCCTTAAGTATCATTACAAATTTAAATTAGTTATTTCCATAAAGTTTTTCAGTAAGTTTGCTGATGGAAAGACTTAGTGGTACTAGATTGCCTTTTCGGTATTGTCAGCACATATGTTGTCAGGGCTTCATTCTTTTGAAGTTTGAAGTGATCTTTATTGGTCATCTGACATGGTTTTCCCTATTTACTAGGTAGGAGGAATACATTCTACAGTGATAATTAATAAGCGTGTGTTTGTGAGAGTGGAGAAATATTGTAGATACATTTTTAGGAACATGCCTCAGATCATGCAGTTTCTGACTGCCCCATTACTTTTAACGACTCTGAACTCATGTTTTGCATTCACTTAGGTGTACATATCGACAGTCTGTTGAGCATATGTTACTGTAGTTATTACTGTTGAAGTTGAAAACATCCCAGGTGGAACTTCATTTTAGAAAGTGCTGTTGTTTTATAAAGAAGTATTCCTGTAATTGTGAGATTGAATCACATCTTCAAGTTTGATTAGGAGATTCAAAGTTGTGAGTTTTTTCCTTGACTGTCACTAAACACTGTCGATGATGTGATTGTGAGATGTCCTTGCACATGTATTTGTTATCAACCCTTACTAGGACAGTGTCCAAGTGCATTTTTTCTTTTTTGGTGCTGCTGTAGATAAAACCCGGATCTCACATGGGCTCTCTGTACCAGTGCTATCCCACTGAGTATTTCTCTGGTCTAGTACTGTGCAACTTTAATTGGAATTATGACTATTAGACTCACCACCAGAGTGGAGAATAACAGCTTATTATTGAGATAATGTGGGAAGTGGAGAGATAAAGGAACTCTTTGGGGCCTTGCTCATTTTAATCAGAAACATCAAACATAAAAGTTGCCCTTGGCAAAAGTGTAAGCATCAAGCTTTTGGTTCCTAGACGTTTGATCATGTATTTTTTATGTAATTTTAGGCTTCCAGTAATTATCTCCAGGATTCGCCATGACCCCAGCTCTGAAGGAGGCAACAACAAAGGGTATCTGCTTTTCATCTTTGCCAAATACCATGGAATCTGACAAGATGCTGTGCATGGAAAGTCCGAGAGCTGTAGATGAAAAGCTTAAGGGAGGAGACACCTTCTCTCAGATGCTGGGATTTCCGACTCCTGAACCGACGCTAAATACTAATTTTGTGAATTTAAAACATTTTACCTCCCCTCAGGCTTCAAAACATTTTCAGACAGTTCTTTTAATGAGTTCTAATTCAACACTAAATAAGTATAATGAGAATTATAACCAAAAGAAAGTAATGGAGTCCAACTGCTGCAAGCTGAAAAACGCCCTGTGTAATGGCAGCAGCGTTCAGCTCAGTAAGATCTGCCATTCTCATTCTGAGAATGAGATCATCAAAAAGGAACTCTCAGATACCACAAGCCAGTGCATGAAAGATATACAAATTGTTTTGGATTCAAATCTCACCAAAGACGCTAATGTAGATAAAGTACATCTGCAAAACTGTAAATGGTACCAAAAGAATGCACTTTTGGATAAATTCACTGATACTAAGATTAAAAAGGGTTTATTGCAATGTACTCAAAAGAAAATTGGACCTAGTCACTCAGATGTGCCTGCTAGTTCCTCCGCTGCTGAGAAAGAGGAAGAAGTGAATGCTCGTTTACTTCACTGTGTGAGTAAACAGAAAAGTTTACTTAGCCAGGCTAGAAGAACTCAGAAACACTTGCAGATGCTCCTGGCGAAGCATGTTGTTAAGCACTATGGTCAACAGATGAAATTTTCTATGAAACATCAGCTGCCCACAATGAAGATCTTTCATGAACCCACAACAGTCTTGAGTAATAGTTTACTTGAACACACTGAAATTAAGCCAGAAGTCAACATCTTGGCTTCAGAGAATAAGTTCTGGGATGACACAAACAATGGCTTTTCTCAATGTACAGCTGCAGAAATCCAAAGATTTGCACTGTCTGCTACAGGGCTGTTGTCTCATGTTGAAGAGGGTCTGGATTCTGATGCCACCGATAGCAGCTCAGATGACGAGTTGGATGAATATACCATTAGAAAAAATGTGGCAGTGTAAGTGTACAATTACTGGATTTTCTCCTGTTCTCCATATGTAGCAATTCTATTGGTTTCAAGATATGTCATAAGAAATTATGTTTTCTAAAATTATACTGCCATTATCTTTAAGTTACAAAACACTAGTGAATTTTAAAAATGTTTTACTTCTTTTTTCCATACAATATATTTTAACATTCTTCTTCCCTCAGGACCTTCCCAGATCTTCCCCACTCTTTATCACCCAACTTCATGGTCTTTCTTTCTCTCAAAAAAATAAAGAAAACAGAAGAAACAACAATTAAACGAAAAACAAAAAAAATCCTGAAAAAAAGAAGACAAAAATTTATCAAAATAACCCAAAAAGCATGGGGGGGCCGCGCGCGCGCGCGCGCGCGCACACACACACACACACACACACACACACACACACACACACGTCAACACCATGGTGTCCTGCTTTTCAGAAACTATTAATCCATTGCAAATAGGTTCTTGGTTAGAGTGGGACGTTGTATCTTGTCCTCAGTGCTGGGACTTTGTCTGAATCTGTGGAGTCTTGTGTTTATCGTCACAATTTCTGTGAGGTGTGTCTCTAAGAAGAACTGTTTTCTTTAGAATCATCTACCATAATCTTTCTGTCTCACATAGATCTCTGAGCCTTAAGGGAAATGTTCTGACAAAGACATCCCACTTAGGGCTGAGTGCTCGAAAGTATCTCACTGTGTCCACATTGTCCAGTTGTGCATCGATTTATTAGCTACCACTGACTGCAAGAGGAAGCTTTCCTATGGAGGGCTGAGTGATAGTCTGCCCTAGGTATAGCAGATTATAGGAGTCATTTCATTTAACGGAATAGGAGGTTTTCACCTAGACCTGTCACCCAGCTAGTCTCAGGTTCTTGGCCACGTTAGCAGTGTCATGTTTGGGTTCCATGGTATGCCACCACTGCACCAGTATGTCTTTCAGGTTTGTTGTATGAAGCAAAGTTTGTAGCCAGATGCGATTGATCATAACTTTTCTCCTCCAGTAGCATGCAAAGTACCTTCCTGCACCATGAGTCAGTAAGTGGGGGTGAAGCTTCTCGTTGTATGCCAGCTTGATTCCTACAAGTTTGATGATATATGTGTGTCTTCAGCAGTAATGCCTTAAACCATCATGTTAATGGAGAGTAACCAATAGCGTTGGGGAAGGGGCCTATCTGTGGGGCTCCTTTGGCCAATGATTTAAAAGGTGTAACCCATTCCTGGCACTGGAGGTTTTACTTGGTGTTATGCCTGGTTGGGGCATTCTCTTCCATTATATGTTGACTCTGTTTAAATTCCTCTCATATATGTATGTTTGGAAACCTCTACAATGTTTCTATGTGGCTTTTTAAAAGGCCTTCAGTGTTGTCTTTCTCCATATTCCCACCTTTACCCTGCCTTTCCTTCTTCCTCAATTTAATCCTCCTATTTTGGCCCTTTATAACACTAGACTCTAGTTAGTCCTTGGTTTGAAGATCTCCTCCTCTTCCCTGGTTCTTCACTAGCTTCTTAACCTCTGTGGTTATTCATATTGAAACATATCTAAAACACAAAAGCTGACATCCAGATATAAGAGAAAACATGGAATATTTGTCTTTTTGGCCTAGATTACCCCAGTGGTGGCTGTTAGCTGCATCAATTTATCTGAAAATTTCACCACTTTTTCCTTAAAAACTGAATAAATAAATAAATGCACCACAAATTTATTACCCATTCATCACTTGCTGAATATCTAGGCTATTTCCAGTTTCTGCTATAAAGAACGTGGATGGATGAGCACGTTCCCAAGAGTGGTGTGCCTAGATCTTGTGGAAGATCTATTTCTAGCTTCTGCAGGAACTACCACTCTGATTTTCGTAATGGCTATATCAATTTGCATCTCTATCAGCAGGGATTAAATGTGCCCTTTTCCCTACATTCTTGCCAGCACATGCTGCCGTTTGTTATTGATCATGGCCATTCTGACTGGGATAAATAGTTTTAATTTGTACTTCCTTGATGGATAAGGATGTTGAACATTTTTAATAGTGTTTTTTCAGTCATTACAGTTCCTCTTGTGAGAACTCTCTGGTATGAACCCCAGTTTTTTCATTGGGTTATTTTTCTGATGTTCAGTGTTTCTCTCTCTCTCTCTCTCTCTCTCTCTCTCTCTCTCTCTCTCTCTCCATATATATATATACACACATATATATGTGTGTGTGTATGTTTGTGTGTGTATATATTATTGAAACTAATCATTTAGCAGATTACAATTGGTTAAAAATTCTCTCCCCCTTCCGTAGGCTGCTACTTTTCTTGAATGATGGTGTCCTTTGCTCAGTACTGAAGCTTTTTAGCTTTATGAGGTCCCATTGTTGTTCTTAAGGCCTGTGCCATTGGCAGCCTGTTCAGAAAATCTGTGCCAATTTTAGTCCAAGACTGTTGCCCACTTCCTCTTCTGTCATGTTTCTGTTTTTGTCAAGTTCAGGGTATCTGGTCTTACTTTGAGGTCTTAGATCCATTTAGAGTTGAGTTTTGTGCAGGATGATAGTGTGATCCATTTTTATTCTTGTAAATGCAGCTATCCAGTTTAGCCAACACCATTTCTTGAAGATGTCCTTTCTTCAGTGTATATTTTTGGTTTCTTTGTCAAAAATCAGATGTCTGTATGTGGAGTTATAGCTGGCTTTTCAGTTCTGTTCACCAATGTGTATGTGTGTATGTGTGTGTGTGTGTGTGTGTGTGTGTGTGTGAGAGAGAGAGACAGAGACAGAGACAGAGACAGAGAGACAGAGACAGAGACAGACTAGTTTTCTGAGCTCACTATGTAGACCATACTGCCCTCTAATCCACACAGAAATACCTTCCTCTCCCTCTCAATGCTGGCAGTAAAGGTGTGCATTACACTTGGCTCAGTGTGTCTGTTTTATAACAGTCCTATAATCCTATAATGTTTTTATTGCAATAGCTCTATAAAAGGACTTGAAATCTGAGATAATGGTACCGTAAAATGTTTTATTTCTTAAGTCTTATGTGTGAGTCAGCTATGCCAAGTGTCAGCCTCAGGATCTTCTGTAAATACTTCAATTCACAAAGTTTATGTTATTCTATTTTATAAGATGGCATAGTATGTGGACCTATGACATTCTCTTGTGTACTTCAGACCATCTATGATTAATTATACTTAAAACAATGTAAATAATTGTTAGACTGTGTTGTATCAGGGATAGCAGGGGAAAACCCTCTCCCTGTTCATGTGGAAGCAGTGTCAGAGATGATAGAAATGTTCTGTATGTTTGGTATATGATAGGTATCATACAGCTACTGAGGTCTCAGTGGTTATAATTTGTGATTGGTTGAATCTGCAGATGTTATGGTATCTATGGATATGGAATACTGCACATACTATTTAAACGTAAGTTACTTTACAATTTGTGGAAAACTTATACATGGGAATAGAAATACTAATCAGGCATAATAAGTAAGCATTTTTTCCTATTCTTGAATGTAATTAAAGCTTGAACCCTTAAGAAATTTCATGGGATGATCCTCGTTGGCTTTGTGAATTTGTGAGTACATGTAAAGTGTTATGTTACTTCATAGAAGGTAGAGTAGAGATTGGTCTTAGACAGCCCAGGCCTGATTTGAACTCATTGTGTAGCCGAAGATGGCCTTGAACTCTTTATAATCTTGCTTGTGCTTCCTAACTGCTGGGATTGTAAGCATGCCTTTGAAGGGCTAGGGTTTTGTTTAATGAGAGAATATAATAGTACTTCAATGCATAATCTCTATTCACATGGAACTATAACAAAGTAGATAGAAAACACGGATTATTTCATCTGCAGTATCTGATGATCTGCTAAGAAGAACTGAGTTTTCAATTTAATTTGACTTGAATTTAAATAGTCACATGGAACATAGTTTGACATTTCTTGGGGTTTAATAATGTTCCTTAATTGATACAACTTCCTGAATATAACCGTGACATTTTGGTTAAAAATAGTCTGCCATTTTTTCAAATTCCCCAAAATGGATCATTATTATAGCATTAGAAACAAAGTTGTTTTTATTACTCAATATAGAAGTAGTACATTTGTTTTTATAATGAGTAAAATGGGAAGCAAAGTGATCATCCCTGTCTCTTGATGTTATGATGTCACTATAACTGAAATTTGCTTGGATGTGGCAACTAGGGCAGTCACTATGCAGGATTTATCTTTCAGGCTGCTATTTTGCTAGTTAATTATATGTGACATCTCATTTAGTTCTGTCAATAACCATGGGAGGTAGTTGTTGCTGTCCCATTTCGCTTAAACCATCACTCCAACATATGGCCATGATCATACCTCCAATCTGTGGCTACTGTATAGATGTCATGCTTCACTCATCCTTGACACCATCCCTGAAAATACATCTGTGTGGCAGCTCCAGTTCCAAAAGAGAGATCAACCAGGACTTTCAGGTCAAAAAGAGACCATAAAGAAGACCCCTGTCCATCTTCCTATTGAAGGGCACAGCAGCCTTTGCTACTTCAGGGACACCCAACTTGATATGTTGAGAACTTGTGTAGTCTTTGCCACTCTGGCCTCAGGTAACCTGAATGTCCTGCCTGCCCTGACTGAAGCAGTGCTGCTGCACTTCACCTTGCTGCAGACAGCGTTGCCCCCATGGATGCTGAGTCTTAAAGAGAAGAACACATCTACTGAATATGTATGTAAAACAAGAAGCATAAAAACAATCCTAGAAATAGTATATGTATACCATCAAAGAGGCACAATAGTTTTTCAATAACTGGCCTCACCGAATATGAATTAACTGCCTCGAAAAGAATTGCTTTAGGGAAGGTTAGCAATCTATGAGAGAATGTGGACAATAAAACCAGACAAATGATATTTCAGTACAGGAGGGAGAGACTGAAATAAAGAACAGAACAGTTTTGAACTGAGAAACACAGTGAAAGGAATGAAAAGTGCAACAGAGGGCGTCAGGCAATGTGCTCAAACAGAAGAGACCTTGAAAGATTGCCTGGGAAAATCCAGTTAGAGAAGAAACTTTAAAGAAGAAAGCCTAGAATACTTGATGGGTTTTCCCAGTAGTGCTAGTCTGTAGTCAGTAATTAAAGAAAAGGTGGGGAAAGTTTTTAAGGAAATAATGACTGAAAACTAATTGTATCTTAGAAAACGTATGTCAAGTACAGGAGAATCAAGAGTTTCCACTTGTAAAAGCACTACAGCAAGATAGAAGCTACTGCCGGCAGGCTGACAAGACAGCTTTGCAGGTAAAAAGGACCACACTGGTTCATGGAGTGTTTGTTCTAGAAAGAACTGACCACTATACTTGTCTTGTGGCATGAGAACACCCAGACATGATACATACTAAATGAATGAAAAACATTTAATTTAAAAAATCACTGTCAGGGTCATGCGGCAAAAGATCTGCATGTAGAAGAGAACTCCCAGGAGGCTGTCATCCAAGTCCACAAAGCTTTTCAAAGCTGAGAAGTATGAAATGACAAACTATTCAAAGAAAAATAAACTTATAGCCAAGAATACTTTACCCCAGCAAAGCTATTCTTCGGAAATGAAGGCAGAATAACAAGCTGAGAAGTTTACCACAAGTAGACCATATGTGTGTGTGTGTGTACATATATGTATATATATATATATATATATATACATATGTATATATATATACATATATATATGAAATCACAAATGGAATTTTCAAGCTGAAAGAAAGTTAATAACCAAACAGGAAAATAAAGTTGGTGGTAAAAGTAAGTAGTCAAGTCAGAAGACTGATTTACTTGAATGTTCTTGTAATAGTGATGTATAAATAACTTAAATCTTTATTGTGAAGGCTAAAAGATTTCCTGAAGTAATAGTAATATGAGTTTATAGTGGTTACAGAATGTAAAAGTGTAATAGTTACAGCAAGTCATGAAATGGGAGAGGAGTAAAAGTTTTTGTATGCAATTTGAGGTTTACATGGGATTTGAGTATGTTCCCCAAAGAAGACATATGTTCCTAGTATAGCAATGTTAAGAGAATGTGTGAGTTTTGAGAGGGGATCTTACTAGGAGGTCATCATGATGATGCCCTAAGGTGGTTCCTAGGCGGATTGCTTTAAGTGTAGCCCCTCACTTGTTTCTCTGCCTTTGAATCTCACCATATGATACCTGACTTCACTTCCATAATGACGCCATTTGGCATAATATAGCCAGGAATTCTTCACCAGAAGCCAAACTGAAGGGGTTGTCAGTCTCTGACTTCCATCCAAACCATCAGCTAAATGGACCTCTTTTCTTTACAGGGTACTGAGTGTCAGTTACTTCACTTTAGTATATTTGCTGCCAGCTTAAAGAAGACTCATAGCTGAATCGTTTTCATGTCTCAAGGCTACCACATATTATTTATTATACCAATATATAATACCATATATTAACTACAGAAAGGATTAAGGAGTCAAAGAATAACAGAAAATCTCTAGATCCTGAAGAAGAAAGGAACAAACATCTTAAAAATAGCAATAATAAAAGTGGCACTAAGAAATCCTCACCTATTAATAGTTAATTCAGTATTTTGAATGAAAAGATAAAATTCTTTTTATAATTTTTTTTGGATATTTTATGTATTTACATTTCAAATGTTATCCCCATTCTCCCCTCTCTCATACCCGCTCCCCCTCCCCCTGCTTCTATGAGGATGCTCCTACTCCCATCCGCCTACTCCTTCAACACTCTGGCATTCCCCTACATTGGGGAAATGAGCCTTCACAGGACCAAAGGCTTTTCCTTCTATTGATGCTGGACAATGCCATCCTCATATGTGGCTGGAGTCATGGTCCCTCCAGGTATATTCATTGGTTGGTGATGTAGTCCCTGGGAGCTCTAGTGGACTCTGGTTGGTTGATACGGTTGTTTTTCCTATGGTGTTGCAAACCCCTTCAGCTCCTTCAGTCTTTTCTCTAACTCCTCCATTGGGGTCCCCTTGTTCAGTCCAATGGTCATCTGTATCAGTAAGGCTCTGGCAGAACCTCTCAGAAGATACCCATTTCTGGCTCTTGTCAGCAAGCACTTCTTGGCATCAGTAATAGTGACTGGGTTTGGTGGCTACATATGGGATGGATCCCCAGGTGGGATAGTCTTTGGATGACCTTTTCTTGAGTCCTTGCTCCACTCTTGTCCCTGTATTTCCTCCTGTAAGTATTTTGTTTTCCCTTCTAAGAAGAAATGAAACATCCATGTTTTGGTCTTCCTTCTTCTTGAGCCTTCATGTGATCTGTGAATTTTTTCTTACATATTTCAAGCTTTTGGGCTAATATCCACTTATCAGTGAGTGCAAACCATGTTGTTTTTCTGTGATTGGGTTACCTCACTCAGGATATTTTCTAGTTCCATCCATTTGCCTAAGCATTTCATGAAGTCATTGTTTTTGATAGCTGAGTAGTACTCCATTGTGTAAATGTACCACATTTTCTGTATCTATTCCTCTGTTGAAGGACATCTTGGTTCTTTCCAACTTCTGGCTATTATAAATAAGGCTGCAATGAACATAGTGGAGCACATGTCCTTGTTATAGGTTGGAGCATCTTTTGGGTGTATTTGCAGAAGTGGTATAGCTGGGTCCTCAGGTACTACTATGTCCAGTTTTTTGAAGTGCTGAATGGATTGGAGAAAAACAAAGGACCAACTATATGCTCTCTAGTAGGATATCTCAGCTTTAAAAGGAGACATAAAGTTCAGGAAGTTAAACAAAAAAAGACAGCCTATGCATATAGAAACAAGAAGAGAACAGGAGTAAGGTATACTTATAGAAGAAAAAAAACAGAAATGAAATACTGTAAAACAAAGGTTATTTTAAATTGGTAAGTAGTTTATCAGATATGAGATTATAAATAACCGAACATTGTGGTAAGTAATTTAGAGGGAAAAAAATGAGACCAGATCTCCCTATGTAGCACAAGCTGGTGTGGAATTTAGCATATAACTGGCCTTGAATTCAGTATCCTGCATTTATCTCCCAAGTCCTGGTGTGCACTCCCATACCTGTCCTTATGAAGCAAATTTGAATATATCTGACAAAACATGTAACTCATTAACAATAGGTTTTAATAATCACATTCGGCAACAGTTTAATCATCCAATAGGCTATCTAAAAACCAACACTGGACTTGGGCTACACTTTGGAACATATAGGACATCATTCCAGAACAGTAGAGTAAAGGCCCTTTGAGGTGCTCGTGTAACGTTCCTTAGAACACATTATAGATAGGACACAAAATAAATTTTAACCAATTGTATCTGATTGAAATTGTGTCTGTGGGGCCAATGAGATGGCTTTACTGGGTAAGAGTGCTTGCCTTGGAAGCCTCACAACCTGAGTTCAGTCTTTGGAGCTCACAGTGAAAGAGAGAACAGACTCCTGCCTCTGCACATTGTCTTGGGTCTCCACTTCTTCACATGGCATGCATAGACCTGAGTCACACCTTTAAAGCACAAAAGAATAAAAGCCATCCAAGCAACAAATCTCCTTCAGGAAACTTTTACACTTGAAAATGAAATGAAACGAGAAGTGAGTAAAAAGTTTGGGAAAATTAACAAATAAATGTAGAAATTAAACAGTTTCCTAGAAAAGCCAATGGATCAATGAGTAACTTTAAAGAGAAAATGTAAAATACCTCAAGAGAAGTTAAAGTGGAAAACAGCATGTCAACATAATGTCGCAAAAGCTGTTAATAAGGAAGCAAATAGAAAAACCTACACAATGAGAAGAACTACGTGAAATCATGTTAAGAATAAGGAAAGTAGACAAAAATGAAGCACTCAGTGGAAAGAGACTGGCATAGAAAAAAAATCAGTAGAGAACAAGAAAGCAATGAAAATATCAGTGAAACCAAATTTTTGCAAATATAAACAAAATCAATAACTTCAATAATAATATAGACTTATCAGGAATAAGATAATAGAGGTAATCAAACAAATATAGATGATTATAGTGTTCTATTAGGAATATTTGTACTCCAACAAACTGGACAATCTAGAGAAATACATAATATATACACAATACCAACATAATAAAAAAATTAAACAGAAATTAAACCTGCCAATGTTGAACAAGGAGATAGCAACAAATATCTGTTAGCAAAAAGCAAGAACCTTTCAGGTGGTGGTGGTGCATACCTTTAATCTGAGCTCTGAGTTGAAGGCTCGCCTGGTCTATAGACTGAGTTCCTGGACAGCCAGAGCTGCACAGAGAAACACTGTCTTGAAAAACCACAAACACACACAGAAAGGTAAGAATCTGTGATGGACTCATTGTTGGATTCTGTGAAACATTGAGAGAATGAATAACAATCCTGATTCTTTCCTAAGAATTGGATAGTACGGACTGCTTCCTGATTCACTTTATAAAGCCAATAGTACCATCCTAGCAAAGTCAGAGAGGAAGGCTGAAAGAGTCAAATAGGCCAGTATCCATAAAGAATAGAAATTCAGTCTTCAACAAAAATAACTCAGTTAAAGGTTTTAATTCATGAATTTAAATAACGTTGCACCATTATCTAGTGGAATTTATTCCTTGGATGAAAATACGAATTAATATGCATCTCAATGATTAGATCACGTAAACAGTACAAGAGTTTACATGATCATCTCAATAAATGGAAAAAATTCAGTTCAACATTCTTTCTTGGTTAAAATCACCAACAAGGTTAGTATAAAAGGAATGTATCTTACAAGATTCAGAGTTAATCTCTTAGTAATAGCAAACTTGAAAGTCTTCCTTTTAAGTATAAGGAACAAGACAAGGATACTTACTATTCAGACCAGAAATTATGAATCACAGAAATATGACTTGTAGTTCTGGAAGATAGGGAGTTTTCAGGTTGAAGAACTTGCACACTCAATTCCTGGAAATGCCTTCATACTTGACATTATCTTCTATCTAGTTTCTCACAAGGTACTGGGAGTGAACAAGCCCACAGACTCTTACTAAGGACATCAGGTCTGAGATGGAACAGAACTAGGCACTTCCCAGTGACTACCTCTTAAAGGACACAGCATTGCTATCAGGCTTCAAGGAAATCTGAGTAGACATCGAAATTCAATCTGCTTCCTCCCAGTCAATAGTGCAATTCCCAGCCAAATCAGCGGAAAGGCTATACAAATGGAAAAGGAAGATGTTAAATAGGTTGTTTAAAAAATGTTACGATCTTATGGGAAAAACAGGTATCCTGAAAATTGGCTGAATATGAAATCAGTAAGCTTGCTAGATATAAAATCAATGTATAGAAACCAGAACTGTTTCTATACACCAAAACTGAAAATGTAATCAAGAATAAAAATTCTTTTTACAGTAGCGTGAAAACGATTTAGGATCGGCTTGATAAAGACAGTGGAAAGCATATATTCTAAAAACTATAAAACATCGATGAAGATGTCAAAGTAGACAAGTGGAAATACTCTAATTATAGGCATTGTGGCAAATGCCTGTAATCTTATTCTGTTCTCTCTGAAGGTTAAGGTGGGAGGAGTTGGAGTAAGTATCTATTTGATTTCAAAATATATTAAAGTTGTCTGAACAGTTTGGTGCTAGCAATGAAAGTAGATATAACTAAGGAGAGGACTTGAGAGCCCAGAATGAGTTTAACTCATTTGTGTTCAATTCATCTTGGAGAAAATGGCCAAAAGCACACAAATGAAAGAGACAATCACTCAAATGCTGGGGAGATGGCACATCTACATGCAGAAGATTGAACTGACTCCTTATACCAGTCCAGGTTCCCACATAGTTCAAGATGGATTAAAGGCCTAAACAAAGTTGTAAGACTAGGAGAAAGTGGAGAGAAAAAACTTGGTATATAGTTCTGGCAAAGATTTTCTGGATTTGGTCTTAAAGCAGACAACAAATGCAAACATAGGCAAATGGGATTGCATTGAATTGAAAACTGAGGCACAAAAAAAAAAAAAAACAGCCTAAAGAATGGAAAATTGCCAATCATACATTTAATATGTTAATAATCAAAGAACATATTCAAGCCAGACAAGCAGTGACAAGAAAACAATTAAAAATCATCAAAGGATTTGGCTAGACTTTTCTCTACCTTCAAATGAAAAACATGCAACTAAACATTACTAATCATCAGAAACATACCAACTAAAACTACAATGAGAAAATGTCTTACATGTAGTAGTATGGTTATCATAAAGTTTACAAGTGCTGGAGAGAATACAGATGAAAGGAAAGCTTTGCATATTGTTGACAATATAAATTAGAACAGCTTGTATAGAAAAAGAAATTTCTCCAGCTAAAACCAGAACTATCTTGTATACTCCAGCAATCCTACTCTGGATATTTCCTGAAGAAACAAAGGCAGTAAATTGAATCATTACTGCATTGCCATGATACTCTTCATTCACAATCAAATATGTAATGGAATATTATTCAGCCTTTGAAAAAAGTGAAATACATCACTTGTCAAGTAATTGAGCATAGAAGTCAATAATTGAAAAATGAATGTCTGATCTCACACAGTCGTAATACGGAAGAATAACAGTAGATTCGTGCTTACCAGAGTCCTCAGGATGAGGTGGGGAGAGAGGTGGATGTTGGCAACAGTGACTGTTTCCACTTAAATGAAGTAAGTTCTCGAGCTCTTTTGTCAATATGCTACTTTATAGACTATGTTGTGTGCTTGAAAGTTGCTAAGGGTAGATGTAAAGTTCTCAATTAAAATAGAAGTATGTCAAATGATATATAATTAACTTCATTTAAATCACATTGATTTATACAGGAAAACACTATACAATAATCATATACAATTTTTATTTTTTCTCTCAGTTTAAAAAATATCCATTATAGTTTTAAATTGTCTTAGAAAAATAAGCCCTGAAGTTACTATTTTGATAAATGAAATTTTAATAAAAATAATATCATTCAAACTTTTTTAAAATTAAATTTTCTTTCTTAGAAAACAGCTAGTGGAATTTATATGTACTTTCAATATAATATTTTTCAGATTTCCAGTGTGTATTTTTGATAATAGTCAACATTTTTGTTGGCTTGTCGGAGACAAGGTCTTATTATGTAGCTCTGGCTGGCCTGGAGCTAGCTCTGTAGACTAGGCTGGTGTGACCGACTCACAGAGATGGGTTCCTTCTCTGCCTCCTGAGAGCTGGGGTTAAGGCATGTGCTACCATGCTTGGCTCCACGTCAGTGTTTCTAAAATTGGGATATATTCATGAGAAAAATTAACATGTTTCTCCAAAGTAGGTTTTTGTTATTTTAGTTATGTATCTTTAATTGGTGGTGTCTTAGCACCAAGAAAGTGCAGTAGTTGAATTTGTACATGTAAACTCTTTAAAGATTGTTTACAATATTGATATTTATGACTTTAAAAAGCTGTTGTTTTTAAACTGTGTGGCTTTTATGCACATTTGTTATATAGAATGATGTGACTATAATGCAGTGTTTAATTTGCACTATTTCCAAACCATTTCAATCACGTGAATACTTTTTAACGTATTTAGGGTCAAGCCTTGTCCCAAATAAAGAGAAAGCCTTAGCAGCATATAAATATCTAAACAAACTGTTGAAAATTCTGTAGAAATTCCGTCCTGCTTCATTAAAAGGTCTCAGGTGGCTGATTCAGTTGAATACACTCTACTATTTTCCTTGCTACAAAAATCAATTGAATAATGGAGTCTATTTCTAGATGACATTTTAAATATCATTAAGTAAACTGGGCTGTATTAGTACTGGCTGTCTTCAAGGACTGGCAACAGAAGAAGAAACATGCCTTTAAAGGATGGCCTGCTTAATTTTAGGCACAAACATCAGTGAAACTATCTTCTAACAGTTACTGTTAAGGATCAGATTTTAAAGTTCCATGGGTTTTTATGGCCTGGCAGTACGTATTTTCAAAGAAGTTCCTCTATTTTGCAGAATATAAGGTTATTTGGGAATGTATACTGTATGGTGGTACTACAGAAATGCTTCTACTTAGTTTTGGTTAATTTATAGTTCCCTTTTTTGAAGAACAAAGATAGTTTTATTTTGGCTTCTGTTCGTTTTTCTTGCTGCCGATGCAGTTTTAATAGTCTTTTACCCTCTTTCCAGAGCCATTGTAGTGTTTAGAAGAACTATGATTAAGTCTACATATGTAGTGCCTTAGGAAAGATAGGTTTCATCTGAGCTAGTTTTTTTTTTTTTTTAAGATTTATTTATTTATGAGTACACTGTAGCTGTTTTCAGACACACCAGAGGAGGGCATCAGATCCCTTTATAGATGGTTGTGAACCACCATGTGGTTGCTGGGAATTGAACTCAGGACCTTTGGAAAATCAGTGCTCTTAACCTCTGCGCCATCTCTCCAGCCCTCCTCTGAGCTCTGTTTAAATTTGAAACTGAGAACTTTTTGTTGAGATTTTAACTCCCCTGTCCATTCAACTAGACCTGTAGGTAGGGTTCAAACTGTATAATTGTCTACTTAAAAATATTATTTATGTATATGAGTACACTGTAGCTGTCTTTAGACACATCAGAATTGGGCATCAGATCCTATTACAGATGGTTTGTCATGTGGTTGCTGGGAATTGATCTCAGGACCTTTGGAAGAGCACAGTCAGAACTCTTAACCGCTGAGCCTTCCCTCCAGCCTGATTGTCTACTTTTTGAACAAAAGAAATATGTATACATGGATGTATATGTACAGGATATTTATTGAATTATATTTTCCTTTGCCAGTATGCTTTAGTCTGATTTAAAAATTTATGTTTTTGTTTCTCTATGTTAATAGTTGTCAATGTTCCAAATCACACAAGAATTGTACTTACCATAGAGAAAAAGGGTCATAGCAACAGTGTACATGAATGTATACCCCATTTTTCTCTCTTCCTTTCACTTCATAAAACTTGAGAATGGGAGAAGGGGAGTAGAACTAAAATTTCTTATTAATGGATGAATTCTTTTAAAGTCATGCTAGAAAGCTCTGTTTAGATGGTTTATGCACTGAGTTCTGCCTAGTCAAATTTAAATAATATCTTAATTTGTGCCACTCTTTGTTATTTGAAACTCTTTAATACCTTCACGCCTTAATTTTGTTTGTCATTATGCCAGCGTTTTTAAGCTTCACCTTTTATATTTTTGTGGTTATTAGGGCAGAATCTCACCATGTAGCCCATGCTCGCCTTGGACCCACTATCCTGCCTACAGATCACTAGTTTTAGGGTTGGGTCATGAGCCAGCATGTCTGGCTGACAGTAAACACTTCTTTGAAGGAGAGCTTTATTAAGATAGACTACGCTGTCGTAGCTGGGGAACCTCCACATATCACATAAGAAGGACTTCTTTTCTTCTCACTTAACAGTTAACAATTAGGCGTGCTATGACCTGTTAGCTCTGTTTCCCTGCACTGACTCACTAGCACTTCCTTTATTTCCACACCCAAGTATTTTTAAGGAGCCACTCAATTAGATTTAAAGACAGGCTCCAGCAAATGCAAACTATTTTGGCTTACCTCTTAGCATCAGACTTTTAAACTTAGACTCAGTAGAATTTAGACTGGGAAATGAAGTCTCCAGCTGTTCTTCTCAGGGCTCAGAGCTGAGTGCTGTTATAATCCAAGCATTCTGCGTATTGAGGCAGGGGGATTATAAACCTGAGGGTAACCTGGGCTATAAAGTGATTCTGATAAGATACTAGCTTATACAATATAGATGGCTCTCTTTCAAAAACCACAGAAAAGAAAAAAAAATGACTAGACATTGGGAGCGGGACTGCAGATACACAGTCTATTTGGTTACTTTGGCCTTCCATCGTCCCTTATTTGCCTTTCTCTTATATAAAATATACCATTCTCTCAAAGATGACAAGCTAGAATCATACAATGGAGTAGAATAGTCCTCTGTTGTGCTAAGATGTGGTTCGTCAATGGGATGAGCTACAAATTGGCAAACATACTTAGACCTTCTGTTTCTTAGGTGATGCAGTAAGGACGAGAGAGCTTCAATAACACTTACAGGAGAGCTCCTGGGTAAAGGCCAATGGGTTAAAATACTTGCTATGAAAGTACCGAGATCTGAGTTTTTATGTCCAGCTCATGAGTAGAAAGCTGGATGTAGCTGTATATTCCTATAATGCCAGTCCTGGGGTATGGAGAGAGGGAGATCCTGGGGTAACTGGGCACTGAGTGTATTCAATGGGTGAACTCCAGTTCAACCAGTATGAAGCCCTGTCTTTAAAAATTAGGACAGACCTGATGTCTACCGCTGGCTTCCATCAACATCATATACATATGTAATTGGTTAAAAAGAAAAATGTGGATGTGCACAATAGTTCCTGGCCTTTACAACACCAAAACCTGCTGTAGCAGTAGAGCAAGGTCCTAGAGGAACCCTAGTTTTGCTTTGTGAGGTAACAGTCTTTTCCTTTTTTTTCTATAGAATCTCACTTTGCTGTCTGAGAATGTATTCTCATATCTTTTATGATTGTATGCCTTCATATTAAACCATTATTGGGTGTTGCACTCCATTCTTAACAGTGGACCCCAGGTTTAGTTTCTGTTAGTCTTGTGGCAGCTTTGCTAATCGAGTTTTCAATGTTTCAATTTTTCCCTATCTTATAAGTTACATATGAAAATAACCAAAGCCGAATTTCTCCTTTGCTTGTAATTAAGCTTTGTTAATTTTCTGTTTTTTAATCATCAATTTAATGAGTTGTCTTAGTGTCATGTTTACTATATACTTGGCTTGAACAAAGCTTTAAAGAAAGAGGAAGTTGATGCAGTTAAATAAGCCAGTAATGTAATAACCCACAAAAACAAAAGTATTTTCTAGAGAGGGAGCACACTTAACAATCTGCTGTTTGTGTTTGTGTGTTTGTATGGCCAATTGCTAGATCGATGTATACGTACATATACACAGAAGGGTAAGTAACACTAGACACAGATCTTGAAATGACAGAGATGATGTGAGTAAAATATCTGTTTTGAACATAATGAAGTCATAAATCATGAGAAATTGAAGATAAAATTACCACTGAACTCTCAGTATCCAAAATAGAAACCTATTTTTCATCTTAGCAAGAGAATGGCTATTTAGAATTCACTAAATAAAATATTGCTACTTTTCATTAGAAGGTATGATTTCAGAAACCAATGTAATGATAGTGGAAATGTTGAAAAAAATCAAAGTAATGAGTTATCTACTCAATGAAGTGATTTTTTTTTAAACAAAGATAAATGGCCTCTACCAGTAAGTAAAAACTGACAAAAGTCAGTATGAATGCACTTAAAACATTTTTTTTGTACCCAGGATTACAAATGTTCTTTCTTCAAAAATAAAAATGAATAATCCATAGGCATGGACAATGACAACAATAAACTATTGTGTAATGCTGACTAAAACCAGTAATTGGTGATTAGACAGATATCTTAAGCATCAGACAGCCTTTCCTTCAACAGACTCCTCTGAGTTATTGTTCGGCTCTGCCGTGAGCTTCAGGTCACAGGTCATCTACAGGGCAAAGCCCTACTCCAGGCATGGAATATGCCCCTTGGGTCCCACCTATTACACCCACTTTAACCATTGTGTCTGTTTAACCACAATCCATTGTGGCTGTTCCTTTGGGAATTTCTGTCTGCAGCCTGCTGTAGTTAACAGAGAAGCTGCCTCAGCAGAATTTAGTAAAGCAGTTCTCTCAACCTTTGGTAGAGCCATGATTACATGGTCACAAATCTCCAAGCATACTCTCATAACTAATGTCTAAGGAATGTCACAGTTTTCTCAAGTCTCAAAGATCCTTCAATACCTGTGTTCTTAGCAGTAGTCATTACAGGAACTTTAAGTGTTCTTTTAATTTCAACCAATGTTCTGATATTTACTAGAATACTTTAAGGAGTCCAAGCAGAGCTCTCCCCAAGCCCCAAACAGGACCACCTTCTGCAGCTGCTCTTGTAAGATAGGGAGCATCTGTAACTTGTCGCTCACTTCAACATCACTTGTTCTCCAAGCTTCCGCACAGCCACTCCAGCAGCTAGTGTAGCCAGTTATTCACTTAGCTTTTCGATTTGAACTTTGTCATATGATCAAGATTTAGTTTCAACCCCTCTTCTCCAAACATTGAACCAACAATAGCAATGTTTACAATTTCTTTTTAAATTATTTTAGTTTTTTGAGATTATAATTAAATCATTTCCCTCTTCCCTTTCCTCCATTGAAACCTTAACACATACCCCTTCCCACTTTTCTTCTAATTCAATCTCCTTTTTTCAATAATTATTGTCACATGAATGTATGTATTTTTTTATATTGTAAAAATATTTTTTTAATCTTTTTTCCCCCATCTTTATTAACTTGAGTATTTCTTATTTACATTTTGATTGTTATTCCCCTTCCCAGTTTCCGGGCCAACATCCCCCTAAACCCTCCCCCTCCTGACTGTATGTATTCTTACATGAACATATGTATTCTTAAATGTAACCCACTTAGTTTGTATAATAATGTTCCTCGTATGTTTTTGCTGACCATTTTGCATTGAATAACCAGTTAGTGTGTTTTTCTTCCTGAGGAATACTCTTTCTCCTGCTCTTGGCATCCCTCAGTTGTCTATAGTTCTTTGTGTATGGTTGAAGCCTATCTATTTTGGCATGTCTATTGTTGTCCTTATTCTGATCATATTAGGCCGTCTATTGGTGAGATTTCATGGGTTTACCTTCTGAAATGACTAGGAGAGATAACCTCCACAAACTCCCTGTTGATATGTTCTGACAGTTTTTCCAACTTTTCCTGCAATGTTACCTGAGCCTTAGGGGCAGGAGTTGTTTTGTAGATGTATTTATTGGGATGGGATTCCAATTTGATATGTTGTGGTTTTCTGTAATAATGTCCATCTGTTTTAAAGTTTCCTTGCTGAGGGGCGAGGATTACATTCATTTGTGGGTATAAGGACAAGTATTTAGAATGTAGTGACAGATTATGCTGGTTCAGTAAATTGGTTGTAGGTTCTCCTCTAAGACCATAGTTTCACTAGGCCTGGGTAGTTGACTAGATTTCTAGTATCAGGCATGCTTGGTTTCCCTCTTGGGTCTTAAGTACAATTATAAAGCTGTCAGTTAATGCCTAAGTATGTGCGTAGCTACTATGCCTTTAGGGTTATTGTATTATGCTAGTCATTGTGCACCATAGAGTCACGGCTGGGCAGGGTTGTTCACTGCCTCTCTCCTTTGGAAGCTAGTATGTTGCCTTTTGGTACCATAAAAACTAGTTCCCAGAGAGGAGAATGGACAAATCTTTAGGCTATTCTACATCTTTAAGCTGTTTCTATTGTCTGTAACCCAGGAGCTTTGATTGTTACAACTTGAAATGCAATTTCTACCCCATTCAAATGTAGTATATTTACAATTTCTCCAACATCTTCAGTGATTATGATCAAAGACATTTCAAAAGTAGGTATAGTCGACTGGACACCAGAAATCTTCTTTTCACTCAATAGAACAATGGCATCTTGGAAATTACATCTTCATCCTTTGGATGTATTAATAACACATTGGAAAATATGTCTCAATCAAATGTCATGTCTTCAATATAGTTCCTTGTTCAGCATGACAGGAATATGTTTGGCTCTGAATGTATATTTAGGAAAGAATGGTATAAAAACTTTGGTCTGTGGTATAAAACCTATAGCAAATGAAATATAAAATAAAAAGAGAAAAAAACTGTAGAAATCAAGGACTAACAAGCCACAAGTTGTCTTTGTTCAGACAGAGTTGATAAATATATCTAGGCTATTAGAAAAAAATGACCAAAACCAGAAACAAAGATATTATAGGTATTATTAAAACAATAAGTAACATTATGAGTAATTATGTGCTTATCAATGAAAATCTTTGGACCAAATAGTCTTATGATTTATAACAAAAATTTATTGAATATTGCTAAAGAAGAAACAGAAAACACGATAGATGTTATATCATTTAGAAAACATTAAATTGATAATCTTTCCAGGTATAATTTCTGGCCTAGATATTTTCACTGATTATTTTTGAAATGGATGTGCAAATAATTGCAATCCTATAAAAACTCCTTGAGGGTAAAAGAGAAAAATATATCCCAGTTCACTCTGAGGCCAGCATTAACTTGATTCTGACACTAGACAAAAATATAAGGAAGCAGCAGAAATACAGCTCCTTTCACTGTAGCCACCAAAAATCCAAAATAAATATCAAATAGAATTTGGCAACTATTTTAATCATGAGCACCCACATTATGAAAGAAAGAAATATAACACTCAATTTAAATAAATACCAAAAGTAATTTGAGTATTAAACCTACTTGTAACTGACAACGTAACAGCCTGAGCTACACAGGCCGGGCCTCAAGACAAAACAAAACCTACTTAGAACGCACTGTTACACAAACACACATACTTTAGGCTATCTGTCATTTGTCTGTTTAGCCATGTGTAGATTGGTAATGAAATATTTCTAGTAAGTTAGATTTGATAAAGGAGTTACACCAATAAGATAGCCCAGTTAAATGTGGACATGATTTTTGCACAGGCATGTTATGGACGGAACTCCGCATAATCCTTTGGAAAGCAGGAGGTTCATATGAGAAAGTAATCTTCAGCAGGTGTTGGCAAACATACCCATGGACCAAATGGGATTCAGTTCCTGTCTTGAAAATAGTTATATTGGAACACAGCCACCTTGGGGTGTGTATGGACTATAGCTACTCTCATATTTCAAAGGCAGAGTTGAATAGTTACAGAGATCCTGTGGATACAAAACCTAAAGCATTTATTATCTATGTGTGTCTTCACAGAAAACGTTCACTAACCTCTGATCCTAAGGAACCCCATTCTAGGGTAGAAAGATTTTCCTAGGTGAGCAAATACCAGTTGAGAAGGTTGACCAGTTTATTTTTCTAGGGCAAATCTTTTTTTTTTTTTTTAACACGGTTATTTCTTACAAATAGAATTCTCTCTTGAGGCTTAGTCATTAATTTGCTGTATTATGTGTATTATGAGCTAACAAAACCTGTTTTAAAAGAAAGATTACATTAAATATGTCTTTCTTTAAGCTTTGGTAATACTGGAAAGCTCTTTGTTCAGAAACTATACTTCAAATCCAAAATCTAGACTCTAAGTTCAAGTATTAAGGCCAGAACTGAAGAGTTGGTACGGTGGGTTAAGAGCATGTTTTTTCCTCAGCATCCACCTTTGTAAGTCCAGTTCTGAGGTTCATGAACTGGGTTCCTATGGCACTGGGTATGGATGCGGTATCCATGCATACATATACATGCATACATATAGGCAAATACCTCCATAATAAAAGAAGCTGTAGTATTTCCACCAACAAGTTAAGTGTGGAGTACAAGCAAGCCAGGATGGAAATGTAAAGCATAGGCCACCCTTTGGAAGACGTACTGCTTTTACACAGCCCAAGTTGCGTCCAGGCACAGATGCCCTTGCCTTGCTGTTTGTTAGAGATAGGAATCCCAACAAGGGCCAGCAGCCGGTACTCTGTTCAGTCTTGCACACCTCTGAGATGAGAGAGCCATTGTCCTTAGAGGTTTAGCAGTCCAAACTTACATAATAATTACATACGGTTCAAATCGTATAGGTTCTCTAACATATCTAATTTATATTCAGATTGGTTTACTCTGTAGTTACATCATTGATTATATATATTGTTTATATTAGACCATGTTTTGATTTTAAATTCAACAGCTGTTGTCAAAAAAGTCCACTATAAACTTAGCTGTGGTCTGTAATGCTTGCAACAATATTTTTAAGAAAACATGGTTTTTTTTATTAATCATTTTGTTTATATTTCAATTGTTATTTCCCTTCCATGAACCCCCCCACCCATGCCCCACCCCTTTGCATCTGAGAGGGTGCTCCCCCACCCACCTACCCACCCCCACCTCACCCCTTTAGCATGCCTCTTTGCTGGGTCATCAAGCCTCCACAGGACCAAGCACCTCCTCTCCCACTGATGCCAGATAAGGCCATCCTCTGCTACATCTGCAGCTAGAGCCATGGGTCCCTCCATGTGTACTCTTTGGTTGGTGGCTTAGTCCCTGGGAGCTCTAGGAGGTGGTGGTCTGGTTAGTTGATATTGTTGTTCTTCCTGTAGGGTTTCAATCCCCTCAGCTCCTTCAGCCCTTCCCCTAACTCTTCTATTGGGATCCCTAAATTCAGTCCAGTAGTTGGCTGTGAGTATCTGCATCTGTCTTAGTCAGGTGAAAAACGTGTTTCTAAGCAAAGGAACTCTTGGGTGAAAAGGCTTGTTCACCCCATTTACATTCAGCAAACAGCCTTTTAATTATTCCTAGTATAGGGTGGGATAAATTATCCATTATAACATATTCATTCCATGCATCACAAAACTTCAGCATGATTTGGTTCATTTAAATTTCATCTATTATTGCAATGTCTGTTGCTATAACTTGATACAATTTATAAAAATAAAAATGAGTTTTGGTATTAACTTCAGTGACAGTATCTTTCCCATAAGTATTATATTAAGAAATGAATTTTTTTTAATATTTTGTTTGTCATCAACTTCATATTCAAGTCAAATTGAATGTTAACAAGAAAATTTGCTAACTGAAGCAACATGTAATGAAAGAAGTTGAAAAATGTCCTTTGCTTCCCTTATGGACTCTGCCATAATGATCTTCTCTAATTCTAAATTTTAAATGAACTTTATCCACTTCATCTTATTTATCTTCTCTTGTCGGTCCAAACTATTTTCAGATTGTTTTAGTCAAAATAGATTATGACTAATAAGTAATAGGTTAAGCTCATAATCTCACTGTTTTAACATAGAAGAAATCTACCGTGGCTTATGCTTTGGGATGTCCCCCACTCTCTAGTGTGGTTTCATAGCTTTTCTATCTGCACCAGTGGATTTGAAGGTCCTCGGGTAGATGAAATGATGGTTTTCCTCAGAGCCTGTTGGTCAGTAGTAGTCACGTGGTTCCAACCCTCAGTACAGAGAAGGTTCTGTGAAACAGTGGTAGCATGTGAGGGATTTGGAGGCTACAATTTGTACATGTTTCTTGTCATGTCTCATGGCTTTAGTAGCAGCACTGCTTGAGGAAATAATTCTGTTAGTACTTTCTAGTCACTTCCATTGTGCACTAAATTATTAATCTCACCTGTACAAAGTTGTGTTTGGTATGGCTCTTGTTTGGTATGCTTTACTTTCTAAAGTTCATGATAGGCATTTAGTACTAAGAAATATTAACTCTATAAAATGAATTTTAAATATGTATGTACTCACTTTTTTTAAAAGTACAAAATTATAATTTTGACTATAAACTGAAAATGTAAATATGTCTAGAGAAACACTGCTGCATATGGTGTGATCATTCATATTACAACAATTAAAATCTTTTAGAAATGGCTTTTTAGAAACACTGATATAATGTCCTATTATATTTACGAAATTCTATATAGCAAAGTTAGAATAATTGCCTTACTTATCTGAAAGAAAATTGTCTCTTCAGTATCTGTTCTGGCTGAGTTTATATGAACATTCCATCATAAAGGTATTATTATTGTTTTAAAGACAGAGTTTCCCTATGTAGCTCTGGTTGTTTTGCAACTCACTATGTAGACCAGGCTTCCCTTGAATTTAGAGTTATCAGCCTGCCTCTATCCCCTAACTGCTGGGATAAAAGGCATGTGCTACATGCCTGACCTATTTTGTTTGATTTGTTTTGTTTCCATTATACATTTTTTAAATTTTTAGAGTATTTTTGGCTTCACAGGAAGACAGTAAATATCAGAATTCCTATCTCCACAAATTCACATCCATACCAATTACCATCATTTATGAACCTATATTGATCTGTTATCACCTGTAATTATTATTATAGATCATTGAGGTATACATTCTATGATCTTGAAAATATACATTTCAGATATTTTTAAAATATTCATATATATTTCTATTACATAGTTGAGTTATATTTTCAATTTTTGGTGATATTTTCCCCTTGGCAGTCTGTTAATTTCCTTCCTTCCCTTATTCTCCACTCTTCTCTTCCTGCCATACCATGTATAATTGCAATTATTTTTCTAGCTTATGCATTTATACTTTTTTCATGAAATAATTCATTTGTAGTCTCAAAAACTACAGCTTCTTAGAGAGTTCTGCTAAAAGAGGAACTAATAGGCTTCAACATACATGAAAGTAGAGGTCTTTATAAATTCTTTGTTCTTTGTATTGTGGAGCATAGTGTAGCGGGAAACAGAGGAACAGGAAACAAAAATAATAAAAAAGGGATGCACCATCCCATACCAGCACGGGTTGCTCTTTGGCCCAGTGGTCCCGCTGCCTTTGTTACTAGCCCCATGTAGACACCACCAATCTCGCCGCTCTCTTGTGGACTCTGCTCACATTCCCAGCCAGACTCAGCAGACTCTCTGGCCCAGAGCTCTCAGAGTGTCTCCACCCAACTCTCTAAGTTCCCTTGGTGGGTCGCTACCAGGCCAGCCCCACACATCCAAATTCCACATGTCCTGTACATTTCTCTTGAACCCAGTTGAGTCCTGGGTGAAGGAAAACACCACTCAAACTTAGTTTAGAATCAACAGGTAACTCAATCTCTGGGCACAACTACTAATATCCTAATTAGTAAGCCATAACTAATTAAATCCTCGGATGGCAGATCTGCAATCTAATGGGGGACTTCTAGTTCCTTACATCTTCTATGCCAGCTCTCTCTGCCCCAAAAGGCCCAAGTTCCTCTTCTCCTCTCTTCCCACTTCTGACCTGTCTCGCCTACTCCTTGCCCAGTGATTGGTCCTCTGAAATCTTTATTCATTAGGGGAAGGTCCTTGCCACAGCATAGTCATTAAGTTTTTTAACAAGATGTTTATCTTAAAAAGCAACTGAAGACATGTATTAAAAATAATTATTTGAAATGTAAAGTCTGATCATGGTGGTACAGGACTTCAATCCAGAATTTGGGAGTCAGAGGCAGTATAGTTCTATGAGTTTGGGGCTAGCCTGGGCTGCAGAGCTTGGTCCAGGCCAGCCAAGGTATGCATTGAGATACTTTTAAAAGAAAGAAAGAGAGGGAGGGAGGGAGGGAAGGAAGGAGGGCATTAAGAGAAAGAAATGCAGCAGAGGATTAATTTTTTATAAATTACTGTCAATGTGTTTAATTTTGAGTTTTAGGTAATTAGTAATATAATGATACTTATATCGTACCAATGAGAATTGCGTAGTAAAGCACACTAGAGCTCAGTAACTGAATTTAGGTATACTTCACACGGGTTCTCTTGTACTTGACATCCACTTTTACGTGTAAAATGCACATGGAACAGATGTTATGGGATGTTGGAGTTGTCATCCTTGCTTTCTTTCCTAACTGGTTCATTCCCCATGAAAGCCCTTAGCATTAGTAGCATAGTAAATTACAGAGGGATTATCCTACTGTTGGGTACATCATATTGACAAAAGCCAAGCATTTGTGTAGGAGAAAGGTAAGGAATCAAATTTCCTTTGAGAAGAAATCAATCTGCCATTTCCTTGATGTAGTGTACATGTCTTCTAAAAGAAATTACATTTTATGAAACTCATCAAGGAAGTTATTTAGCATTCTGAAAATCTGACTGGCTTTGTGCTTTGACTAACAGTGTTTGTTTTGTTCTCAGCAACTCCAGTACTGAATGGAAGTGGCTTATAGACAGAGCGCAGGTTGGCAGCCGATGGACTTGGCTTCAAGCTCAGATTTCAGAGCTGGAATACAAAATCCAGCAGCTAACAGATATTCACAGGCAGATTCGTGCCTCCAAGGTATTGTCAGTGCTACTTTATTTTAAAATTGTTGCCTGCATAATTTTTTCACATAAAATAATTTTTAAGTTTCATGAAAGTAGCTAGTTAAGATTTTCAAACATTAATTTATTTTTTAAATTTTTATTATTTTTTATTGGATATTTTTAATTTACATTTCAAATGTTATTCCCTTTCCCTGTTTCCTGGCCATAACCCCCCTCCCCATCCTCCCTCCCATCCTCACTGACATTCCCCTGCACTGGGGATTCCAGCCTTGGCAGGACCAAGGGCTTCTCCTCCCATTGGTGCCCCATCAAGGCTATTCTCTGCTACCTATGCAGCTGGAGTCATGGGTCAGTCCATGTATAGTCTTTGTATAATGGTTTAGTCCCTGGGAGCTCTGGCTGGTTGGCATTGTTGTTCTTACGGGGTTGCAAACCCCTTCAGCTCCTTCATTCCTTTCTCTAATTCTTCCAGTGGGGGTCCCGTTCTCAGTTCAGTGGTTTGCTGCTAGCATTCACCTCTGTTTTTGACATGCTCTGGCTGAGCCTCTCAGGAGACAGCTATATTAATATAGGCTCCTGTCAGCATGCACTTCTTGGCTTCATCAATATTACCTAGTTTTGGTGGCTGTGTATAAATGGGGCAAACATTAATTTCTTAGAATTAATATTGCTTTTCTTAAGCATATATATATATACATTATATATACGTATATATACATATATATAAAGATCATTTGATAATACTTTTAAACAATTGAATTTCAACTAATAGAAATGATATACATTTAAAAAATTTTGTCAAATGTATATATAACACAATTTGTCATTGTATTCATTTTTATGTGTACAAGGTAATAGTATTAAGTATTTTAGTAATATCAGGCATCCATTTTCTTTCTATTCCTTTTCTTTTTTTCCACTTTTTCCTCTTTGTGTAGCCCTGGCTGTCTTGGAACTCACTTTGTAGATCAGGCTGGCCTGAATTTATAGAGCTCTGCCTGCCTCTGCCTTCAGAGTGCTGGGATTAAAGGCATGCATCACTGCTTGCCTGGTCTCTTTAGGACTGGAAACTATACCCATTAAACTATGACTACCCAGTTTTCCATCTCCAAAATCTTAATAACCATGTCTGTTTACAGGGGAAATATAATAATACCCAGCTTTTTTGTGACTGGCTATCTTATAGCCCTTGATCCTTCCATTTTGTGGACATTGAAGTGTATTTTTGAATTTCCTTTCTGAAAGCTGAATACTTGTGTATTTATCACACTTTGTGTATCCACTGATCCAGTGACAGATGTGTATGTTGCCTGCATGCTAGGAATAAAGGGAAACATTGATCTCTTCAGAGTCCTTTTTTCAGTGAAACAGGATGTATGCCTTTAGTCACAGCACATGTGAAAGGGAGGCAAATGGACTTGAGTTCAAGGTCTCCCTCCCTACACAATGAGTTCCAAGCCAGTCAGGGCTTAATGACTGTGTGACCCTTTTTGAGAAACAAACCCAAAACAAACCAAAACCAAAAAAAAAAAAGCATTCATTTAATTCTTTTGGTTATACATCCAGAAATGAAACTATAGGATTGTACGACAATTCTATTTTTAATTGTTAATGAACTATAGTATACAGTAGTTCCAATATCTCTAAGTTGTGGCCAACATTTTGGTTTTTTGCTCTTTTTTTAAATGATAATAATACTGAATGTCAGATGGAATCTCTTTTCAATTGGTTTATATTTCCTTAATATTAATGATATTTAACATATTTTTAGTTTATTGGTTATTTGTATATAGTCTCTGGAATATCTCATATCTTTCCTCTTTTGTTTGCTGTCTTTTTACTTTATTTATGTTATTTTTATGCAGTCTCTTTTATCTATTCTATTTTTATCTGTGCCTTTGGTGTTATGTTTTCTTCAAGAGTCTTCTAGTGAGTTATTTGGTCTATTTTGAGTTAATTTTGGTATTTGGAGTTAGTTCTTTTGCATGTAAATCTCCAGTTTTCCTCGGCCCATTAGTTGAAAATTCAGACTTTGTTTTCTCTGTTGAAAGGTTTTGACACCATTCTCAAAACTCATTTGACCATATATGCAAATATTTTATTTCTCTGTTCTTTGTTCTATTGCTCTATATGTTTGTACATTTAGACTACTATTATCCTATTTTGATTATTCTAGTCATTTTAGAATCAAGGAGTCTGTCTTCCAGTGTTTGGTTTATGTTTTGTTTCCATTTCCTAGCCATCATGAATAGAACAGCAGTGAACACAGCCAGACAAATGTCTGTGGAGGAGGATGTTGAGTCCTTTGGGCATATGCCAAGGGTTGCTATAGCTGGTCATACAGTAGATTTATTTTTAACCCTTTGACAGTCCTCTACACCGATTTCAACAGTACCTGTACCCATTTGCAATACCCACAGTAGTAAATAAGAGTCCTTTCCCCTGCATCTCTTCCAGCATTTGATGTGGGTTTTTTTGTTGATCCTTGCCTCTTTCATTGAGATCAGATGAAATCACAAAGTTTTTTTTTTTCATTTAGACTTCCTAATTGCTATGGATGATGAACAGTTTTTGAGATATTTCTTAGTAATTTTTTCCTTCTTTTAAAAACTCTCCATGTCCCAGGCCCATTTTTGAATGGGTAAACTTTTCTTGACTCTCTATTTTTTTAAGTTCTTTTATGTTCTGGATATTAAACTCTAGTCAGATGTATAGCTAGTGAAAATTCTCTCCCATTCTGTGGTCTTCCTCTTCACCTGGCTGTTTCTTTAGCTGTGCAGAGGCTTTTTACTTTCATGAAATCTCACTTCACAATTGATGCCATGCTTCTTGAGGAAAATGGAGCCCTATTCAGGAAGTTCTTTCCTACACCTAATCACTTAGGGCCCTGCCTATGTTTTCTTCTAGTAGTTTCAGAGTTTGGGTTTTCAGGTTTGGTCTTTGATGCACTTAGAGTTTTCATGCAAGGTGATAAAAAATGGGTCTAATTTCATTCTTCTGCTTGTGGTCATCCAATTTCCTCAGAACTATTTGAAGAGACGATTTCTTTTCTTTCTTCCAGTATGTGTTTTTGGTCTTTTTGTCAACTATTAAGTGGCTGAAGTTAGATGTGCCCATGTTTGGGTCTTTGAATTTTTGTTCCATTTGCCCTCCCTTTTTTTTTGTGCCAATATGTTGTTTTTACTGTGGCTCTATAATTTATCTCAAGCCTGGAGTTGTGATCCCTGTAGCATTGCTCTTTTTTGCTTGGAATTGTTTTGGCTAGTTGGGATCTTTGTGATTCCATACGAAGTTTAGAATGCCCTTTTCTGTTTCTGTGAGGAATGAAATTGGGATTTTGATTTGGAGTAAACTAAATCTATAAATATATTTTTGCAGAACTGTCATTTTCACAATGTTAGTTCTTCCCATTTTCTAATGTCTATCTCTTCTTTTCCCCAGAGGTTTAAAGTTTTAATTATAGAAGTTCTTCATTTCCTTGGCTTGGCTTACTCCTATAAATTCTCTGAGGCTATTGTGAATGAGAGTGTGTCCATGGTCATCTTCCTTGTATGTTTGTTTGTTCTTGTATTTTGTGCAAGTTGATCTGTATCCTGACATGTTGTTGAAGTTTATTGTTTCTAGAAAGTTTCTGATAGACTTTTTAGGATCTCTAATATATAGTATCATATATCACCTGCAAAATGGATAGTTTTACTTCTTTCCATATTTGTATTGAATTTTCAAAAAATTTTTATTCTTATTTTGAGCTTTAACTTCTGTGGCTCACATATGACCTTTTGTGGAAAATGTACAATGCATATGGTGCTGTTGGATAGTTCTATGCATGTCTGCTTTGGTTGCTATTAGCCAGGAATATGTTTTTCTATCAAATTCAGTTTATCATATCATTGGATTTAGACTAGACAGGTTCACATTTATACATGTTTTCATCCATTTGTGCTAATTACTGACTTCTAGTTGGTGGATTTAATCCATTTATAATCAAATAATTAATTATAAGTATCTACTTTGGACATCTTACTGTTTGTTTTCTGAATGTTGTTAAACTTTTTTTGTAACTCATTTCTTATACTACTGTATTTGTTTATTTATTTATTTATTTTAATCGTATTTTGTACTTTATTGGCTGATCTGGAAGTTGATATGTAGATCAGGTAGGCCTTGAATTTACAGACATTCTTTTATATCTGTCTCCCAAGTATTGTGAGTTAAAAGATTTGCAGCAGCACCATGCCTGGATTTACACTAAAATGTAGTTATTTTGTGTATATACTATAGTTATTTTCTTTGTGGTTACTACTTGAGATTGCTTCTAATTTTATGAAATTTCAGCATTCTAATTTGAGTTTATAATAGTACAACTTCAACAAGATTAAAAATTTTCTTCCAGTATCCAAGGTTTATGTCTGTTTTGCAACAAAACAAAATTAATGATTCTTTTAAATACTGATCTCTTAAATAACAATAGAAGACATAGGTGGAATCGCAAACCATTACTGTGTGTAATACTGCTTGCTTTTATAATTCTCATGTATTTGCTTTTATGTGCTTTTATTTCCAACATTTCTTTCTTTTCTCAAAAATATCAATCATTGTGTTGATTTTCTCCTCTACTCTATTAATTTTCTCCAGACGTTTTTATGTTGCTATCTTTTCTCTGTAGGTAATGTTGGTTTCCTTACTTCGTTTATCTGTTTGAGGCCTCTTTCAGGTCATTGATCATTTTTTAGGTCTTAATCTAAAATTTTATCTTTTAAGTTTTGAGTTTAGTAGATTTGGTAGTTGTTATTATTTTGGAGTTATTATATTAGGTTTTTGATTCTGTCTTTCTATGTTCACTATTGGCTTGGATCTCTCTTCTGGTTTGGGGTATCTTTTCTGGCTATTTGAATACCCTGTACATTCAGTCCAGCTGTACTTTTTTTTTTTTTTTTTTTTTTTTTTGAGCTGGGGACCGAACCCAGGGCTTTGTGCTTCCTAGGTAAGCGCTCTACCACTGAGCTAAATCCCCAGCCCCCCAGCTGTACTTTTTGATATAGCCCCCTTTCCCTTTTTCCTTCCCTCTGCAGGTGGGTAGGTGAAACTGTTTGGTTTGTCTTTCTTTGTTTCAGACTATTACTTGTTTCTCTGTTATTTTTAGTGTTGTTACCACTTTTTTTTTTTTTGTGGATTTCCAAAACTCTTTCCCCTTTTTTTCTCTTTGGATTATGGCCTTTTAGTTATCTACTTACTTTTACTTATTTTTTTTTAAATCTTGGAATGGTATAGACACACAGAGGCAGTTTCCATTCTACCATCTTTCCTTAGAGTCTAATCACACAGGATATAAAATAAGGTGTTTTTAATTTTTTTCGTTTGTGTGTATGTGTGTGTGTGCATGTGTGTGCCACACACATAGGCCAGAAGAGTCTGTTGGATGCCCTGGAGCTAGTTGTGGAGCTGGAGACTGCACACACAGGTGCTGGGATCCAAACTAGTTCCTCTGAAAGAATAAATAGTACACGTTCTTTACTACTGAGCCACCTCTCCCTTCCCAGTCAGCCAGTTTTTAAAGACATATAAACTATATTTTCAGTTCTACATCTTATGTTTCCTATGAGGATAGTAGGATGTGATCACTTTTACTGTTTTTTACCCCCTAGGGGATAGTGATCTTAGAAGAATGTCAGCTTCCAAAAGACATTTTGAAAAAACAAATACAGTTTTCAAACCAAGCAGTTTCATTAAACACTTCAGTGAATTCTCAGGTTTCCCAGAGGAGTGAAGAGCCTTTACCAGAACATGATTTTGAGATGTCACCAAGCAGCCCTACACTACTTCTTCGAAACATAGAGAAACAGGTAAGTAGAGTCGCTGCGTTATGAAATAACTTTAGATACATTTTTGTTCCTTAAACTGTTTGGCAAGGTTTAGATATCAAATGTTCCTCCAAAAGTCACATGTATTCAGCATTAGTCTCTAGGTCATAATCCCAATCCTTGAGAGGTGATCGGGGTCATTTAGATTCTGAGCAGATTAACCCATAGATGTGACGTCTTGATGGAGAAAGTAGACCAATGGGAACACATTTAAAAAAAAAAAAAACCAACAAAAAAACCAAACAAGCACTATGGCTAAATAGGCTTCATTTTAGTATGCAAGAATGCTTCAGTATATGCAAATCAGTAAATACAATACAGTAGAGCACATAAGGACTCTCAGGACAGCAACACAGGGTCTTTTTTTTTTATTATTATTTTTTTTTATTAACTTGAGTATTTCTTATATACATTTCAAGTGTTATTCCCTTTCCCGGTTTCCGGGCAAACATCCCCCTCCCCCCTCCCCTTCCTTATGGGTGTCCCCCTCCCAACCCTCCCCCCATTGCCGCCCTCCCCCCATAGTCTAGTTCACTGGGGGTTCAGTCTTAGCAGGACCCAGGGCTTCCCCTTCCACTGGTGCTCTTACTAGGATATTCATTGCTACCTATGGGGTCAGAGTCCAGGGTCAGTCCATGTATAGTATTTAGGTAGGCAACACAGGGTCTTAATGATGCTTAGCCATACTAAAGTGTTAACTGTTTCTTTGTAGAGTGCACAGTTGACTGAGATCATTAACAGTTTGATTGCCCCTCTCAACTTGTCTCCAACTTCATCACCCCTCTCTTCTAAATCCTGTAGCCACAAATGTCTGGCTAATGGCATTTCCAGAAGGTAGGTAGTTTTGTTTCTGAATTTGGCTTATTTTATTTTGATTTTGTTGATCTATACTTAATACAGCCATTTTTCTTCTACTTAAGGACTACAAGAGTATAACCAGTAGTTCATAGGTACAGTTTTAGACAAAAAAGTTCATAGAATTAATGCAGTTATAAAACCTTTCCATGAGGAAGTGTATTTCTAGGATTTTAATGCTTCTAAAACTCATATCAGTGATGTATTTAGCTGTGGATGTACTGCCTTATTGATATTACTTCTGTTTTGTATCTTTTCCCTTGATCTCCAGTTCATTGTAACTTTAAAAAAAAACCTAGATCTAGGTGAGCACACATCACCATAATTTTACATTGATTTTTATATCAGTAATCATATTAGTTATATTGAAAGCTTTCTGATATAGCAAAGAGGGAAATGCCTATCCTGATAGAAATCATATTAAGTAGCTACTCTGTTCTCAAATGACATTGGTGAAATAGGTCTTAAGTAAAAGTTTTCTTTAATTTTTCTGATTATTTTGAAAGTATATTTTAAAATATCTCTCTAGTTTTCTTTGTGCTGTCATTTATCCCTGGATCTATTATTAAAATAATTTTCCACTGGTTTTACTTACTTTTTGAGTGTCATTCTTTGTATCATTGAGGCTTTACTTGGAATGAAAGACTTGTTGGTTGTACAGGACAGCAAGAATTCTCATTTACAAGAATCCTGGTTTGGGGGTTCACAATGAACGTCAATTACAGGTTGATGCTCATAAAATGATGAATGAATCTTTTTTCAGGCTAGTACATTTTCTATGTTATTTTGCTTATCTAAACTATGCTTATTGCCATGACTATATTACTGAATATATATGCATATATGTTTCACATATAATGTACAAATATTTGATGCTAATATGGCAGTAGTATGTAACTATGCACTGGTATATAATCTTGAACAAAACTGGATCTGGGCTCTGCCCTTGGGGAGAGTAGACTGCAGTTGAGGAAATAAATGATGCTACCTTAATCATTCAGATAAATACATAATTTTAAATGCTGATAAAATGTTCTAAAGAAAATTTTGATTCCTACAAATGTTATTTTGGAGCCAGGAAGACATGGTAGCTGATGCCTCCCTCCAAACCTAGTATTTGGGAGGCTGAGGCAAGAGGACTGTAGTTCAAGGCCAGAATGACTTATACAGTGAGACCCTGTCTTAAAAACAGACTGAGATGGCTCAGTGGGCGAGAGCACAAACTGCTCTTACATAGGATCTGAAGTTGGTCCCCAGCATCTAAACGAAATGGCTCTCAATATCCTGTAATTGCAGCTCCGTGGACTCTGGTAGTCTCTTCTGGACTCCACAGGGACCTGTACTAATATTAATATGTTCACATACTGTCCCAAGATATAGTCACATATATCCACATAGGTAAAAATAAGACTGATACCAAACACAAAACTTGGAGTTAGAAAGTTCAGCTAATGCCAGTTTAACTAGCTAGTAGCATCATAACCTTGCATAATTTTTTATATTACTGGAAGAGAATAGTCAAATAAGCATGAGATTGCACTTCTTTCATCCTACCCACCTGCAAAGCTCACCAGCATGGCAAGAGCTGGAGATAAGGGTCAGTCGTAGCACATTTGCTTAGCATGAAGTACAGTTACTACTACTAGAAGAAAATACATGAAAACAGTCAAGTTATTTCATGAGTTGTCATGAATATCAGCTAACAATTGACATTTGTTTTGTTAATGTTTTTTTTTTTTTTGGTTCTTTTTTTCGGAGCTGGGGACCGAACCCAGGGCCTTGCGCTTCCTAGGTAAGCGCTCTACCACTGAGCTAAATCCCCAGCCCCTGTTAATGTTTTTACATACTTATTTTTTGTCTTCTGTTTTGGATTTTATGTAAGCTTAAGAATAGTAGGGTTTCTTTGGTTTGTCTTATTGCGACTTTTGTTGTTTTAGTTTGAACACCTCAATCAGCAAGTGACATATTATGAATAGGAATTAACACTGAATGTTTGAAACATTTGTTGGTCATCTTTAGTCTAGGAAAAATACCTGAGATGATAAGCTTTGACCTAGGGTGTGTTTATCTTGGCTTGCAGTTTTAGAGGTTCACTGTCAGTTGGAGGCTGGCAATGAGGCAACACACCATGGCAAGCATATTTGGGAGAACAAAACAGCCTACTCATCAGGAACCAGGAAACAAAAAGGAAGACAAAGAGTCTGGGTTCTCAAGAACCCTTCTTAAGGCCATATCTCTTGCGACTCAAGAACCCCTCTTACTTTTAGAGGTTCTAGCTCCCCCTGCTCCCTCAATGCCAGCCTGTTTACCAGCATGTAGACAGTGGGTAGACTCAGGATGCAGACCATGCCAGTACGCTTTGTACTTTCTTACAGATAATTGACATAATTGAAAAGTGTTGGGGGTAGGCTATCGATATATCTCAGTTGATACAATGTAGCCTGTTTGAGGTTCTAGGTTCCTTTCCCAGTGTGAGATAAACTAACTGGATGTAGAGGTCACATTTGTTATTGTAGCACTGAGCAAGTTGGGGCAGGAGGATCAGGGTTATGATACTCCTCTGGGATGTAGTAGACCTTGTATCCAAATTTAAAAGAGAGAGAGAGAGAGAGAGAGAGAGAGAGAGAGAGAGAGAGAGAGAGAGAGAGAGAGAGAGAGAGATATTGAGAGATTGAGAGATTGAGATTATTTTAATTCTGAAATAGTCACATCAGTATCCTGTGGCTCTCATGCCTACCTCCTTCAATTTTGCTTCCCATCTAGTTTGCCTCTGGATTAGAGCATACAAAAAGTGGTACTGGAGAGATGGCTCAGCAGTTACCAGAGCTTGCTGGCCTATCATGGGGATTAGGTTTCCTGATTCTAACACCCATGTGGAGTAGCTCATAAATGCCTGTGACTCATATACTTGAGATCCTTTTCTTCTCTCCGTAAGCATTCAAACACATATGTATACACACATATACATACTTCAAAAGAAAAATCTCAAAGAAAATGAGAAATTCAAAGCAGAAGAAATATCTATACCATAGTAAGAAATTCTAAAGAAAGAGAATGCTTCTCAAATGTGAGTAAGCAAGCTGGGCTGCAGACCTTGAAACCTCTTTTGGTTCATGGAGGCCTTCTGTGAGTTTTAGCTGCATTCTCTGTAGCTGAAGTTATATAAGGAATCTCACAAGTAAAGTATTCCAGTCACCTAAAAGTCTACTCATTCTAGCTTTACATCACATATCATAATTTTGCATATTATGGAAGAATTTTAAAAGTTTAGCCATTCTTTAGGATAATTTTTGGGGGTCAAATAAAGCTTACTATTTATGATATATTTTAAAACACTTTAGATCACTTTTATATGTACTTGATGACCTTTTCTCATGTTGTCTTCAAATTCACTGTTGCTTTCTGGGGACGGTATCTGTACATTTGTTACTCATTGATTCCTAACTCATTTATTTAAGGGCATCATCTGAGAGTAGCATAATTGTAATTATTGTTTTTACCTTTAATCATGGCACTAAGAACCAAATAAGTATGATTAAGTCTCCAAAAAAAATTGGAGCATTACATTCTGTCAATGAGGTGGTTATACATTTTTAGAACTGTTATTCTGAAATGAACATACGATGCTCTAAAGAGATCCTTGGATATTATCTCTGAGAACATAAATTTCTATCTGAAATAAGGTCCAAATTTTGTAGTTTATTTTTTATCTTAATGAGTTCCATAATGGGGTATGAAATTAAATCCTAGTGAATTATTGCCATACTGTTTATTTTCACTAATGGTAATTATCTCATGTAAATTCAACCATTCCTTCTAATTGTGTGTCATAATTTAAAAGCCAAGGTCTGTTGTCAAAACAATCACAATATAAAGTAATAATTTTACCATAGGAATGTTTTCAGTAGTCGTTTCTCAATTATAAGAGTGTTGTTTGATAGCAGTGTTTCCTGAGTCAGTGCTTTCTATAGAACGCTGATGGATAACAGTAATCACATTAGTGAGATGTATGATGCCAGTGGGGAAATAACCCTTCCCTGCTGTGTTCTTAGAGAGTAGTGCCAGTAGGAGTTATCTTCATTTGTAAAATGGCTTCTTTTCCTTTTCATTTCTAATGATGTAAGTGTAAAACATAACTTTATCCAGGGGAAATTACTGGTATACTATTAAAATTATGTCTAGAAATTATGTAATTATATGAGAATAGTTTTGTTTTACACCATTAATTGGCAAAATGAGAATAAAAAATTATTATACAGTGATTTCCTAGAAAAATATTTGAGGAATATACAGTAAAATGTTAATGAAAACAATACTTCATCTTAGAAGGCAAGGTTTGAAATGTCTTTTTTTTTTTTTGTGGTGGTACATGTGGGTACCCATGTGTCCATGTGGCCAGGATGTCTATAGATGTCAGAGGACAACTCGGGTTGGCTTTCTGGTACCTCCCACCTTTTGAGAAAGGAATCTTTACTAGGTTGACCTAGTTTGCAAGGACAGGCCTGTGTTCTGTTGTCATGCTATTGCTGGGCTTATAGCATGTTACACCAAACTCCTCACAAGGTTTCTGAGCAATACAAACTCTTACTCTAATGCTTGTGAAGCTGGCTCCCTATTTCCTTAATCCCCCCTTTTCTTTGTGTGTATATTTCCAAATATTCTTTAAGATAGAAAACCCTAGTTTTTTCTGAGCACAGATAAGAAATAATGTTTGTCTGGCAATCACTGGCTTTCTACTCTGAGTATTTGTTTTGTTGTCATGCTTTTAAGATGTCCTTTTTTTTTTTTTCATCTTTATTAACTTGAGTATTTCTTATTTACATTTCAATTGTTAGTCCCCTTCCCGGTTTCCAGGCCAACATCCCCCAACCCCTCCCCCTCCCATTCTCTGTGGGTGTTCCCCTCCCCATCCTCCCCCCATTACCGCCCTCCCCCCAAGAATCACGTTCGCTGGGGGTTCAGTCTTGGCAGGACCAAGGGCTTCCCCTTCCACTGGTGCTCTTACTAGGCTATTCATTGCTACATATGCAGTTTTTCTTTTTAATTATCTTTAATCTTTTTTTTTTATAGTCCAGTTGCTATCCTCCTCCTGGTCTGCCCTCCTACAGTTCCTCAGCCCATTTTTCCTTCCCCATCTCCAAGAGAATGTCCCCACCCCCCACTCTCCTACTCCCTATCCCACCCAGCCAGGTCTCTCTACTACCTGGGGCCACAAGTCTCTCTAGGATTAAGTGCATCTTTTCTTGATGAGGCCAAACCAGGCAATCCTCTGCTGTATATGTGTTGGGGGGGGCGGGAGGCGGGAGAGGCGGGGGAGCTTGTACCAGCTAGTATATGCTGCCTGGTTGGTGACACAGTGTCTGAGATATCCCAGCAGTCCTGGTTAGTTGAGACTGCTGGTCTTCTTAGGGGGTTAACCTCCTCCAGCATTTCCCTAATTCAGCCACAGGGGTCCCTAAGATTTCAGTCCATTGATTGGGTGTAATTAATTGCTTCTGTCTCCATCAGCTGCTTATTGGGCTTCTCTGCAGCTGTGCTAGGCTCCTGTCTGTAAGCACACCATAGTATCAGTAGTGACAGGCCTTGTAGCCTCCTCTTGAGATGGAGCCCAATTTGGGCCAGTCATTGGACCTCCTTTCCCTCAGTGTCCTCCATTTTTATCCCTGCAGTTCTTTTAGACAGGAACAATTCTGGATCACAGTTTTTGACTTCACCTGATGCCCAGTCTTTCTACTGGAGGTAGAGTCCACAAGTTCCCTCTCCCCACTGTTGGGTATTACATCTAAGGTCCCTCCCTTGAGTCCTCAGAGTTTCTCACCTACCAGGTCACTGATACATCCTAAAGGGTTGCATATTTCCATTCTGCTGGCCCTCAGGGCTTCACTCCTGTTCCCCCTCCAATACCTGATCTTGTTCTTTTCTCCTCTCCCTTTCCTTCCCAGCCAGGTCCTTCTCTCCCTCTGATCCCTCATGATGGCTTTCTTGAATGGACCTTGAATTCCTGATCTTTCCAAGACTTTTAACATGAAGGGGTGCTGAATTTTGTCAAATGTTTTCTCAGTGTCTAATGAGATGATCATATGTTTTTTTTTTTTTTGAGTTTAGTTATGTAGTGGATTACATTGATAGATTTCTGTATATTGAACCATCCCTGCATTCCTGGAATGAAGCCTACTTGATCATGATGGATGATCATTTTGATGTGTTCTTGGATTTGGTTTGAGAGAATTTTACTGAGTACTTTTGCATTGATATTCATAAGGGAAATTGGTCTCAAGTTCTCTTTCTTTGTTGGGTCTTTATGTGGTTTAGGTATAAGTGTAATTGTGGCTAGATGAATTGGGTAGTGTTCCTTCTGTTTCTATTTTGTGGAATGGTTTGGACAGTATTGGTTATGAGGTCTTCTATGAAGGTAGGATAGAATTCTGCATTAAACCCTTCTGGTCCTGGGCTTTTTTTGGTCAGGAAACTTTCAATAACTGCTTCTATTTCTTTAGGAGTTATGGGACTATTTAGATGTTGTATCAGCTACTGATTTAAATTTGGTACCTGGTATCTGTCTAGAAAATTGTCCATTTCCTCCAGATTTTCCAGTTTTGTTGAATATAGGCTTTTGTAGTAGGATCTTAGGATTTTTTGAATTTCTTCAGATTCTGTTGTTATGTCTCCCTTTTCATTTCTGATTTTGTTGATTTGGATCCTGTCTCTGTTAGTCTGGCTAAGAGTTTATTTATCTTTTTGATTTTCTCAAAGAACCAGCTCCTGGTTTTGTATAGTTCTTTTTGTTTCCACTTGGTTGATTTCAGCCTGAGTTTGATTATTTCCTGCCTTCTACTCCTCTTGGGTGAATTTGCTTCTTTTTGTTCTAGAGCTTTTAAGTGTGCTGTCAAGCTGCTAATGTATGGTCTCTCTTGTTTCTTTTTGGAGCCACTGAGAGCTTTGAGTTTTCCACTTAGTACTGCATTCATCGTGTCCCATAAATTTGGGTATGTTGTGCCTTCATTTTCATTAAATTCTAAAACATATTTAATTTATTTCTTCCTTGACCAAATTATCATTGAGTGATGTTCAACTTCCATGTGTATGTCGGCTTTCTGTTGTTTTTGTTGTTATTGAAGACCAGCCTTAGTCTATGGTGATCTGATATGATGCATGGGATTATTTCTATCTTCTTGTATCTGTTGAGGCCTGTTTTATGACAGATTGTATGGTCAGTTTTGGAGAAGGTACCATGAGGTGCTAAGAAGAAGGTATATTCTTTTGTTTTAGGATGAAATGTTTTATAGCTATCTGTTAAATCCATTTGATTCATAGCTTGTTTGTTTCTCTGTGTTTCTTTTTCCCTGTTTCTGTTTCCCTAATTTGTCCATTGATGAGAGTGGGGTGTTGAAGTCTCCTTGTATTATTGTGTGAGTTGCAATTTGTGGCTTGAGTTAAACTGTATTAAAGTAAGGTTTCTTTTATGAATGTGGGTGCCCTTACATTTGGAACATAGATATTCAGGAGTGAGAGTTCATCTTGGTGGATTTTTCCATTGATGAATATGAAGTGTCCTTCCTTATCTTTTCTGAAAACTTTTGGTTGAAAGTCAAATTTATTCAATATTAGAATAGCTACTCTATCTTGTTTCTTGGGACCATTTGCTTAGAAAATTGTTTTCCAGCCTTTTACTTTGAGGTAGTGTCTGCTTTGACCCTGAAGTGTGTTTCCTGTATGCAGCAAAATGCTGGGTCCTCTTTACTTACCCATTCTGTTAGTCTATGTCTTTTTATTGGGGAATTGAGTCTCCAATTGATTTCAAGAGATATTAAGGAATAATGATTGTTGTTTCCTGCTATTTTTGTTATTAGAGGTAGAATTATGTTTGTGTGGCTCTCTTATTTTCTCCCAAGATGATTACTTTCTTGCTTTTTCCCTCCTTGTGTTGGAATTTCCAGCTATTATCCTTTGTAGGGCTGGATTGTGGAAAGATACTGTGTAAATTTGTTTTTTTCATGGTGTATCTTGGTTTCTCTATCTGTGGTAATTGAGTTTTCCTGGATATAATAACCTAGGCTGGCATTTGTGTCCTCTTAGGGTCTATATGACATCTGCCCAGGATCTTCTGGCTTTCATAGTCTCTGGTGAGAAGTCTGGTGTAATTCTGAGAGGTCTGCCTTTATATGTTACTTGACCTTTTTCCCTTAGTGCTTTTAATTTTTAATTTTTTTTTTGCTTTGTGCATTTGTTGTTTTGACTATTATGTGTTGGGAGAAATTTCTTTTCTGGTCCAATCTATTTGGAGTTCTCTAGGCTTCTTGTATGTTCATTGGCATCTCTTTCTTTAGGTTGGGGATATTTTCTTCTATAATTTTGTCAAAGATATTACTGGCCCTGTAAGTTGGGAATCTTCCCTCTCATCTATACCTATTATCCTTAGGTTTGATCTTCTCATTGTGTCCTGGGTTCCTGGGTATTTTGTGTTAGGAGCTTTTTGTCTTGTAAATTTCTTTGATTGTTGTATCCATGTTTTCTATGGTATCTTCTGCCCCTGAGATTCTCTCTTCTACATCTTGTATTCTGTTGGTGGTGCTTGCATCTATGACTCCTGATCTCTTTCCTAAGTTTTCTATCTCCAGGGTTGTCTGCCTTTGTGATTTCTTTATTGTTTCTATTTCCATTTTATCCTTTACCTGTTTGGTTGTGTTTTCCTGTAATTCTTTAAGGGATTTTTGTATATCCTCTTTAAGGGTCCTATGTTGTCCTGTATTTCTTTAAGGGCATTATTTATTTCCTTTTTAAAGTCCTCTATCATCATCATGAGATGTGATTTTAAATCCATTTGTTGCTTTTCCATTGTGTTTTGATATCCAGTATTTTCTTTGTTGGGAGAACTGGGCTCTTATGATGCCAAGTAGTCTTGGTTTCTGTTGCTTAGCTTCTTGTCCTTGCTCCTCGCCTTCTGATTGTCTCTGCTGTTAGCTGGCCTTGCTGTCTCTGACAGTTGCTTTACCGTCCTGTAAAGCCTGTGTGTCAGCACTCCTGAAGACCAGCTTTCTTCTAGCAGGATCTGGTACAGAGAGCTGTGTCACCAGGGTTAGCTTTGGGCACAGGCAGAAACCAGAAGGATCCTGTTCCAGACTGTTCCTTGGTTGGTTCCTGTGTCTAGAGGTCTCCAGGTGGTTCTTCTGCTCTCAGGTGTGTCAGCGCTCCTGGTGACTGGCTTTCAGCTTTGGATGCATGCAGAGACATGTTGGTTCCTGTGTCTGGAGGTCTCCAGGCGGGTTCCTCTTGGGCTAGGGATGTGAGCAGCAGTGGTGGTCTCCCCTGAGCTCTCAGGATTGTCCACACTAATGAAAGTCCAGCTTCCTTCCCCATGGGATTTGGGTACAGAGAGCTGTGGGCTCCAGGAACAGGCAGAAATCAGAAGGCAATGTCCTTGTTCTTAATAGCTGAGTAATATTTCATTGTATAAATGAACCACATTTTCTGTATCCATTCTTCCATTGTGGGACATTTGGGTTGTTTCCAGATATGGCTATCACACATAAGGCTACTATGGAAATAGTGGAGCACGTGCCCCCGTGGCATGGTGGGGTATCTTTTGGGTATATGACTAAGAGTAGTATATCTGGGTGTTTGGATAGATCTTTTTCCAGTTTTCTGAAGAACCTCCAGACTGATTTCCAGAGTGGTTGTACCAGTTTGCAAGCCCACCAGCAATGAAGAATTGTTCCTTTCTCCACATACTCACCAGCATGTATTGTCACCTGAGTTTTTTATCTTAGTCATTCTGACTGGTGTAAGGTAGAATCTCAGAGTTTTTTTTTTTTATTTGCATTTCCCTGATTATTAAGGACTTTGAACATTTCTTTAAGTGCTTCTCAGCCATTTGAGAGTACTCTGTTGTGAATTCTACACTCATTTTTCTTTGACTGGGCTGTTTTGGTTTTTTTAAGGTTAGCTTCTTGAGTTCTTTATATATTTTGGGTATTAGCCCTCTTTCAGATGTGGGGTTCATGAAGATTTTTCTCAACCTGTAGGTTGCTGATTTGTCCTATTGACTATTATGTCCTTTGCCTTACAGAAGCTTTTCAGTTTCATGAGGTCCCATTTATCAATTTTTGATCTTAGACCCTGAGCCATTGGAGTTGTTTAGGAAATTTCTCCCTCCCCATGCCAATGAATTCAAGGCTCTTTTCTACTTTCTCTTCTATTACATTCAGTGTATAAAGCTCAAGTCCAAGTGGTTTAAGACATACTCTTTAGGCAAGCAATGTAGTGCATGCCTGTTGTTCCTCACCATGGGGAATAGTAAGTTTGAGGCCAGCTTTGGTTTATATAGTAAAAGCTTTTCTCACAAACAACTACAAAAAGAAATAAAAGGTCTCATTTGAAGGTAATATTCAGGGAGAAATAACTATAATAATCTGTTTCTTTTTTTCTCCATGGAACATAGAAATCCACCTATTTCTAGAATTAATTATCTCAATGTTTTGCTAACTCTGCTAAATTATTTCTGACATGATTGTTCACTCCAGAAATATTTTAGGTGGAGACTGCTATTTTAACACTAAACAGTTTTGAATATTTCTGTGATACTCTTTATTATATTTTGGTACCTTGTTCTTGAGTTTCTGAACCTTCTAACTCTACTTCTCAAATACACAGCATAATTTATTATTGTCATGAAGTTCCTAGTCACATTCAACTTTTCATTCTTAAGATAATCTGGTTTTTTAAAATTTATTCATTTTTATTTTTACACACAAGATTTTATTTCCTTCCTGGTCCACCCTCTGACTATTCCACATTCCATACCTCTTCTCAGATCCCCCTAATCTCCCCGAGGATATCCCTACCCCACCTCCACCGCCAGACCTCTAAATTCCCTGGGGCCTCCAGTCTCTTGAAGGTTAGATGCATCTTTTGCTGTAGTATGTATTGGGGGCCTCATATCAGCTGGCGTATGCTGTGTCTGGTTGGTGATCCAGTGTCTGAGAGATCTCAGGGTCCAAGTTAATTGAGAGTGCTCGTCCTCTTATAGGGTTGCCCTCTTCGTCAGCTTCCTCCAGCTAAATAGCTTTTTACTGATTTGTGAGTTTGATATCATGCACCCCAGTGCTATTCATCTCTGTTCCCTCATATCTTCCCTCTGCCCTTGTAACCTCCTCCCCCAAGTAAAAACAACACACACAAAACAACACAAAGTATTGAAAACATCTTGTGGAAGCTGTAGTATTACAGCGTGTCCCACAGAATCTCCCTCTATCTAAACATCTGCACTTTCAAATGTTGTTTGTAATGAGACGCTGGTCCAGTTCTAGGTGTCTGGCTCTTGCCCTGCTGCAGATAAGTGAGAGCAGGAACACTAGCCAGCTCAGCTACCGGCCAGGCTAGGACTGAGTTTGCCCACCCTAAAGTCTACATCATGTGTAAACTGTTGTGGCACATGAAAGGACTAGTCCTGTAGATCCACACTGCAGGATCTCCATGACACTGGGCAACAGCAGTATAACTGGGAGGAGTCCTGGTGAGGAGCCACTATTAAGTTAATCTTTTCATGATTAATTTCTCAGGATAGTTAAGTCTCCTAAGTCGTTTTTTCTCAGTAGCCATGTTTAAAAATGTTTGAAACCATAATACAAAATTAAAAGAGGGAGAGTTTATTTATTTTGTATTGTGTCTTACACGTGTTGTAACTGATAAACATCCTAGGCTCTTCCTCTTCCCCCTTTTCATTTTTTTAAGACGGGTTTCTCTGTGTAGTTTTGGCTGGCTATCCTGGAACTCACTCTGGAGACCAGGTTGGCCTTGAACTCAGAGAGTCTGCCTCTACCTCCCAAGTGTGAATACCACTACGTTTTTTTTTTTTTTGTTTTTTTTTGTTTTTTTGTTTTTTTTTTACTTTTTAAACTTCTGGAACTAGATCAAGTGTTTGATAGTCTTGACATCTCAATTATTTAACTAAAAAGCCACTTATTGGGCTTTATACTTAAAAATAATTGTCTGTACTTTTTATATTTTAATGTAGGGTCTTATTAAGTTGTCTAGGCTGGTCTTTTGCTTATTCTATATCCCAGGCAGGCCTAAACTTATAGTTCAGTTCATTGCCGAGGCTTCTTGAGTACCTAGCATTACTAACCTGTGTCATTTGAGACTGGCAAAAGAATGTAGGTGACAGTTTTTCTGTTATTACTAATTGCTATGGATATCACTGAAATATTTGTATTAGTTACCATTTTCCCTTTTTAATTCTTGTTTTTGTTTCCATTGATATAGACTATCCAGGTTTCTTTGTAACTTTTGTTTTCCGATTACTTGTACAAGCATTCTTGATTTTTTTGTTTCACTCACTCTAGAAGAATATTTTTATGGTAGTTGTAATATGATTCAAAAGCAATAATGCTGTTGTAGAAAACAGTATCTTTTGTGTAGGTATGTGTGTGAGTATGAATGTATTGGGGTATGATATACGTTCTTGTTTTATGTTCCTGCATGTAGTGTTGGGTGTCTTCCTCAAGCACTTCTCACGAACCTGAAGTGAATCCATTCTGCTGAGTTCTAGGTTCCATCTAATCCTGTCCCCAGCCTCACTGTTGAGGCTATGCATAAAACACAGTAGCACAGTACTGCTGTGCTTGGGTTTTACAACGGCTCTAGGGACCCAAACTCAGGTTCTTGTGCTTCCACAACAGGTTCTAGCTCACAGAAGAACCACATGCCAAACAGCATTATTAGAACTTATATATCAACTGCTAACATCACATATAGTTATTTCATAGTATTGTTATTTCCAAGTGGAGGTTATGGATATATCAAAGATAAAAGGACCATGGAGACCTGTACTCAATGTTTCCAGGTGCTTATCACCATTAAAGAAATAGTAAGGAATTTGGAGCAAATTTGTTACAAGGCTGAGTTGCATGGTAAAGCAGTAATAGCTGGCGTCTCAGGAAGTATATCTCGGGGCTAAGAGCACTGACTGCTCTTCAGAGGTCCTGAGTTCAATTCCCAGCAACCACATGGTGGCTCACAACCATCTGTAATGGATCTGATATCCTCTTCCAATGTGTCTGAAGACAGCTACAGTGTACCCCATATATAAAATAAATAAATCTTTAAGAAGTATATCTCATATCTCCAATAGCTCCTCCTATGCCAAAACTTAAAATGAACGGAGGAGTCTTAGTGAGTTAGGGTAGAGGAAAGAAAGGAATCCAAGGAAGTTGTATGTGCATGTGTATCCTGGAGTAGGGTTAACCCAGCTTTTCTGTCCTTTATGTGGTTCTTTAGATGTAGTATTATGTCAGATATGTGATAGAAGCAAGCCAATTTGCAAGGCTAATGATATGGAGATGCAATTATAAGGAAGCAAAGGACAGTTTGCAGTTGTCCCAGCAGTTGTTGAATGGTCAGCTAATGCTCTGCCATAACCCACTACAACTGTATCACCCTTTATTTACCCAGTAGGCAGTTCGCCACTTTATTCAGTCTACCTAGCCCATCTCCAACTCGCTTGTTAATGTTAGACTGTTAAGTAACCTGTGTTGATCTGCATACATTGAAATTGGAACATGTTGTATGTGAAAAGCTTACTTTATATTAGTACATAAATATATTACTATATATTCCATATTACGATATTATTATAATATATAGTATGCAATATAAGTGAAGTTAAATGTGTCAACATAAAACTGCACTCCAAAATTCCTAATACCTTTAAACAGATTCAGGTTGCCCTGAATGATATATTCCACTGTGGAAACACTTTCAAAAACTTTTATAAACAAACTCCTACATCAAAGAACCTCTACCATGTACAGGATTGGAGATTCTGGTAGGCCAGTCACAGCAACGTAAGGGTGGCTGCTGCATGTTTTCAGGTGCTGTCCCTTGACCTTTTTTTTTTTTTTTTTTGCATTGGTAGACCCCTGTAGTCTGGCAAAAACTTAGTTATTAATATATTCCAGAAGTTTTTTTTTTTTTTACTGCTATTCAAATCAAACCAGATCAGATTTAGAGATGGGTAACAAATGGCCGTTAAGGGACTAAAGATACACCACCATAATTTTCTCTTGATCTTTAACATTCCAACATAATTATGAAGTTGTAACCTGTCAGTCAGTTTGTAAAATCTCCAGAAACTTCAGTTCACAAAACCTTAAATATAGTGTTAAAATTCATATAAAGTGTAATTATGAAACTATTTTCCATGTATAGCTTCTTTCACTTTACAGTTGTTATGTCTGTATGTAAACTGTAATAGCATAAGCTGTATGTGAACTCACTGAGACTTGGTGTGTGGAAAACGTACTTATTTAGATGCAAGGATGAGTCCTTGGTACTTTTAAGCCTTTGTTTTTGATGTACTTCTCCCACATGCAAAAAGAAATTGGCATAAATTGTTAAAACTGTGTTGGATGTGAATTATTGATTTATAAGGATCATTGATTTTATACTAAGCAAAGTTTTAGTTTTGAAGATGTATATTTTGCAGCAGAAAATTCAAATTATTTCTATATTTTTACTATGTAATTATCCATTAATGTCAATTATTTTAACTATTGTTATCGTAAAGTTGGCTAAAACTGAACCCTCTTGTATCATAATAAACCATAAAATTTACATTTAGCTTTCTGTGTTTTGTTCATTTTATTTTACCCCCATCTCCAATTATTTCGTACATTTCAGTGCTTCAGAGAATTTAGATGAGCTCTCTTCCTCCAGTAGCTGGTTACTTAATCAGAAGCACAGTAAGAAAAGGAGAAAAGACAGGACAAGATTGAAATCTCCATCCTTGGCTATCATGAGTACAGCTGCCCGAACAAGGCCCCTTCAAAGTTTCCATAAAAGAAAACTCTACAGATTGAGTCCCACTTTTTACTGGACTCCTGAGGTAAGGCTGCATTTGGGAAATCACGAACAAAGATTTCACTACCAGTATTTTTTTAGTACAACTGGATATGAGTTATCATAGATATTTAGAATAATTACATAGACTGATACAGTTTATAAATTAGATAATAACAGATACTGATAATAAAATTAGGATTTACTTTTTTTAAAAACAGCAGTATTCTGAAATTTCTCTTATTCTATTTTTTAAAAAAATAATTGTTTTCTTTGCTGCTGGAGATTTAACATGGCCCCCTGCATGCTAAACTTGCATTCTATACTGAGGTATAAACTGCACCCCTGACTTAAAAACAAACAAACAAATGTATGTTGCTGTTTTGTAAGTAAATTAAAGTATGCTTCTGTTTTGTAAGTAAATTAAAGTAATTTTTTAAGAAAATTAAATGTCAAAGTGATTTCTAAAATATACAGGTAAGGGTAATACTGAAATGTACTATATATCTGTATTAGAAATATTTGCACAGGTGAATAAAAGGTATAAGGTTAGTGTGGATTACCAAAACCACAGAGGCATTAGAAAAATATATGGAGTCCTCTGTCCTCTTAGAGTATTTAGGAGCTAGCTTGAATAAGCTTCTGGCCATATCTGTGAATATTTGAGTATCAAAATACATAATTTCCCTTCTCCTCTCCTCTCCTGTCCTCTCCTGTCCTGTCCTCTCCTTATCCTTTTCCCCTCCCTCCCTTCCTTCCTCCCCCCTACTCTTCCTTTCTTTTTCTGCTTTTGTTGTTTTCTTCCCAGATTCCTCCCTTCCCTTCCTCCTCCTTTTCCCTTCTGAGACAGGGTCGTATGTATACCATGTTGGCCTTAATGTATGGTGTTAGTAAACTAAGCATGATTGAACTGCTCCTCCTGTTTCCACCTCTGGAGTGCTCTGCTGGATGTTGAACCCAAGCTTTATGAATGCTATGTAAGAGTGTTTGGTAAGCATTCATAAAGCCCCAAGGTTTGAGGCAGGAGTTCATAGAACTGGGTATATTGACATATACCTGTAATCTCGACATTTGGGAAGTAGAGGCAAGGGATGAAAAGTTCAGCGTCATCCTGGGTCACACAGTGAGCTCCAAGTCATTATGGCGTAGATAGACAGTGTCTCACAGCAGAACAGCACAAGACAACACAAAACAAAAGGACATGCACCTTGATTTCACATTGATGACACATAGAAAATATAGACTGGCAGGTACATAGTGCAGGGTGTTATTAATACAGAATGGATGATAAAACAAAGAATGACTGGCAAGAATAGTGAGTGGTTGATAATCCTGGGATCAGAGTTGAGGAGACTGTAGAATAGGATATCTGTGTAGACTTAAAAATACAACATCCATTCTTGCCTGTTGTCAGAGGTTTATACATTATTTTAGACAATCAGAAAATATTTCACCCAAGTTATAAAAGCCAGAGTTGCCTATTAGAAAGATACAGTATTATCCAGGGGTGTATAATTCCAACTTAAACATGAGTATTGTTTAGACAAACTAAGAAAGAACTGGCTTGGTGTACTTAAAAGTTCTTAAATCCATGTCATTCAGAATTGTTCTTGATTGTAATATTGAGAAATATGACAAAAAATTAAGGTGTGATCCAGAACAGAATATTGTCAGAGGGGACAGTATTCTTGGAACAATGAGACAACTGAAATCATAAAAATACTTATCAGGTTGGGGATATAGCTCAGTGGTAGAACATTTGCCTACCATCCATAAACTACATTCTGTTTTTGTCCCCAGCATTGCAGCAAATAAACAAAAGTCAGAGTTGGATTTTCTGAATAACTGTTTTCTTATTATGTAAGAAAAACTCTAGGAAGCACCCACTGAAATACTAAAGGGTAGTGACTAACAAGTTAACTCCTGTGGATCTAGAATGGTATCAGTTCTGTGTCACCCTTTGGAGAACTGAGGGTACCAATCTGTAAGTACATTTCTATCCTGGCTGATGCTAGGCAGTGCATTGAGGAGGACCAATGCAATGAAGCGGGCACTCAAAATGTAAATAAGAAATACTCAAGTTAAAAAAAAAAAGAGTTCTTCTTTAGTCAACAGGATGTAGGAAGTACTTAGGTAATCATCAGTTCTGTTTGATTGCTAGATATTAAAAGACATTTTCAGGAATTATGGTTTCAGTTCCAGTATACAAAGATAGTAGACAGTATCACTCCTATCTTTAGATTAAAACAGTAAGCAACTTAAAATTAAAATCTAGTTCCTTTTCATGGATCTATCAGAGATTTGAGATTATCAGGCTAATTGCTACTCTGAACTATTGAGAGACAGGAAAATCAGAGTCACAGCCAAATTCAGACGCAGAAGCCATATGGTACACAAATAATGTACACTAGTAATGGTCCAGTCTTGAGTGAACCTCCATTTCTGCCTGGACTCGCCCATTTTAAAGCTTCAAGATGAGAGGGGATGGCTAATGGCTCTATCAGGTAAGGGGGAAGACAATGTCAAAGGCTTAGGCATTATCTGTAACAAGGATTCTTCAGGGAAAAGAGAACTTCTTTCCTATTTTTATTATGAGTAATCTCTCACTGAAGAGAAGTGGATGTGTTTGTGTTTAAATAGGAAACACTGGTTAAATTCATAGCTTAAGGATGTAAGTTTTTAGTAAAAGATGCAATTCAATTCAATCAGAAGATTAAGAACACTTCCTTTTTCACACACTTTACTACCAAGCGAAAGAACTCCAGTACAAGAACAGGTACAGCTTTTGACCAAGGAGGAATCTGAAGGGATCTAGAAGAGAACCAGGAATTGGAAAACTTAGACTGTTAAAAAGACAACCCAGAAGTATCTAAATCGAAGTAGGGAGGAAATATTGAAGGTTATATTGCTTTTCTATTTCTTCTTCTTTTTTTTTTTCTTCTGGAGCTGAGGACCGAACCCAGGGCCTTGCGCTTGCTAGGCAAGCGCTCTACCACTGAGCTAAATCCCCAACCCTTTTCTATTTCTTCTTTTTAATTGTTTATTTTTCTTGGTTTTGTTCTGCTCAGCCTGATCTTGTGATTGCTTTGTTCCTCCCTCTGTTATAGTCTTGATGATTTTACTATTCTCTTTCCTCATTCTCTCTCTTACTCCTTTCCAAACTCTCCAATTTTTCTACTTACTATTAGTACTAGCTTTGGCATTAATAACTTAAACTCCCCTCTTTTACAATTACAATGTAAGACTGTTTATAACCTTATTAAGGATGTAGGTTAAGTAGGCATTTGCACTTTACATTTTAACAACTGTTTTCTGGACAAATAGTTTTGTTATTAATCTCTGCTTCCTCTCCTTCAAAGAGTACTGTGGACCAAAAGCCCAAGAGAAAACTACCCTCTCAAAAGTTATGAATAGATAAAGAAAAGAAAAATACATATACATCTCAAGAGATGTCTAAGTCACAATATAAAACCCCCCAAAAATGAACAAATTTAGCAATATGGCTTTTTAGCTAAAAGTTCGTAACTTTTCAGTAGGCAAAACCAAAGATGCTGAAATAGTTGCAATGTAAGAGAAGAAATTCAAAAGCCTACTGTAAAATGACCAGTGACTTCAGAGAGGAAGGTCGGAAAAATCAGGTGACTGAAGTGTGGACTTCAATTCAGTACGTAGATATAAAAGGTCTCCAACATGGATTTAAATCGCTTAAAGTGAAGCCAAACAAGAAACAAATCAATAACAGTAACCACCACCACCACCACCACCACCACCACCAGTGGAATCTATCACACAGACAGTAGGTCAAAGCAGAGGAAACAAACCAGGGATTAAAAACAGTCAAGAGTACATTTAGAGATCAGTTTAAAAAACAAAACAAAACACGATGCCTGTGACTCTGAAAAACCTAAATATATGTTTAAAAGAAGAGGTGGGTTTGAAGCTAAAGGTATAACGAACGCATCCAATTACAAAGTAACAGAAAACTTCTCAAACCCAATGATACAGTCAAACAGGCACTAGAGGCACTAAGAATCCCTAATAAATATGGCAAGAATAGAAGCTCTCTATGTCACATTAGAGTTAAATGCAAACAACAGAACACAGAAAGAATATTGGTGAGTTTTAGTGCACACAGAGAACACATGGAGGGTAAAACAGCAAGAGTCAAAGTGAAAATAGAAGGCCAAATGCAACACAACAGCTACTACAAGAGCACTCCTGTGTGCTTATAAAGGCATTTCCATCCCAGTAAGAATAGACCTTCCTCTCAACAAATGCCTGAGAAGCTAGAAAAGCATGGCATGATGTCATCTAAGCTATCTATCATCCATCCATCCATCCATCCATCCATCCATCCATCCATCCATCCATCCATCCATGATTATGTTCTTTCTATTCCCAAATGCAAGTATTTTATTTAAAAAATGTTGAACTTGGTCAAGGGCTCTTTATCTATTGGAACAGTGAGGCAGTCATGTGATTTATGTCCCTTTGTATATCTATGTGTTGTAGTTATTAATTTGCTTATGTTAAACCATTCCTAAGTTTCTGAAATGAAAACAGCCTGTTTGTGGCATACAACAGACACACACATGCACACACATAGCATATAACAAATGTATAGCCTAAAGAATACAAAATGGGGAAAAGTAAAAGCATTTTTCCTAAAATCAAAAGCAAGATAAAGGATTCACTCTCCCATTCTTATATAATACATCATGGGAATTCTTGTCTAGATGATAAGAGTAAAGCATTAGAAAATGATATGCATATAACAAAAATATTCAATTAATCTTATATGCAAATAATTTGATGTTACACTTAAAAGACCTTCATTAAATCTCCTCCATAAGACTTTTAGGTCTGCTAAACATTTCCAGCACATAGATATAAAATCAAAATGTAGTTCGTTTTTAATACACAGTTAATAATAATGCTGAAAAGGAAATCAGCTCCAAATATAATAAGGAATAACTCTAACTATAGAAGTGAAGGAGATCTACAAAAAAAAAAAAAGTGTAAAAAACTGATGAAAGAAACCCAGGAAGACTAGAGAAGATGGGAAAACATGCCAATAAGTCAGCAGGGTTAATACTGTGAAAATATGTATTCTACCCAAGTTCTTTATAGATCCAATGCAATCCTCAACATTCTTTACAGGAAAAACAATTTTATAACTAAACAGATCCTGAGTAGCCAAAGCAATTCCAAACAAAAAGAACTGATGCTGGAGGCATCAACTACAGCTATGCTAAGAAAGACTCATCTATGTATTGGAACAAAAACTCAATTTAAACCACTGAGAAGGCAGAGAAGACCAAGAAATAAACCCATAGAGCTACAGCTAACTTATTTCAAGAGTAGCTCAAAACAAAACTTACGGAAAATACAATTTCAACAAATGATACTGTAAAAAGTGATTCACACATGGCCATAATTAGGCCTTGTTACAAGAACAAATGATTTTGAATATATATAAAGAACTCATAAAACTGAACATCAAGCCTTCTACTGTCTAAGCAGTGAATGGGTGAATGAATTGGTCAGTTCTTACAAGATGTATAAATGGCCAATAAACATGTAGGAAAATGTTCAGCATCCTCAGCCATCAGGATAATGCAAACGAGAACTAGACAGATTCCCATTTCACCTTAATCAGAATGGCATTTATCAGGATAGCCAGGAATAGAAATTCCTGAATAAGCAGCTTATATACATCATTAGTGGAATATAAATTAATGCCACCACCAAGAAAATCAGTAAAGAGATTATTTAGAAAACTAAAATTAGAATAATCTCATGTTCCACTATACCACTCCTAGGCATATATCTGAAGTCAGCATACTGGTAAGAAAATTAATTCTATTTCTGCTTACCCCAGTGATTGTCTTTCCAGAGGTGTTAATGGACACACACACACACACACACACACACACACACACACACACACACACAGAGACAGAGTGAATTATTCAGTCATAATGAAACAAATTATATCATTTGCAGGAAAAAGGATGGAACTAGACATTATCATGTTAAGTAAAAACTAAACAAATAAACAAATAGGCCCAGAAGAATAATTCTCTCATGTTTTCTCTCATATCTAGAATGTAGATTTTTAAAAATTTTTTATTAAAAAATACCTTGAGAAAAACTATGACTATTTGGGAAGAGAAAGGGGATCAGTAAGAGACAGGAATGGGAACAGGAGAGGGTAAAGGGAACAGATAAGATCAAAGAACATCTCATTACATAGGAATTCATAATAAAACTCATATTTTTCCAATTTATATTAATAAAATGATATTCTGAATTATCTGGTACCTATAGCAATAGCAATTATTTTAATTTCTATAATACAGTAATAAAAGGTTTATTTACCTCCTATTGCATGGTAAATCATGTTCAATATTTACAAAACAATCTCCAAGGCATAATTGCTCTGAAGAGACAGAGCAATTATTAAACCTAACCTCAAGTATGAGAAAAGGTCATATTTTGTCATATGGAAAATCTTAATTAACAGTGTTATGTTAGGGTCTTTAGTACATAAGTAAAAAAGCATAATAGGCTTGCAATGCAAATAGATGAAAATCCATGAGGAACCAAAGACTTATGCTACAAGTTTAAAACACTGTAGTTTGTTTGCTACTGATGAGTGGACATGGCCAAGGAAAGATCAACACACATAGCAGAGACTATTGAAACTTCCAGAACAATTCCAACAGAAAAAAAAATTTAAAAATGAAACAGAGCATGTTAGAACTGAGGTAATTTTGGATATGTACTAAGATATCTAAAAAAAATGGGACTAAAGAAAGAAATATTTGAAATAATGAGAAATTTCCAAAATTAATAGCAACTAATCAAACAAGTAAAAAAGCAGGAAAATATCTGCCTGACTCTCTTTCTGTCTCTCTGTGTGTCTGTCTCTCTGTTTCTGTCTATCTGTCTGTCTCTGTCTCCCCTTCCCCTCCCTCCCTCCTTTCGCCCTCCCTTTCTCCCTCCCTTCACACCACAGACAAATCTTGGAAAAGGCTAGGGTGGGTGTGAGCATCTTTACTGTATAAGAATAAGTACAAGGATAGGATAGTTGACTTTAAACAAAAAACTATGGGAGCAGAGATGGGAATAAAACATTTAAACAACTAATATTAAGATTTTTATCCCAAAAGATGCCCATGTCCTGATACCTGGTACCTAAGAGAATGAACTATAGTTAATTGTGACCCCAACAACTCACTTTTGTTGATGTTCTAATCCTTCAATACTTCAAGATGTGACCTAACTTGGAAATAGATTTGTTGCAGAGGTGATCATGATGGCTCTAATCCAATACAACTGGTGCTTTTTAAAACTGGTAAAACTGGACACAGAGGAATGCTTATATGATAAATGACATGTGCACGTAAAAGTGAGTTCAAAGAATACTGCAGCCTTTTAATAAGTTCCTTACATTGTGGTGACCCTAATCATAAAATCATTTCATTTGTACTTCACAATTGTAATTTGGTTCTGTTATGATTTTTGATGTAAATATCTGATATGCAACCCCTGTCGGGGTAGCAACCCCACAGGTTGAGAACCACTGATCTAGAGTCAAAGATCATTAAAAACTAGCTGTAACCGTGAAGAATACACACAACTATTCTTTCTTTAGGTCTTAAAAAAAAAAAAAGACAAAACAAGAAAACCCTGCAGATACTAAAGCTAAGCTACTCAGTTGTTTTACTTTACTATGACATGCATATGTTATCCATTTATTTAGTAATAGGGTCTTTGCATATTTATTTAAGGAACTTAAATAAATAATAATACCAAAATCATTTTGGACTTAAGATGAACCCTAAATCTAGTGGTAAGTGTTCTTATAAGAGAAAAGAAACTAGAATTTGGAAAACAAAGGGTTGACAGCATTATGAAAATGAGAAAGCACTATGGAATTATGCTACCATAAGTCAAGGACAACACAAGTCCTGGATGGTGAGAGTATTGCTCTGCTGACAGCTGGGATGCTATAACCGTAAGAAAATGGAGGTTGAATTTTCAACCTTAGTTTATAGCATCTTGTTATAGCAGCTCTAAGAGTATATGCTACCTTAACAAATACATAAAAGTCTAGATTCCTTTGAGTACAGAAAGTCCAGATAATATCTGTACAGAGGATAAAGTACTGACATCTTAGAAAGTATGTGCTGCTATTAGAATGTTACTAGAAAAATGTAGAAGTTGTGTGTGTGTGGGGGGGTGCTTGCACAGGAATATGAGGGTAGACATGCTTACAGAGGCCAGAACAATACATCTTCTATTGCTCCCCACCCTGTTTCCTTGAGACAGTCTCTCACTATACCGGAGCCTCCCTCATCTCAGCTAGGCTCTCTGGCAGGCCCACTTCAGCATGGAGGCTGGAGCCTTGAATCTGGATAGTTATACTAAAAGAAATTTGCAAACAAGTTGGGAAGAGTTGTGACTTGGTTTCTACTAGTTGTTTCTGGTAAACTACAAGAGAAAAAGGTAACCGAGTAAGGAACTGTAGGTAAAGGAACTAGAACTTAAGTTTCTCATGTTCAGTTGGGGAAAAGTTATACAATATGCTGTGGTGTGAGCCAAAGGTATGGAAAAACATTTGCCAAATATAATGGGTTTTTGATTTGTGAGTAAAGTCATCTGTGAGCAAAAATCATCCCAGCAGAAGCCATGTATCTCAAGAGATAGGGCTAACAGTTCAGAATCTTGAGAGAACTTTTTGGTCTAGGGACATGAATCTCTATAAAATATATAGGAGGGTCGTGGTGTTTTGAAGAATTGTGTATCATCAGGAACATTGCCAGTTCACACTGAAAAGGACAGAGATGATGCAAAATGAAAGATTTTAGGACCTCCTAAATTTTCAAGCAGGAAATGGACTGATAATAATATTGTGTTGTATATTTTGAATTATCCTTCAAGTTAGAGAAAGGTGAATGATGGGTTTTAATGTTAAAGAACATGCTTGAAAAAATGAGAAAATATCTTCATGGCTAGGCGATTTCTTTATTTCTCTCCTTTTTTTTTTTAAAGACCTATTTATTTTATATATGTGACTACACTGTTGCTCTCTTCAGACACAGCAGAAGAGAGCATCAGATCCCATTACAGATAGTTGTGAGCCACCATGTGGTTGCTGGGAATTGAACTCAGGACCTCTGGAAGAGCAGTTAGCAGTGCTCTTAACCTCTGAGCCATCTCTCCAGTCATTTCCTTCTTTGTTACAAAGATTTATTTTATTTATATGACTATACTGTACTTGTCTTCAGACACACCAGAAGAGAGCATTGGATCCTATTACAGATAGTCATGAGCCACCATGTTGCTGGAAATTGAACTCAGGACCTCTGGAAGAGTGGTTAGTGCTAAATCATTTTTCCAGCTTGCTAGGTGATTTCTTAAACAAGATAAATATATCACTAAGTTAGCTTGGCCTTTCATGCTTTATTTTCAACAAAGGCATTAAGTCTGAGCGTATACACCAAGTGAAAACTATTATACCCATATCACACTCACGTATGCATGCTAGGATTTTTTGTTTTTGACTCATGGCCTTTATCTTGTCCTGGAACTTGCTATGTAAACCAGACGGGCCTATGTGCCTCTTTCTACTAAGTGCTGGGATTAAAGGCATGTGCCACCATGCCTGGCTATATGCATATATATATTTAATGTACATGGATATATATCAAAAGGTTTCAAATCAAGGATGAATATATAATCTATATTTTACATATAAATGTATTTTCTAAGAAATAAACTAATGAAAATTTGGCATAAAGAGAATTATAGGCAATAATGGTTAAAATGGCTAGTATTATGTTCCATTTTATCAAATAAAACATTTGTCAGTAAAAATGTAAGAGACTTGAATAACTTTCAAAAGCTAGCATATCCCAGTAAGTCACCAATAAAGTCGAAAAGCCATTACTCCCAAAAGAAATACAACTAAAACTAAAGACACCACTGCATACATTAATTTTTAGATCCAGTGACTCATAAACTTAATTAGTAATAAATATATATGTATACAAAGTGACTCAGGTATTTTCATAGGTTTTGAGTTCTGTAGAAAAACATACCAATAGGAAAGCAGGGAAAAGGACACAGAGAAACTTATAGAGACTTAGCTTGAGTTGGCTTGTGCATACATGGTGTACCATGTAACAGCTAGAAAGCCAGGAAAGGGTGCTGGCAGAATGTATTTGTGGTAATAAACATTGAGGGAGTGGTCAGGTTGCCCGAAAGGGCACTGTAATGATCTAGTATTGTGGTTACACCTTCATATCTTCTTGACTGTCGTGGTCAGGTCTATAAACAGGTGAAATGTCATATTTACCTTTCCACAGATATGGATCTATGTTCCATGGCACACTTTCAGAATGGCTCATCCTTCTTGTTAACTGTAACTTAACAGACTAATCAAGAGCACAGAGATTTAAACTGTTACTATTAGCCTTCATGAATCTGGACCTGATTTCATTACCTGAGTGGTGATTACTTATGCTTACTTACCTAAAGTCTCTCAGTATAGTGATAATTGGATAAATCACATGAAATCTAAACTGTGCTGGTTGCTATGCCTCTTTTCATGTCCATGTTGTTTTGGGGCTTTTCCACTTGTTCTCCAGAGGATTGGCTTTCTTGTGTGTTTGTGTCTGTATGTAGCTATGTGTCTGTGCATAGGTATGTGCACATGAGTGCAGGTGTCCATGGAGACAAAGGACGTTTAGTTACTCTGGAGATGGAGGTATACTTGGTTGCGAGTCATTTGTTATAGATGATGGGAACTGAACTCAGATGCTCTGGAAGAGCTCTATGTACTCTTAACCTTTGATCCATCTCCCCCGGCCTTCCACATCATTTTTCTTTTTTAAAACTAAAACTTTTTTTCCCATAGAATATATTTTGATCATGTTTTTTCTCTTCCCTTAACTACTCCCAGATCTTCCCCACCAACCTACTCACCCAACTTTGTTCTTCCTCTATCACATTCTATTTCTATCACAGAAAATAAAAACAAAAAATAAGACAAAAATGCCAAAATAAACAACAAAAGAAGTCCATATAAAACCTCCAAACAAACCATGGCGTTAGGTTTTTGGTGGCCAATTACTCCCTGTGTGCAGTCTGCCCTGGGGTGTCTTAGATAAACCTAGTGACAGTGCATTGGAGACTTTTCCCCTTTGCCAGCAGCTATCAGTTACAAATAGCTTCTTGGTTAAAGTTGGAACCTGGTGTCAACTTCCCCTCTCAGGACTGGACACCTGGCATGAGCCCTTGAAGGTCTTGTACACGAATTCATGAGTGTTAGTCCTGCTGTGTATGCAAGACACTATTTCCTTCGAGTCACCCATCATCTCTGGCTCTTAAAATCTTTCTACCTCCTTTTTTGAATTGATCCTTGAGCCTCGAGGCAGGGGGCTTTGATGAAGACACCCTATTTGGGAGTGAGCTCCAAAGTCCTTTATTTTCTGCATATTGTCCAGTTGTGGGCATTTGTGTTAGTTTCTAGCTCCACCAAGAAGCTTCCGTGATAAGGGGTGAGAGAGGAGCTCATCTCAGGACAATTTCTTTAGAATAGGCAAATTCTTAAACTGCCCAGGTCTTCCAAAATGCAAATAGTTAATTTACTGAGTGAACGAAGTGAATGTGGGATTCAAGAGAATTTATAGGATAACTCATACTAAAAGACATGATTCACAGGGGTTATCATTTGAAACTACTACACTCCATCCTCTGGATCCCAATGAATGACATTTCTAAACCACTTAACCTTTTCCCCAAGACCACTAGTATTGTGCCATTTATGGTATCAGAATCAATATGAGGTCTCAGCAGCCAAATGTATAGGAACCTGTAATGAGGCTTTAGGTATGACTTCTATGTGCAGTTTGCAAGTATAGCTCATCTGTATTAAGTTTAATTTTATGAATAAAGTTATTGTTTATTTGCCCTATAAGTATCCAACAGACACAGCTAGACAGAAAAGAAACTGCAGTTTGCAGAAATGTATGACATAGACAAGTTCTGAAGTACAAGTAGACACATTGCAGGTTTGTTGATTAAAGTCTATAAAGTAGTTCTTTGTTTTTGAACTTGTAACAGTCCCACATCTGCCTCCCAAGTCCTGGGAATATGAGTGAGCTCTAGAATGTGGTACTGAAGTCCTAACAAAGGTCCTGACACTAAGGACAAACAGTTTTATCAGTAACCTGTAATTCACCTTCATGCTAATGTCATTTCCTACTTCACGAAACCATTAGGTACTTTGAGCATTCTGCTTAGAAACAGTCAGGGACCAGTTACGACTCAATGGATAAATGTACTTACAGTGTCCTCTGTCCTCTCACAGTGCGTGTGGTTTATACATGCACTCATGTGCTCATGTGCACACACAAAAACTGATAGAACTTTTTTTAATATACAAGCAGCATCTTGCACCAAGTCATCTAAGCATACAGCTTTTCAGTTTAGTATTTTGAGGTAGAAATTTCTGAATGTATGAAAAGTGGGTCTGATTCTGGTGCCTTCTCGGCTCTTTTCCTTCCTTGGTTTGCTTTGTCCAATATGTGATGGTTTTTGTTTTATCTTATTGCATTTATTTTGATATCTCTAAGAAGCCTGCTCTTTTGTAATGAGAGAGACCAGGTTAACCATTGTTAAAACTCCATAGAGTTTTCAAATCTAGAAACTTGAGTCTCTAGGTAGATCATATTATTTATTGTCTGCTTATTTCTCATGATGATGCATTAGTTTACTCCTGGAGAATCTGTTTTTACATTTGGTAAAATGTAATTAAAAACTATTGACATGTCTACAGTACAGATATGTCTTTAGAGCTAGGAAAATACATTGGTAGGCATGGGTGAGATATAAAGATATTCTCCAGAAAAATACTACAATTCTTAACATACAAATATATTTAATAACATTAACTTAATATACAATTACAATTACTATTCAAAATAAGAATGATTATCTGACCATAATGTTGTCTAGATCCTTGGTATTACTTTATTACTGCCATGCAACCTTCTGTCCTACATAGTTGGCAGTTCAGGTGTAGGTACCAGGGAACCACCCTATCTAATTTCTGGCAAAGGGAGTTCTCTGTAACAGTGGGGAAAAAAAACCCAGAAAGTTCTAGACTTTAAGGTAAAATTCTCAATATTCTTTACAAAAATACCACTTATTAAATCTTCTCTCTCATACATGAAACTGGCTTTAAATGTTTATATATGTGTATGCATGTTCATGAAAAGAAAAAAACAAAACAAAAAAGGCTTTTCAAGAATATAGTAAGAAGCTAATATAACATTTGATGTGGACATTGGAAGGAAGAAAACTGGGAATGGGAAGGGTGTAAAGGATTTAGTTGTGGGGGAGGGGAGAATCATCCAAACTAAGCATATATGGAAATGTTATAAGAGAATCTTGTTTGTATGTTGATTAAAAACAAACAGGAGGTAGATGATTAGGTATACAGATAGTTTACCTCATATTCTAATTATAACACATTCCATTTAAATTAAGATATCAGGATTATTTTGATTTTATTTAATCCCCTAAATGTTGAAACCAATAAATCAGGGAACTTATTGAAACAGTAGATTTGAGCTTTATCATGTGTCATTGGCCAAAGTCAAGCCAGTCGGCTGAGAATATGGCTAGGAGGTTGGAGAAAGGCCAAGTTCCTGTAGTTTGTTTATATTCTCTTCTTTCATACTAGGTGTAAGGACAGGAATGATTACTCTTTCCCTAAAAATTCTTATATATTCACAGCACAAGTCATAAATTATTACACTATGATATAGGAAATGTGACCTGGTCAGGATTTTTACCTAAACTTTGTAGTAGATTTGTGTTGTCATCTCTTGTGTTATTTTCTACCCCCTTTAAAACACGTTTACATTTTAAAAAGACATTTTAAATTTAATGTATTTTAAATTAAAATTTAATTACTTTTATTTCTTCTCTCTTTCATTTCTCTAACATGAGTACCCGCATCACTCTCGAGTTGATGGCCTCATTGTCTTTGAATATTATAATCACACATGCATACACAAATGGAAGGTTCCTCCTTGCCTAGACTATTCTCTTATTTTTCTTTTCTTCTCTTGCTTCTATGTAAATGTAACCAACTTTCTTTTATTAGAAGGTAACCTTTTAGTTGGTTTATCACTTGCAGTGTTGCTATGAAGAATTATATTTGCACTTTGAGGAGGTATTCTTATCTAAAAAGTAAAAAGCCTTAAGAAAACTATGGGATACTAAGAAACCATTTGAGAAAAAATTTTCATTAATCATAAGTTTTAGCATATAACTCACAAGCCAAGTCATAAAAACAAAAACAGTTGTAGTAGACCTAAAATTTAAAAATTGGAATAAATCTTAAAATTAAGAATGAATACAAATATTTATTATATAAAACGATTCTCGTTCTCTGTATTTATTCACTAAAATTCCTTAATAAACCTTATTGCAAAGGTAAAGTAGTGTTTCTAAGGCATTCACTAGACTATCTCATAATTGATACTTTACAGCTTATCTAGTTATATGCTGGGTGGTTTAATAAAATAATTCAGAAGTACAAGCAGTAGTTTAGTAATATACTAAGATTTCTATTTTAATGTTTTCATTTCCTTTCTAAAGTATAAAATTATTAGGTTTAGGAACATGGTTCATATGATTAAAGGGTACTTCATATTTTAATTAAAATATTTAAGTAAAATATTTTTGGATAACATATAAAATAAATACAGGTATGTTCATCCTTTGGTTAAAAAATCAGAAAAAGTTCAAAGTAATATGATTTTATATGGACTTAAATTCCTGTTGGAGAAATAAGGCACATAGACAAATTACGTTTCAACCTAGTGTCTCAGATAATCTCTTGTACCTTGAGGAAGAGAGGATAATCTGTAGGAAACAAATAATGAATTATATTGATATAGGACATAGGTGAATTTGAGTGTTTTAGGTGTCCGATTAAATGAAGAAAAGGAGGTGACATCTATCATTTAAGTAATAGCAATCTACTGCTGACAAACCAGCTCTTCCTCACCTGGGTGTCACATCTACTTATCCCATAGAAGATCTTCTTTAGATAATAAGTAATTGTGGTAAAGGAATTTGTGAGTTGAAGAAATTCAATTTTTGGAGGTTTCTTGATGGCATTTTTTTCTTTTTTTTGATTTTTAAAAAATTTACATTTAAATGTTATCCCTCTTCCCAGTCCCCACCCCCCAGAAACCTACTACCCTTTCCCCCTGCTCTATAAGGGTGCTCCCCCACTTAGCCACCCACTCCGTCCCGCTTCCCTACACTGGGGCATCAAGCCTTGGCAAGACCAAGGACCTCTTATCCCATTGATGCCCAACAAGGCCATTCTTTGCTTCATATGTGGCTCAAGCCATTGGTCCATCCTGTGTACTCTTTGGATGGTGGTTTAGTTCCTGAGAGCTTGGGATGGGGGTAGGAGGTTGTCTGGTTGGTTGATATTGTTGTGAAGAAATTAAATTTATTACATGCATACAATTACTTCTGTGAGAAAATATGCCTTATAGAATTGCAGTTCAATCTGTCTGGTACCAAATTTTACTAGGTTACTCCACGTATGTGTTCTGTAAAATACAGTGGACTGAAATCCAAGTTGTTCATTTGTTTTTTGTGGCAGCACTGGTAATTGAACCCAAGGTTTGCCTCATGCTAACCAAACACTCTGCCACTGAGCTATACCTTGAGCCTGTTGTACTTCTTACTAGGGTATTGTTGGTTTTCTGCTGTAAGAAGCTATCCTCAGTCATTCTTCTGGCAGATAATACTGAAAGTTGTCTGCTTCAGTTCCATTCATTCACCTTCTGACTTCTCATATTCCAAGAGTTAAAATGGCTTCCTTTCATGTCACCTAAGAACAATGCCCACAAGACAACATGAAGGTAGATACAATCCACAAATATATCATTTCCACTGCATTTTGAAGGACAAAGTAAATCACTTGTCCATCCCAGAGTTAAAAGGATGGAGAAACATCTTTTAAAGAAGATATTTAGACTTTTCAAATGTAAGTAGGTTATAAGTGTGCGCATAGACAAATGAATGTAGGTGCCTATGGAAGCCAGAGGGGTGAGATACAAGTCCTGAAGTTACAGATACATATAAATCTAACGTTACATGGATGCTGCAACCCCAAATCTGATCCTCTGAAAGAGTAGAAAGTCCTAACTGCAGCCATCTCTCTAGCCTTGTTGAAATAGAAATCTTTTCATAAGAGGTTATACTTTTAAGAATGGAAAGAATTTGTGTCCATTTCCACTAAGCAACCTTCCAAATGAGGTCTGCTTTGGAAAACATAGGTGACCTCATTTAAGAAATCAAAGAGGAGAAACTGTATGGCTACCATAAAGAATCATGTTGAGACTAAGTGATATTAAAATGGTATACAACCCAATCTCTGCCACATAAGTATTCAAGTGTGAATGAGGATGATAAAAAGCCAACGAATTCGAGTAATGTTGGGGAATCAGTGATGATCTTTGTTTTGTGGAAATGAAATATGAGGACTATTTGTCAACGATTACCTCAGAGCCTTAGAAAGGGTCAGTTTGCAATAGCTCCGAAGAGACTAGAAAAACAAGGAACTATCAGAATAAACAGTGTAACGGAGACTTGGATCACGAGGAAAAAACTTGAAACAGAAACATTTTGTAGAATGAATGAGTTGTCTTAGCTAACTTGGTATGATAAAAGTTTTGGAAGAGAAGAAATAGAAAGTTACTTCCAATTATGGTAACACTGAATTCCTTTCATAAAAGGTCTCACACAAGCTAAGAATAGCATACTAGCATCAAGAATTAGGACATGGTAGGACATGAACCAAGTCTGACTCTCTCCTTCACGCATGTTATTCACAGCTGTATACACTCTGCTGGGCTGTGAACAGAAAGTGTTCTATCATCTTCAGAACACAAATTCTGTATCATATTTTTAACCTAGTGTAATCCTTAGTTTTGTGTTTACCTTGGACTCAGTCTTTGTGTTATGCATTAGTTCTTTCAAGCCAGTAAGGAATGGCATTCTTTGTTATGTTTGCCCAGTATAATGTTACATTTTCTTCTCCTACTTCTTGGTTGGTTTATTTTTACTATTTTTGTTTTGCCCAATATTTCTTGTTTTGGAGAAATTTGCAGAACAAATATGTTTCCATTCTCCTTTTATAATAGAGCAGTACAGCCCTAATTAATGAGCCTTGCAAAATACAACCTTCCAATTCATTAAAGCTGGTAGATAAGAACTTCCATAAAATGTCTTTCAGGAAGGACTTGTATTAGGGAAACAGGCTTCCATGTATGTCAGTACAGTATTTAGATTTTTGCAATAGTGTACTTGATATGTCGTCCTTCCCTTCTCCTCTCTTGTAGTAAGCAACATTACCTACTTCGTGCCTTGCAGTGCTTAGACAGTGGAGATGCTATAGCGAAGAAGATGTAAGGGTTCCAACTTGCATGCAGCCAACACTCGGTTGGGAAAAAGACAAAATGTAAATGTTAATGGATACTGCTTTTTGGAAAAAAGAGGTGATAGAGGGTTCTGGAGCAAAGAAAGAAATGACCTAAAAGATGACCTTGGTGGAAACAGATCAATTTCCAGAACAGATTGTTGTAATAAATAATCATAAAACAAAATCAAATCTTTAGAAATTAAAAGTAAAATTGTTGGGATTAATCTGTCTTTCTAACGATTAGAATATAAGGCCAAGGGAATTTCCTAGAACACAAAACACATATATTTCTGACACCTGGGGAAAAAGGCATATATTTTTAAAAAGTCCATCAACTATTCAGTATTATTAACTAAAATATGTAATAACCCATACCTAAACAGATTCTCATGAAATTTATGAAAAATATAAGATCTTAGGCTTCTAAAGAGAACACAAAGTTATCAAAACAACATATGTCCCGCAATGAATAAGAATGGTGCTGCCACTGAAACTGATTACTTCAGGTGCTACAAGACAGTAGATGTTCTCAGCGAAGAATTACCCTGAATTTAGGACTGAAACTAAGCTATGACGATTATGATGTGAATTCTATATTAGTATAATCACATCAACAAATTATTAAAACTAAAACCATTTACCATATAAGAACCATTTAAATACATATTTTAAAAAGCAAGGTTATGTCCCTAAAAGGAGACTGTAAATTTTCTAAGATCACATAACTCTTTCCATAGAAACATGAAAGTTTTATGACAAAGACCAGCTTTGACACCAGAGTTGAGGTATGATGTCGGTGATTAGGGTTGGTGCTAATGCCCCCTCTGTGCTCCCTCCACATGCTTACAGTAGTGGGCAATATACAGGATCAGCACTACTGACAGAACAAAACTTAATTATCTGGGGCAGCAGGAATGCCCAGTGAGAAACTCTGAGCTCTTTTAACTCTTAAGGTGGTTGGCGAGAAAGAAAAGGACATGCATACACATACATACATACACATTCTAGCCAGGCCTGACTACCTGTTTCATCAATTTCACAAGTATACATGCATATTTATATACATACACATATACCTACATATGTATGTATGTACACACAAACAGATAGACATATATCCATTGGGTGGATGGCACAGAGCACCAACAGCATCTTCTTAGACAAAAGTTCTTTATAAAATTACCTCACAGATAAAATGTTATACAAAAGGAAGCTACAGAAGGATGTTGATAGTATCAAGTTCAAAGCAGTGTTTCATTCCATAAGCTCATTATCAGTTCAAAGCAGCAGTTTCACATGGCCTTGCTTTAATCACAATATACACCTGTGTCTATATCCTTGGACTTGACCTACAGTGAATGTTCTTCCTTAAACACAAATCCGTCCCAAGCTTATTTTTCTTCTTAGTACAATTTATGAAAGCTCACTGTATCCCTTACAATTATTCTTAGGAAGGAGTCCATTCTACTCTTGAGTCTAACACTTTCTTCCTAAAAATTATTTGAATCAGACCATGAATTCTATAAGTCATTAATGTGTCATTCATCTTCCTGTTGATCTGTGGAAATTTGCCTAATAGGATAAGCTGTCACCTAGAAAGTAATCACACTAGGCTATAGGCATTGAGGGTCTCCAGGTGTCTACTCATACCAAGCCAAATAAATGAGTGTGGCAGTGACAAACATGAAAAGGCACTTCAGCAAGAAGCAATCCTGGAACAACATCTCTTGGGCTTCACTAGAGCACCCCCATTACAGCAGAACAAGACTGTCTCCAGGAGCTCATTTGCCCACAGCAGCATTTCCTGCATGGAATCTGCAGTATTTTGTAATATTTAAAATATCATCTTAAATAGCAGACACCTTACCTAAATTGAAGGTAATCTCAGTAAAACTTAGCAAGATACTTTGGAAACTCAGTAACTTATTCTTATATATGATAACAAAAATTTATGACTAGCTTAGTGTACATTTAAAAAGGAAAGAGGGTGAATGAATGCCGTGGCTTACAGTAATATGTCCTCAGCAATGGCTCCAAGTATAGACAAATAGAACTAGAAGGAGAATAGATCAATTCCATATAGAGATTTAAATATTTTAATCTTAAGTGTGTTGTATTAAAGACAATAAAAATAAGATAAAAATACAATGAAATGATTTCAAGGGGCATGAGAGGAAACAGGAAGGGACTACAGAGGACAGAGATCATAAAACAATTACTTTACATTGTGTGACTATTATATCATAATTTATCTGCTGTTGGTTATTTGGGTTACTGCTGAGTGGCACTATATTAATAAAAGCTGCAAATGTATTATTGTACATCTTTTTGCATGATTTTTGGTCAGCATTTTACATTGCCATCAGAAATACTCCACTATCTGCATTAATAGTTAGTGCGTTTAATTTAGGCAATCTAATGGGAGAGTCAGATTGGCATGGCTCATATTGCCTACTTGAGGCTTAATTCCTTTTCTTTTTTAGCTTCTTTGTATTTTCTGACTTGATTTTTCTTTGATCCTATATTTATAATTAGTTTTCAAATATGACAAAATTATTTCAAATTTGTGTTGTGATTAAAAAACATTCTGTATGATTTCAATTAGGCCTTTTAGATTTATTTTTTCTTTCTGTGTTTGAGTGTTTCGTCTGCATGTGTGTGTGTATCACGTACATTCAGTGCCTGCGCCTGTAGAGGTCAGAAGAGGGTGCTGACCTCTGAAACTGAACTCACGTATGCTTACGAACTATCAAGTCCATGCTAGGAAATAAACCAGAGCTAGGTCCTCTGCAAGAGCAATTAAGTGCTCTTAACCTCAGAGCCATCTCTCCAGCACTATAGTCAGGCCTTTAAATTTACTGAGATTTGTTTTATGGGTCAGCGTAAAATTACTATACATGTGACTATTCAATGTACAGATTAAAGTTTGGATGAACTTTTAAATAGGTGCTCTGATTAGCTTCACTGAGTTAGTAGTACTGACTAAGACATTTATATCCTTACACAGTTTACTTTTCAGATCTCCCAACAATAAATACAAATTTGTATACTATCTGTTTTTCTTTTCAATTTTTTTCAGGGTGTCTTAATGTTGTTTCTTATATTTTGAAGCTGATTGTTTCTGCACAAGTATTTTCTTCTTTTAGGTGGATATATGAGAATATCTGTCCTGTTCCTCTCTGTTTATTTTTGAAGTATATAATGTGTTGGGTTCATAGCTAGACAGGGATTTATGGAAGGGTTAATTGAGCTGAATTGAATCTTGACTCTTGTACTTGATGTATATATTTATATGAAATGCTGGACTTTTGAGTTGATACATGGAATGAGTTAAAATTTTGGGAGAAAGAATTAATGTATTTTGTAACTGATCAAGACATAACTTTTCCTTGAGAGCTATTGGGGAATTCCATAGAATTTATCTCCCCAAACTGTTATATATAAATTTTACCCTCCATGTGACATTTAGAATCAGGGCCACTAGTGACCTGACTGTCTCAGTTCCAGAGAGCTAGCCCCCCACATCTGCCATGAGAGGTTCCAGGTAAAATACATCTATGAAGAAGAAATGGAGGCCATCAACAGACATAGACTTTGTCAACACTGTCAATTAAGACGTTCTTGCCTCTAGAACTTTCTATTATTTATGGGCCATCTAGCTTGCATTACTTATAGCAGCTCAGGGAGACTACGGTCACACACTATGAAAACCTGCACCCACATAACAAGCCAAGTATGTCTGGGAGAAAAGAGAAGCTTCGGTCTTGCTGGTTAGCATCAGGTTGAATAACACTGTCTCAAAATAAACAAGTCAAGTGGAGAGCAATGGGGGAAGACAACTTGACCTCAACCTCTGGCCTCTTCCCATGTACACATGGTGAGTGCACCTACACTCACAAATGCACACAGACATGAACATGCACATCCTCGTATACCACACACAAATAACAGAAAGAAAAACATAAAAGAATAAGTTAACGGAGGTACTTGATTAATCCTAAAGAAAGTAAGGCAGAGATCAGTATCAGTGAAATATAAAACAAACATATATGAACTCAAAAAGCCAATTGCTGAGTCTCTGAAAAAGTCAATTTTCCAAACCCCTACTGAGACTCTTCAAAATAATCCAAGGTAGACTTCACCTTTATAAATATGTTAGTGCAATTTACCTGGGAAAATGTAGTGATTTCAATAGGCTCAGAAAAAACAACCCCACAATTAAGACATTTTGGCAAACTGAGAATATATCCTGGTAAACAAATAACCAAAAAAACTCCTATAACTAGATCATCTTTCAAGTTTTATTATATGTGGTGGTATATGTATGTGTGCATGTGGTGTGCACATGTACATGTACAGGTGGATAAGATGTTGATGTTCAATGTCTTCCTATCTTTTTAAATTCAAATTGTTTTATATCACCTTCTCTCCTCCCTTTACTTCAACCCTTCCCAACTACTTTTCCTAGAACTTCAGATATATAAAACCTGCTGCTGAGCCCATTTTTGTTGTGTGCATGAGGTTTCAGGGCTGACTACTTTGCAGATCCTATGATGTGTTGATGTTTACATTGGTTACAGTTGTGGTTTTCTCTGGTGTTCTCCTTTTGTTGTTCAGAGAGCCTTCTTTGACAAAGGGTGGTAGCAACACTAATCTAGGAGAAGTAGTCTCATACAAAGAGTGGGAAGTAGACTAAGCTTTTAGACCACAGTGAGTGAAGAGCTCTACTTTATCTTTTGAGTAAAGGTTTCTTACTGAAAGTAGAGTTTATCAATTGGTTAGATTGGCTATCGAGTCTCCAGAATCTTCCTGTCTCTACTTTCAGCACCGAGTTTGCTGCCATACCTCGAGTTTTACATACATACAGGGTACAATCAGATTCTTATCCTTGCTTAGCAAAGATTTTCTTTAGCTACTGAACTATCTCTCCAGCCCCACATACATCATTTGAAATTGTTATAAATTAATGCTATTCCTGTTTTAACCAGTTGGAAAACAAGAGTTTCTCCTTTGGTCAGTTTTCTATTTATTAATGAAACTGAACCCATTCAGCATGGCTAACATTTCCAAGTGACAAAGAGTTCAGAATTAACTGAAACATCTAAGCTAGAATCACATGAGGACAGTACATTTGGATTTTCATCTCCTACTGAAGACTAAAGGAAACTATAAAGACACTGGTGGAATAAGAAAGCTGGGCACAGTTGTGCATAGAAGCTGAATATATAACAGTTAATTTCATTTTTAAAAACCTTCAATAGGGATGGACATATTGCTCAGCAGTTAAGAGTGCTTGTTCTTGCAGAGGACCTGAGTTCAGTTCCCAGCACAGCCATGGTAGCTCACAATCCCACATAATACCAGTTTTGAGCATCCATCACCCTCTTCTGGGCTTCCTAGGCACTATACACTCACATTCAAGCAAAACACTCATATGCAATAAAAATCTAAATTAAAATAAAAACAGGTTAAATCTTTTATAATGGAAATAATAAAAATGTTAACTGAAAACTTCTGACAAAAATGTGTGAAGCTTTTAAAAAGTGTAAGTGTGCAACGTGTGTATGCAGGTGTTCAAGGAGGCTAAAAGGTATTAGATCCTTTGGAGCTTGATGTGCCCTCTGTGGGTGCTGGAACTTAACCTGGGTCCTCAGGAAAAGTAGCAAGTGGTCTTTACTGCTGAGCCACCTCTCCAGCCCAAGATTAGTAAAGCTTTTGCAGAAGGAACTGAAATGGACAAAGGAAGAGTCATTAATTTTTATGGACTCCTTTTCTCTTTACTGTGTTTCACTGTGATGGTGAAAAGACTTATTTTCTTGACTGTCACTCTTTAGTTTGAAAGACCCAGGTTTTTCCAGCCACACCACTCCAGATGTGCAGCCGATACATTTCATTCTACATCAAGGTGACTTACTAAGCAGGCTGTTCCTAATATATTCCTCATATATTAAATTTCTACTGTCCTTTTAAAGTATTACATGAAAATCTTACATTTTTTTTCTTGCAGACTTTACCTTCAAAAGAAGCATTTTTAAATACCACACAGATGCCTTACATGGGGTCACCTTTAAGTTGGGACAAGTGGGAGCAGAGTTCCAAGTCTCACCTGTCAAGAGAACATGTTTCAAAACTAGACCCCTCTTTCCATCCTGTTTTGTCATTGCCATCAGGTAAGCTACTCATACAGATTTGAGTGTTTTCTATAATGAAATGCAATCTTAGAAGAGCAGGCAATGTCTGAAGGATGTTTTTGGTTTATTTTTGCAGAGGGAGATTGTTGAGATGGGGCCCACTTTGTAGCCCTGGAAGTGTTTATGTGCACTAAACACACTGGGTATTTGTTTAGTTCTCATAAGCCCACGAGAGCACACTATGTTGTTCTTTTCATCTTACACACGAGCACACTGAGCTTGGAGAGGTTTTTCCATCCAAGATAACTCAGCTATTGGAGCCAGGAGCTGAGGTAACTGACACTAGACTCATGCACCTATTACCCTGTATGTTGATTTATTAAGTAATTTGCTTTTCTCTTGATTTAACTTTGAGAGATGTGATAGTCTCATTCTAAATTGTAACTCTGAAATGATATATATATATACATATGATATATATATATATCTCCCTCAGATCTAAAGCATCCTAGTCTAGTAAGCTCAGCTCCTTCTTTATATCTACAAGTTAAAGCTTCTTGTATTAGGCAAAAATCTTAAATTAATACCTACTCTCTATATTTGATACTAAGTAGGTGCTAGAAGTATAAATAAATCCCTCATGGTACTTATATTCTAGTTGTAATACTGTATATAAATATAAAATATATACAAATATAAACAAAATACTTTGCTAAAAGTCCAAAAGGTACTTTAGGGAGGTACATAGGAATAGTGACACAGGCCTTCTCCAGTTCTGTTCTGTTTCCAACACTGGTAGAACACAAAGTTATTTCTGTTAGTGTATGGTAAGTCTTTAGAGAAACAAGGTTATGTTGAGGCAACTAGAAGACAAAAGCTTAAACAGTGTTTTAAAGCACAGTATTTAACTTCTATTCTCATTTTTGCATCAAATTCATGATACTTAGACATTTTGATTGTATTTTTTGTACGTATACATGGACTTGTCATTAAAGTCCTGAGCAAGGCAAGGTGATGCAGCCCTTTAATCTCAGAACTGGGGACACAGATTATAGGCAGATTTCTGTGAATTTGAAGCTAACCTGATGCAAATAGCAAGCTTCAAGCCAGCCAGGGTTGTACAGTGAGACATTGTCTCAAAACTAATAAGTAAATAAATCACAACTGTTGAGAAAGCAGTTCATCTCACTGCGTAAAATCCAGACACGTTTTTAGTCTCTCCTGATATGTGTTCATAACTAATTCTGCATATTGGTGGCAAAACATTCAATAGGTTTTAATAAAAGCTCCCTAAAAAAATGCTTCTCAGGGGAAAGTAGTCTGTTAATTCATGCTTTTAAAAATGATTTTATCTTCATATTCGATAAATTTTTATTCATTTTTTTATGTGTTTGTATGTTATGTGGTGTACACATTCCTTGCTGCATATACAAGTGAGGGATCAATTTTCTGGAGTCAGTTCTCTCTACCCACCATTCTGTCACACTAAGCTATCTCATTGGCCTAGCTTTTACATTGATGAATGAAAAAACCTCTCCATTCATAAGAAGTTTGATGTGAGGTGGCTCAAAAGGCAAAAAAAAAGACACTTACCACAGTTTGACAACCCTAGTTCAATCCCAGGACCCACATGGCAGAAGGAAAAACCAACTTCCACAAGGTGTCCTGACTCCCACATGCCGATGGTGCGTCACTTGTACAAACTCACCCCTCTCTCACACAATAAACTATGTAATTGAATATAAAGCACACCTTATCTGTACCTTGGCTTTTCTTTGAGTATAAAATACACCAGCACTTTCAACACAATTTCCATACGTCACTGAAGGAAGAGAACTTCTTAGTGGAGTTACTGTTTATACAAGTAGCTTTAGTTATACTCATAAGAGTGTGAAACTTGATATTTCATGCATTCCACTTACAGAGGTGTTTCCTGTGTAACAGCTAGCACCATATAAAAATAATTTTCATCATTTTAAATATTCTTGGAAAAATCTTGTGATTTCTGTCATTTTTCTCAGAAGACTGTCACATTTATACTGATTACTCTTCTTACATACTAAAGGAAGATCTTAGAATTGTTCATATGCTAGTTTCTTGTTTACTAACTATATCTAATTAGTAACATTCTAAACACGTTTACTAACCTTCTTGGAAAAGTACTGTGATGCTTCTACTTCTCAAAGTCTTTATTGTGTAAACTTTTCCCCCCTAAGCTTACATGCTTTTTATTAAAAGAAAATTAGTAGTATTAGACTATGGAAAGTGGTATTTACCAATAATAATTTTTACCTTTGTTTTTTCAGAAATTCCCCTTCACCTTCATTTTGAGACCTTATTCAAGAAGACTGACATAAAAGGAGAGCTTGCTGAAAATAAATTTGTAGGTGACTGTATCATATCACCACCACCTGGTATGTCCCATTCACAAACTGTGCATTTGTACATATTTTTACATTGTCTACATTTTTTTTGCATTCTAAGTAAATAAAATTTAACAAAAGAATAAATGCAAATCCTAATTTTTAATACTTTTCCATAAGTCACACATATACACAGAGAAGTATGTTTGATTGCCTACTCTTTGAGGCTCTTGGTCCCCGGACATGAGTCAGGGAAGGAGAGGATAGAATTTGAAAAAGAGTAGGAGGAAGGAAATGAATAACGATGAATGAATGAAAGTTATAAAGAATTGATACATAGAAAACAGTCTTCTTATATGGTAAAATTAAGGATCCCAATGCTTTTTATTAGTTCGGATATTCAGTGCAATGTAAGTTAGAGTTATGTAGTAGACTTGGTGATCTTAATATACTGCACAGCTCATCAAGAGCACTGAAGAGGGGAAAACAAACATAATTGAAATATGTAGTTCAACCACAGAGACATGTCAAAAACCACACAGTAGCATAGATTTTATCTTCCTTATATGAGGAAGAATATAATCATGAAATGATCAAGAAATCTGAGAACTATTCTAATATATATTTTTTTCTGAGTAAAAAATTTTGCACACTTATTTCATAACATAAATCACAATAAATTGTAGTTGGCTTTAATAATTTTAGATAAAAAATAAAAATGTATATAATAAAACCTCAAGGAAATTATATTAAACTGTTTATGACTGCTCTGAAAAGGAATGAAGACATTGTCTATGCTTAGAAGCAATGTGAAATCATATATCAGCATATTCTGACTGTCTGCAAAGCTGTATATTTAGTATCAAAAGAAAGCAAACAAATTATTTCCAGGTAAAACATATCTACCTACAAAACTCTAGAAGAAAATAAAAAGATGTTAAGTGGGTTTTATTATAAAATCCAGTCATTTTAGGGCTGCGGAGGAAGACTGTGGGTTGCTCAGTGTTCGAAGGCCCTGAATTATTCAGTTAAGACCACTGGAAGGCAAAGGGAGAAAACCACCAAAAAATCCTCACCAGCTTTTATAAATTGCAGTAGTAATTACACAGAATATGTGAAGGAACAAAGTCTTCATTCAATGGCAATGTCTCTAGAAGAAGGGTTTACATTAAGAAAACTTGAAATAATTTGTAGTTTTGCAGAGATAAGAAAGATGTTTCCATATGGAGGGAAATAAACTATTCTGGTTAGAAGACATTTCCTGACTTAAATGTCTGCCTCCTGTGTTTCACTGTATACAAAGAATTTTAATTAGAATTACAAAAGGGTTTTGTAGTTTTTCTTTTGATTTTTGGGACAGGGTTTCTCTTTTTGCACTGGCTGTCCTGGAATGAACTCAAGAGGTCTGCCTTCCTCTGCCTTCCCAGTACTACGATGGAAGGCATGTACGGCACTTGGCAAGAAAGTATTTGAAGTTACACTTATTAAGAACTGTTTCTCTACAATCCCAGCACTCAGGAGGCAGACAGAAGGATTGCTAGAATTAGGGAAGCCTGGTCTACAATATTTATTTACTCTAGGCCATAGTGGGACAGGGTGAGACAGGTCTGCTGTCCTCACTCACCTCTTGGTCATCTTGTCAGCCTCTTAAATTCTGGGGTTCTTGGTGTGTGCTACCAGGCCTGGCTGAAATATTCTCTTTAAACAAAATCATTCTGAAGTTTATATCAGAGAAAATGTTGAAAAACAACAAATATAATTTTTAAAAGACCAAAAGGTGTCATGTACCAGAATGCCTTATAGCTGTAATCATTAGAGTATGATGGCACTGAATGAAAGGAATTCAATTCACATAAACAAAAGGCCCAAGGCCCACAGACACAGACAGACAAAAAGTGCAGAAAGGAGGTTCAGTCTATACATATAAATGACAAGGGGCTGGAGATGGCTTAGCAGTTAAGAGCATGTGTTCTTGCAGAGGACCTGAGTTCAGTTCCCAACACCCACATGGTAGATTACAACCATTTGTAAGTCCAGTTCCAGAGGAACCTTATGCCCTCTCTGTCCTCCATATGTACCAGGCATGTAGACGGCATACATACATGCAGACAAAACAATCATACATATAAATCTTAAGACCAATGACAGGAAAAACGAATGCTTGACATGTAGTCTTATATGTCAACAGTATCCAAAGGCACTTGAAATTATATTAGGTCCTTTAAACAAAAGGCAGGTATTATTCTTGATTACAAATCACACAGTGTACAGCTAGAGAGCAGAATGAGTGGCCAAAGGCTGTGCACTGAGTAACAACAGCCTTTTATTTCTACTCTATATAATTCAATACTAACCAACTAAGATTAGTTCTCATCTAGCAAATTAAAGCAAATTTGAGGTGACTCCTAATATAGAATCAGAAAAACTAGATATAGCCGGTGATAATTATATAAAAATGAAAATATAACATTTACAGTTTGTGACTGTCAAACTATTGATAAGTTGAAATATTTTAAATTTTTATTACTACAATAAAAACAATACTCTTGAACATTTAAAATAGCACCAAGTATTGACACAGGCAAAACTCATGAGAGATCATTATTAAAGAGCCTCTGTGTTTTAAAGTTAATAAAAAAAATTCAAAATGCCTAGAGCAAGGAGCAATTCCCTATGCTTAAGGTGAGAGAAGTAGTATTATAAAATATAGATTATATTCAGGCACTTCTATATGACATACTTCTACTCATTGAGATTAATTCTGAGAATAAATTCTTTTTTAAAATCCAGAAAGATGGTATTGTGAAGACTGTAATAGTAGTTGCTTTTGATAGTAACAACTGATGTGCAGCAGCTACAGAATACCTAAATGGTCAGAGAAATGTTACATCACACTGAACAATAATGAAGAAGATATGAGAGAACAATACTTATACATGTCCTAGTGTAAATTATGATTTCATGTTTGACATGCATAATTATAAAATGTACATATTTTTGAGTGAAAGGGAATATGCACAAATGAACACACACATTCGAGAAGGCAATTTTGTTTCTAATGGTGGTGATGCAGTATAAAATGTTAGGCAATAATTGATATTGAACCTAGCAATAATGTAGTGATATGCCATATGTCACATTTAAACGTATGAGTTGGAATACCTGAGTTTCATGTTGCTATTCTACTAGGCAAACCACTGCAATATTCTTTTGTGTGTTATCTATCTCTTTTCCCCTATTCTTATTCCCTACCACTCTCAACTCAAATGAGCATTAGAAATTTTCCTATGCCTAAAAGAAAAGTAGAGTTCCATATAGGGAAGATCTTTGTGCTAAGATACTATTGAATGCTGAAAATCATAAAGCACCAGAAATTACACACACACACACACACACACACACACACGCACAGACACTGCAAAGACAAGAATAACTCTTACAGAATTAGAAACACATAACAATCTATAATACGTGCTAAGGCAGAAAGGTTAAGGGAGATGAGAAATAGAGAATTCCAGAAAGATAAAGATATTGATGGCCATTCTGGAATTTACACAAAGATGAAGGTTCCAGACCAGTGTTCTTAAAACTCAACATGCAAGTACATTACTTGAGGAATATTGTTAGAATGCAGACTAACAATATTTAATGCAGATTCAAGAAGTTTGGTATGGGACCCAAGACTGTATTTCAGGGTCCATATCTCAGGTGATTCAGATACTGGCACAATCATCTAGTAGGTTGTCATATACCTGTTGACATATGCTACTTAAGACTTTAAGTAACTGAAATAAACACATACTGTGGTGACATAAGACAATGTGGTGCTTCCAAGTCTCTACAAATAGCATAGTATTCCTCTGAGTAAATGTGTGAGATAAGCAGACAGGTCTTTGGCTTACTAAAGCACTTTTCCCTGTCCTATTACACAGTCACGTTGACTACAGACGAGGAAGTGGGCAAAGTCAAAGTGTGAAGTTAAGTAAATACATGATTAGTCCAACCAAGAGCAGATGGCAGCAAAGCCAATAGAAAGGTCTGTTTTTTATCCAACTGTTACAGGGTATGAGTAAGGGAGAAGACCTAAGGAATGTATCACATGATTAAAGCTCATTAGATTACATGAATAACTGGTGAATCGATTTATACATTACCCAGTAATATTTCCTGATTCTTGACAACTGAGTGGATATGTAAAGACCTTACTATCATGCAGAAGAGGCTCTGAGTACATGAGTAAAGGGCATATGGAAACTTTTTGTATTGTTTCAGGATTTTTGTGAATTAAGAGTATGTCAGAGTTGTCTAACTTTATGTGTTTACAGTGAATAGGTGCAAGGAGTAAGAGAAGTGTGACCTAAGTAAAACATAACCTATAAGAGAAGCATGACCTCGAGCAATCCAAAACCAAGTGCTCAGGCTCCTTCATGCAGCTTGTTTTGAGATCTCTTTATGTCTACACTAACTCCAACACTATAACCTATTTAGACTGAAAGCCTAGTTAGTATTTCCCTTCAATCATTATAGTCAATGATATTTAGATTCCAAACTGTTACCTTTATCCTTTCAAGTCATGTTAGGGGAGTAATGGAAGACCCTTCAGCTCCAACAAGAGAGACTGGCCCTGCTGTTTTCACCAAGCTGTTCCCAACCTTTATACAGGCTATTCTGTCAGCTTTCCCCTCACTATGACCTAAAAGGTAATGAAGATAATTAAAGGGCGAGTTAGATGGGACTCACTCAAAATACCCACCTGCCAGTAAAGGTATACCACTGACGTAAACTTCCTCTCCACTGTCATGCTGTCTAGGTACATGAAGATGATTCTTGACATTTTCTTCTGACATCTTTCTTTCCTTTTGTTGGATGGAATGAAATTTTAATGTCTTTAGAATTTTGATAGTTTTCCTGGTCATTATTTTCTTATTTCCAGTTTCACTAATCCTTATTCCTTTACTATTCTTTTAAATTCCTTTCTTGTAACTTTTAGGGTATATTTATCTGTCTGTACTACCATGACTTACAACAGATTTTTTTTTTTCTTTTTAAATCTGCTGTTTGGCATTCAAGTGAATTCTTTGAAATCTGAAGAATTAATGTAAGCAATTCAGGGAAAATTCAGAGTTGTTTCTTCAAATGTTCTTCTTTATTTACTCTGTTCTTTCATACTTCATTTTCTTTTCTTCATTCTGTTCTTTCAACTGGACAAGCTTTTCCAGCCCAAATTTTGATTCTCTAGCTATGGTTATTTCACTACATGGCTCAATTCATTAAGTTAAAATTTGAACGATTATATTTTACATTTCTGAGATTTCTCTGGAGAGGCTTCCAGGTCATGTTTCTTTCTCGTTTTTTAAGAGACCAATTATTAATCTATAGGTAGGGAACACACCAGAAACTATTTCTTAAGGTGGCTTGTTCAGGTCTAGTTCGTTATTTATGGTGTCAGGACTGAAGATTCAAGAGTTTGTATACTCACATTTGAAGTTGGTATTTATGGCCAGGACTGTTCTACTATTTACAGTTAGTGAGCAAAGCAGATCTGGATTCAACTCTGTTTTCAGGTTGAAGTTGGAAAAACAGAATATTTTAAGTGGGCCATAAGATGGGGACCTTACCTTAACTATCATTTCTCTGTGGAAAGCTAGATCTTGTTACCCGAGTGACAGAGGACCTCTGAAGCTGGCCTAGCTGAGTGAGCTCTGCCTTGCCTTTCACAATGCACCAGCTGTTCCCCATCAGCTTTGTGTGGCCACTTTTCTTTTCCTGTAGGTCTAAGAAAACACACTTTAGATCACATTTGCGTGGCAATCCTTTTCCCTTGCACTTCTGCTAAAGTCCACAGGACGGTTGGCAGATTCTTCATCAACTCTGATTCATATTCTGCTTTTGCTGACAAACATGTGCACCTATGCATAAGCCTATGTACAAAGGATCCGACTACTATGTGTAGGATGATCGACCATTTGTGACTGGATTCATGACAAATGTTAGCTGTGACTTCTCTTTTGCCCTTAGTGTACACTGACATTTGAGTCTTATACTTTTTCTATTCCATTCAACATTTGCAAACCTTTATCCTGTTTCCCAAAGGAGCCAATATACTCACTAGACCAATACTTGATTGAGCTAGAGGTTCAGACGCACAGCACTCATGATAACAAAGCTAACATTTATGGCACATTTTCCAGGAGAAACACCTATTTCAGTAATTAATATATTGAATCCTCATATTCTCAAGAGAGTTGCTATTATAAATATATTGAAGAAACTGAAGCAGAGATATTGATTTAAAATTATTTAAAATTCAGGTTTTTAAAGTTAATTAACAGTGGTACTCATCATAGTTGGATGAAATAAAGTTCTTGCTTTCAGAGTCCGTATCTCATGACCATGTTGAAGCTCACTGGGTACTGAAGTGTTCACAGATTTAAGGATAACTTCAGTATTTAAACTGGCATTCATCCAAGATTCACAGAACTGAATGAACCAATGCTCACTGATTTTGAAGACATTGAAAACATAAAACCTTCTTTTTATCCACTTACAAATAAGTAAACATAAAAATGGAAATTGGACATTTCATGAGAATACTTTTGGGGAATGCTACTATTTCATTTATTATTTCTTTAAGAGCCACCCCTCTTGCTAATTGAGTTTTTATTTCACTCCATGTAATTTTGCACAAATAAATTAAGAATTTCAACATTTTAAATAGAAACATTAGCATGTTTACTGTCTCTGTTAAAGGACAAAAACTTCACACAGCCTCTTTTTTTCCCCATTTGTTTTAGTACAAGGTACTTCTCTGAATCAATGGAGAAATGGATATTCACCTGTATGTAAGCCTCAAATAAGGTCACAATCATCTGCCCAACTATTACAGGGAAGGAAAAAAAGACATTTAAGTGAAACAGCATTAGGTAGGTTAAATTGAAGATGTGACCATTAGTTTAAATATTGAAAATAAAGAAAAAATATTCTTCAAAGAACCCTTGTCTTGTTGAATTTATAATCCAGACTAGTTACTACCTACCTAAAACACCTGTGTCCCCATGAGTATATTCATGGGCTTAATTTGGAATTTTTAAGCGCTGGGTATCTGTCCACTTTATGACAACTAATTATTTCTTACCTAGTTTTTGGTTACTTGCCTTCTGTGAATTGTCACCTGTACTGAATTGAGTCTTCAAGGTTAGAGTAAGCTCAGACTAAGATAGTATAAGGCTCTCTAATAGGAACTTATGAATATTACTAAATGTCTTAGATTTTGAGAAAGTGTTCAGGATTCAACCAACAAACTTCAGTTCTCCTTAGGAGTCTCTCCATTTACATTTACAAGATGAACAAGATCTAACACTTGAAAATCAGAGCTGTTCTAATAATATTAAGTTGATTTGTTGTAGGGACTTTGGAGATGACAGTTACTATAGTTATTAAAAACAGCAAAATATATTTTGAAGAGAAAGTAATCTGTGTACATTTGGTTCCTGCTCACTGTTCTATTGAGTATAATATCGTACTCATTAGTCAAGTCTTTCCCAGGTGAAATATTTCAGTAACACGAACAAACTTAATAAATTAGAAAATAATTGCATTCAAAATGTACCAATTTGTAATTTTATACAATGAATCAACATTTATCTTTGTATCCTAGAGTATCTAGTTTCACTTATCAAAATGGACCTATAATCAGTATGATCTGATCAAACACATGAGGCACAAAAGGAACAAGCTCTCAAATTCATCTAGAGATTTTGTTTGTCACTTAAGAGCAGACAAGCAAGGATCACATGGGGAAAATGATTATCTTTTAGTAACAGACTGTGAAATATAGATTAGCTAAATAAAAATGCATGATATAATCAAATTTAATAGATAGGGGATCACTAAAAGAAAATGAATAAAATAAGAGTAGGCAGCCCCCTAACAAGACATTGCCCTGATAAAGAATTCTTCTAGGACAAAAGAAAACTGGAAGGCAATTACTAATTTCTATATGTAGATTTTGATGTGAAGAAAATACCACAAAGAATATTTTTTACAACTGAAGAAATGTAAATATGGAGGTGGTCCTATTATATCTTGTATTATGAAGAAAATATTTTTTGACAATTCATAGTGGAGTAGTACAGATGAGAGCACTCAATGAGTGAACTACAACTATACTGAGAAGTAGGAACAAAAGCAGAACTTGACAGAAACATACATACCAATAAGAGCAATAGGAATAGAGAGAAATGAATTTCATTAATGAAAGTTATAAGATGCTATATCAAATAAATACTAAAACCCCAGAATCTTTTGAAGTTACTACTAAAATTGATTAAATAAAATTCATAAAAATAACTCAGATAATCAACCTGAGCAAATCTCACACAAAATAAGACAGTCAAAAATAAGGAAAAAAGACAAGAAGAAACTTAAGGTCAATCTTGACACTCTAATCCATAGGATGTCTAAACACAAGGATAAGGAAAAGACAGAAGAAAAGACTGCTCAAGGAACAATCATATAAAACACGTTAGGCAGAAAACATTGAGGCCCTAAAATATAGAAATATTTAGTAGAAGAATATAGCTAAGATGCTTGTTTTATTTTCTTTTGTTTTCTGATTATGTCTTTAAAAGTAAGCAAATAAAAACAAATAAGGTTCAATCACCTCTCCCTTATTTGGGAAAATAATTCTAATACACATGGTTATTTTTAACATGTGACATTCTGAAGGGTTCTTTCCACAGCAGGAGAAAGGACTAGATTTGAAGAATTTGCTTTCCAACGTTCAGAACCAGGATCTCACTGCAATTTTACTGCTGTCTCTAATCCCAATGTTACATCAAGAACCCAGAATTCATCCTCACAAGTAAGTTGCTTTTAAATTGTGTACAGTAAATTCTAAAGTAGCTTTATAGAATTCTAAAGAAAACAAGCTGGTAAAAAGCCTATAGGATTACTTTGCTAATCCATGCCAGACGTATTATCACCACAATAACTAAAGCGTTATTGTAAATTAGTACAATTCTGTGTTGCAGAATACTGCAAGAAGGAGGTTAAGAAGTGAGAGCTCTTACGATATAGATAACATTGTGATTCCCATGTCATTAGTAGCACCAGCCAAATTAGAGAAACTCCAGTATAAAGAAATACTTACTCCACGGTACGTATACTTACATGTTTCCTTTCTTCTTCCTTTAGTAAAGTTAAATTCAGAGTCAAGTTATAACTAAGAGCAAATAACCCCCCTTCCCTATTTGCACAAAAGGAAAATGGTTAAAGTAGACTTTATGTTAAACCAACTGATGTTAGCATTTAAAGCAGGTTTTATCTATGGTGTAGAGATAAAGTTGATTTCATTTATTGTGTATATTTACTAGCATGGACTTTAGCAGTGTAAAAACTACAACATACAGTCCTTACCTTTTATGATAGAGATATAATTGGTTGCAAAGAATTAAAAGAAAACAACTATATTTGCGTATGTTAAAACAGTAATGTTTATGAACAAAATTAATTTCTGATTTCTTTATAATTCAGTAATAAAAACAATCCATGAGGGTAAAAGTGGCTACACGGGCACAAGTATGGAAGGCCTAGCCAGGCATGGAGGTTTGGAATAGTATATACAAGAAAGCTGAGCTAGAGAAGATACGTATCCATTTACAATGAAGGCAGCCATGTTTTATAACAACAACAAAAGCAGTCTCTTACAGACATAAATATGGCACTAGGGAATAGAAAAAGTTGGAGATGAACACAGAGCCGGGTACCAGCTATAGACATTGCCATCGATCTATCTCCATTTATTTCTGTAGTCCATTTCCTACTTCACAGTTAGTCTGAGGAATAAGCCTGGTACTCTATTGGGTACTAGAGTTACATATATACAGAACTGGCATTTTCCACAGTGAGGACTATTGTTGTAGTGATAGTGTTCCAAAGCAATCTTTTCAACCTACACAGGAAAGTTCTGTGAGCTAGTTGTTAAGCAGCTAGTAACTAATTCCAAGGGGGCATGACACACACTTCCTTACCAAAGAAAACTGGAAAACACTATCAATCAGGTTACATTTCTCCTCCTTTTGGTAAAGCCAGTTTATGAGATTACCGCTGAGTTCATTCAAAGCCAGCACATAATTAGAAAATGCAGCTATACTCAAGGGACTAGTCACTGGAAGGTATAAGGATTAATCTTCTATTTCCTTTTTATAAAAATATTTTTTCTCTTTAAAATGACAAACTATTAAAATGCAACCATTTGAATTATGGAAGTCTCGAGGAAATGCAAGCCTAGTGCATTTAGCTGTGTATAGGAAATAAAATGGATGTATTTGGATGACAGCTGTTTGAAGTTCTTTTGTATTTTCAACAGCTGGAGGATGGTTGTTCTTCAGCCCCTTGATGAACATAACTTAAACAAAGAAGAGGTAAGCTGCCTCATGTGTAATGGGATAACTGCACCTTCTATATTATAAAGCTTTAATCATTTAACATTTAAACATTTAAAAAATGAATCATGATTTTTTAAAGAATTTTTTTAAAAAGGATAGTAATTTTTTTAAATAAAGTTTCTTTGTAAATTGACTACAGAAGTAATATAGCTTAGTGTATCTCCTAAACCAACCCATACGAGGGGCAATGTACAAATATAGTGCTAATGCCAAGAGTCAATGTACAATTATAGTGCTAATGCCAAGAGTCAAGGGTAGACCTAGCAATAATTAGATAGTAATGCTTCTGTAGTAAAATATATATAGCTAATGAGACAAAACGTCAAGAATGAATGTTGTCACAGCATTTCAGATCAGGCTGTGAACTGCATGAAAAGCTGCTTTTTCAGATTCTTAGATACTGAAATTATTGGTAAAGGATTCTGAACTTGTATAGATTACATTACATTAAGAATAATGGCAGGAATCAAAACCCACTGCATAAAACTCAAAACTTCAAAGAACTAATGAAAAAGAACAGTTAGAGGGAAAATACTATATAACAACTGATTCTATCTTTAGATGAAAATTAGAAGTAGATAGAAAGCACATATAGTTTCTATTAATTAACAGTGCTCCTATGCCCAATGGTCTTGTTTTTCAGCTACCATATAATCTTACTGTTCATGAACACTGCTTTTTGTTGAACTCTTGCTAAGTCAGAATGATCACTGCCAGGAAAAAGAAATTCCCAGTTAAAACCCCAGATAAATCAGTAACTGAATACTGACTTACCTTAATCAGTTTTACTTTTTTTTTTTTACATTAACATGTTCTCAGAACACTGTGTACTTCATAAAAGATAATCCATAATTACTCAATGGAATAAATAAAGTGTAACACTGCTTTCTTATAGATTGGGCAAGATAGCACATGCCTACAATCTCTGTGTTCCAGAGGTTATGGTAGGAAGAGTGCATATTCAAAGATAGCTTGAGCTGCACAGCAAGCTCCTGTCCCTAAACAACAACAGCCCAAGCAAAACGATTCTATACACTGTGGCAAATGGAGGGCACTGTGAACCATCTATGATCTAGGTACATATTAAACACAGGCCAAGAACAGGCTGCTTAAACAGCATCATGCTCACAGAGACTATTTGAACCTCTTCTGTTTCCAAATCTTACCAGATAGAAGATCTTTCTGATGAAGTCTTCTCCCTAAGACACAGAAAATACGAAGAGAGAGAGCAAGCTAGGTGGTCACTCTGGGAGCAAAGCAAATGGCACAGAAGAAATAACAGGCAAGTATTTTAAGTTTAAAACATGAAAACCATAATATTTGAAGAATGAACAGAAGCTAGCCACAAAGCTTGAGAAAGACCACTAAGAAGGAAAACAGAAGATACAGTGCCAGCTATTGTGTAAAGTGGCATCTGAATATGCAAATGTACACTAAAAATATCTGGGAAATTATATACGAGCTTCATGCTCCTAGCCACAGTATCATTATTTATATTACTTACCTAGCAAGTACAGGAACCTTTTCTCTAAGTATGCCATTGTATATAGGAATGATGGTACATGCCAGCAGTCAGGAGGCTGAGGCAGGCAGGGGCTTCCCAGTGTAAGGGCAGTATAGATGGCAGAGATTGCACAGTGGGGACGGACCAGATTGCACAGTGAGGACGGACCTCTTCTCCAAAGCCTCAAAGCCAGCTGTCTCCATGTCCTTTACATGGTGACCAGCACTAGCGTGGGAGCTTATGTAATTCATTTTAGCAAACACTCAAAAATAATACTATGCAAAGTCTTTGAGAAATTTTATTTTAGTATAAAAGGCAAAGAGTTCATGAAACTTTTAAAAATATAAATATTGGATATAGGTGTATGCCCAGAGTTCCACACTCAGGAGTCTGAGACAGGAGGACAATGAGTTAGAGCATTTGCTGTAGAACCAAATCCTGTTTTAAAAACCAGAAACCAGCCCATAGGTAGACTTTCAGGGAGAATATAACAGTAATTATCTATTGGGGAATACCTTTAGTGTTTTTGCAGTTACATTTCATTACTTTTAATATATTAAAATATATAAATATTTTTAAATATATTAATATATATTAAATTTATCCATAATTAAAAAAGCAAGTTCATGCAAAATGTAGTTGTCTCTTAACTTACATTTTTCGATTAGCTAAATAACATTAAAGTCCTGTAAATGTTTGTTGAAAACGTTCTCCTAATATGAGACTCCAGAATTGCTGTTCTTTTACCCATCCTAGAAACACAACTTCCCAGAAATACAGAGGAAGAATGTGACGAGGATTTCATATATGATATAAAAATAATTACAGGATAACTTGAGAGTTCAGAACTGTAAAGGTCAGGTGCATGGCCTTTGTCTTTTAAAAATGAAGTAACAAAGGTGAGAGTGCTTAGCGACAATGGAGCACTGCCCACACCTTGGACAAAAACTTTCCTAAAGTCAACACTGGGAAGTCACCAGATGACCTGGGTAGAAATGTTGAGAAAAAGGCTGTACTGACCTAGTGATGCCCTGCATTCATTTATTTCCCGGCTAGAGCCTACAGTAAAAATGTGGAAGGGCAAGACTTGGTTCTGAAGGAACACTCACGTGAACTTGGCAGTGTTCAGCAGGGTGCTGCAGAAAGTCCTTTTGAGCTCCCAGCAGAAAGCCACAGTCTGTGTACTCAGGACTCCCTTTCTTTAAATGATGGTCAAGAAGTCAAGGTAAGCCTGCGTTATATGACTGCATTTTCTTTTAATTGCCTTTTAACTTTATTTCACTTATGTTAGAAATTATTTATTGTAAAGTGCATCATTACAGACCAAATTCAGTGAGATGTTCAGTCTAGTATGTCCAGGAAACCCTCTAGTTCCATTATATTAACAATTTCTTTTTATTTTTTTTTTTTTATTTTTTGGAGACATAGCATATCAGTAACAACTTTCATCTATCTACGTACTTACCTGTTAGGGAATGGGGATTCCATCAAACTTGCTTTAAAGAGCAAATCTTTCCATTGGAGACTCACACACAGTGCACAGTAAGCACCGTTTTTGTTTTTCTGCTTCTAATGGGTTTGTTTCCACACAAATCCAGTCCTACTTTAGAAGAGTATATCCTAGCACTACACAAAGTTCGTGCATCTTTCCCCATTTGCAGGTATTGAAAAATAGCTAGATCAAAAATAGAGGGGAACTATAGAAATTAAAATCCAGGAAGAAAAAAAATCAATGTGTATCTGTAATAACAGTGAGGTAGAAATGAAGTACAGCAAATATAAGAAACCCCTATAGGGGCTGTGCTCAGGTATTCTTACACTGAACAGAGACGAGTGTTCTCTTTCCTAGCAAAGGCAAAATCAAGAACTAATTCTTAAAGTCAGGAAATTCTCAGTATATTCATTTGGACATGAGAGGAAAACAAAAACCTGAACTTATATACTAGAAAAATAATTATATAAAAACTGACATTAGAGATTAATTGACAAATAATTAAATTGGGTGAAACTTAACTGAAAATGTTTGCCCTTTCAGCCTTTGCGGTGGGAGCGGCGAGCTTTTCCACTGAAGGATGAGGATACAGCAGCCTTATTATGCCAAGATGAAAGAAAGGATCTGACTGAGGGGGCAAGCACAGCCTTCCGTGATGAAGCCTTCTGTAGCACTACACCTGAGAATAGCCACCCTCCAAGTGTGCAGTTAGATGGAATGGAAGAATATAAAATCTTTGGTATAGGAGTCACTAGTGTTAAAAGAAATAGGTGACAGGGAACATATTAAGAAAAGTATGTAACTGAAAGGTAAAGAGGAAAAAAGCCCTAAACCCTCTCTTCTGGATCTCTACCTCCTCTGGTCACAGTCCCACAGGAGGGAGTGCCGCATGTACCCATATTTCACCGTTCAGGGGATAGGCCGGAGTCCCTTTTCCTTCCTGACTCACAGAAGTAGCTACTTCTCACCCACACAAATGCTAGTGACTTGTGCTTGCCAATAATACAAATCACAAGCACTAAGACACTAACTGCTGCAATCCATGCCAAGTCACACCTCGGGCATTTGTTGACATAAGAGCCCTCCTTCTTTGTTTCTATTCTCATGGCAGTTCACTAGAATTGCTGCAATAACATATGAAAATATACGAGTGTGTATACAGAATATATACACATATGATACACACATATGTAGTCTTAAAACTGCATGTATGAACTACTCTATGCAATAAGTTGCCATGAATACCTAGCACAGGTGCTCACTGATGACAGACACCTGAAAGCTTTGACTGTGGGGAGCGAGTTGTGTTTTCTTTTATTCTAAACATTGTTTAACCAATATAAGTTATTTATGGAGATTCTTATATCAGATAACGCAACATTCATTTATTTGAAATCATTGTTCTCTCCTGGACTAACCACAGGCTTTCTGCTTACTCCTAACAAAATTAAGAGAAGCAACTTAAGAGTTTAATATATTGATACGTTTAAAAACTATTGTCGTTGGAAATTCACTCTGAGTTTTACTTGCTTTATGTACTTCTTCAAGATAGCAATTTAAAATATAAAACAGCATACAAATCATAATATGGTTGTAAGTCTAGCTAATATACAGCCAGAAGCTTCTAATTTGTTTTTTCCTTACTATAGCTTACATAAATACCTACTCTTACAGGCATCCTAGATCAAGGATTCAAGTTTTCCAAGACCAAGACTTTAATATAGAATACTGAGGAGTGTACATTAAGGAAAATTCTTTTTGAAGCCATACCATTTTTTTTCCTAGATGAAAGTTAAGTACAATTTGTATCAACCACTTTTTGTTATGCAAAGAAAGGTTACTTGATTTGTAGTTCCCATACTACTGAGAATCCTGGCCACGGAGCTTGCACTCTGTGGGATTAGATACATAAGGTGTTGTTGAGGATTGGAAATGCAACTGATCCCTGCAGAAGGGGGAGGGGGGAACCATTTAAATTCAATACTTACAAACTTTTGCTTATAGTTTTACTGTACATTTATTTTTAAAGAAAAAGAACAAAAGCCAGAAAAATACAAGTTGTCCCAGCAAATAAATTCAAATCTTTGTCATGACTGATATTATAACCTTCTACATAGTTTTTTTAATTAAAGTTATTTCTATATGCCTTGTATTGTGTGATTTGATTAAATGAACAAACCTTTGGTAAGCTAAAATAGAAACAAGTATTAATATCTGTCATCTCTTAGCTCCCTTCTTCTTTGTTAGAAATGTTTTATATATCCATCCATCCTTGGGGTCAAAATCTGTACTTCCCAAGTATTCTTGACTTACTCTGATTCTGCTAGAGGATACAGTTACACTGAAAATAAGAAAAGTAAACTTCCTTTTCTCTAACATCTCAGGAGCTCTGTTTGTAGTCAGAGCAGCAGTGCCCACCAGAAACTGCTTCTGCTATACCAGGTTTTCTATGTATCAGGCTACTGTGGAGCCTTACTTTTCTAATAGGAAAAGAATACCTGTTCCAACAATTATAGGACAATTTAGCAGTTAATTTGATTATACAAAAGTGCTTAATCACTCAAAACAGACATGATGCTTGCCATTTTATGTTGAGCATCCTCTATAGTCTAGGTATAGGCCTTCCAAAACCATGTTACCCTTTTAATTCTCAAATGCACAATAGTTATGATTCCATTCAATATATATAAGAGTTTATAGTGAAAACAAGATGGGTGATTTCATTAAAGAGCTAGAATAGGATATTCTGTTCTATTGGTATTCAACCCAGTGGCACTTCCAAGAGAAACTGTATGGTTCTATTTCATACCCCTAGGAATGGTGGATGAGTGAGGCAGCAGGAAGGAATTACAGAGTAGCCTGCTGTGACAAAGGTGACACCTTGATAAGTCTGCGCTTGCATTTCAGAAACCCTAGGCTTCATACATTATTTTTATAGTTTTTAATAAACCAAGTATAAGATAAAAAGAAAAAATAATTCAAATACCAGACCATGACATGCTACCCCACCAAACCTTCTAATTTTCATCTCATTCCATTCATATTCTCAGGCATATAAACAAATCACAAATGACATGAACTAGAGAAAATATGGATGTCATTTGCTTTAGGGATAAACCAGGGAATCAACAGAACATTCTTTGTAAAAATACAGAAAAATGTTTTTCATAGTAGCTAATTTTCCTCTTTAGGCATTAAGACACATTTCTATCTGTAATCTTAACAAATCAAATTTTCACTCTTTACAAAAATCATTCTCCCAGTATAAATGTGAATACTTTTCACCACGTTAATTTCTAAATGGCATCTCTAAAAAGGTAGTTATTTCTAACCTCTTGACCATCCTGCACAATTGACTTGAATCCCTGGAATGCAGCATTGCTTCAATTGCAATGTGATTGGTAGTCAATATTCCTCGTTTCCAGTAAAAAACAGGGTTCATGGGCAGAAACTGGGTTCCTTGTGGCTTCATCGGTCAAGGGAACGTTTCTGAGCCGCTTCTGAGCAAACGTTTCTTAGTAAGTTGATAACAGCTCTGGGGTCATCACTTCTCATAATGGCACTGCCAGACACAATCATGTTAGCTCCTGCCTGCAAGAAGTACACAGCAATGCGTTAGCAGGGAAGAAATGGAAACCTAAGTCCCAGATTAGCATTTCCACCCTTGCTTCTGTCAGCAATTTTCCAGAAGCTGACTGTAGCACTCAAGTCACTGAATTAAGGGAAAGCTTATAAATGAAACCACACTATCATTTGTAAGGAAGTCTACCAAGTCACTGGACTGTTGGGCTAGTTAAGCCCTAAGCTGTACATGGTACCTCTGCAACTTAGGTAAAGCTTGAAACTCTAGGTCCTCATACCATTCATGTCTTTCCTATGCATATCAATGCCCCAGACACTAAGGAAACATTCTGTTTGTTTCTAGAAAGCCGGAAAGGAGACACTGTAAAAAGTAGAAGCTATCCATGAAACACCACAAACATTAGTGCCTTGCCATTTTGTGTCAGAAAGAATGTAAAAATATATCTCAATGCATTCTTAGATTCTAGTATGGCTTAGAGTTCTGGGTGGCATTTTTAAATGTGAAGGCAAAGAAATGGGAGAGGCTAGGTGTTACATATACCCCCAAAACCTCAAATGAGATAACTCCAAATTTAGGGTCTGGGATCTGAGCTGAGAGAAAACCATTCTGTTGTGAAAGTCTCTGTTGGAAGCTGGAAAATTACAAGCTGAGGAAAAATTCTCCAACAAGACCCAGTCACCTGATAGTACAATGTTCCATCAAAAATACTCTCTTCAGAAATTAGAATCTATAGGACTATTGATTAACATTGACTCTTAGTTTGAGCAGGAATAGCCCAACAGAAAAATTTTTTCTAAAACAAACAAACAAACAAACAAACAAACAAAACCTCATTACTGCCAAGCCTTTTTTTTTTTCTTTTTTTGTTAAGGTCTTGCTATGTAGCCTAAGCTGGCCTTGAAATTAAAACTCAAATTTCTCCTGTTCCTCCCTCATTTCTCTACTTTCTTAGTAACTGCCAAGCTTTTTGTTGTTTGTGTCAGGCAGAAGAGCATGGCCATTACAGTAGAATCTGAACAAAAATGAGCCATTTGACTTACGATCAGGAAGGGCTGCCATCTAACAATGAGACCCAGGAGCAGACCTAAGCTAGGGCAGCTCCCTAGACAAAACAGACTAAACTTGATAAATGCGAACTGGGCCTTAATTTTCAACAAAACTAGATCTAGTCACTTCTTACAAAACACAAACAGGCAGCTAAGACTCTTACATATAAAGAATTTATCTTCCTCCAGTTGAAAAGCTATCTTTTAAAAGAGCTTACAGGTTTTGCTAAGGGCAACGTACTCCTTCTGGAGACCAGGATTTACTATTAACAATTTGTGTTAAGAAATCACTTGTTCTTTATTTTCTAATCCTACATTTGAACAAAAAATATTTTCCCAAGACAAAATCAATTTTGAGTATCCTTTGGTGATAGACTGCCCTGCAGACGTCAGCTATGGGAACTGTCCGAGGCACAGCTGAGGAGCAGTCTCACCTCCGCACACTTCTGAACAGTGTCAGGACCTACTCCACCATCGACCTCTATATCCAAAGTTGGGAACTGGGTCCTCAACCAGTGAACCTAGACATACATGAAGAAACAGTGACTCCTACAGTGGACATGCACGGGAAAGCAAGCACACACAGCATCAGAGCTGACACTAGCTAGCAGTGAAATGGCTAAGCCTGTCCACAACCACATCCAAACATTACTGGGCATCACTTCAATAGACTGAGCATATTATGTCTGTAAAAGCAGTTTAGCAAATGACATTCAATTTGTGATAGCTTTACAAAGACTGCAATAAAAACTCTCAAGTGACCCAAGGTCACAAAAATAAGTTTAAAACTTTTGCAATATGGTTAAAATACTAATTTATATTTTAAAACCTATCATGCTATATTACAGTATCTGAAGGCATCCCCTCACTTCCAAAACAGGCCATGTCTCAATATTGCAGTTATGCCTACTGAATACACAGCTATAGCAAAAACCTCACCCCAAAATAGAATATTTCTTTTACCTTGGGCATCATATCTTCCATGAATTTCTGCCCTCCAAACCCAGGTTCTACGGTCATTACCAAGGCCATATCTATTTGATTAGCCCATGGGGCCAAATATTCGACTGTAGTTCCTGGTTTGATGGCAAGGCCAACCTGTAACAAACAATGCTAAATCACATTATTTTCCTATTGTATATATAGTGTATTATAGTGGCTTAGTTTTTTTTTTTTTGAAAGCAACTTACAAAACAAAATATGGAAATTATCCAGAGTATAATAGGTTTTTTATTTTGTTTTTGTAACTTAGATTTATTTCTGCCATCTTATTTTCTGTTATTAAAAATTATTCTTACAATATATTTGTTCATATCCTCAACTCCTTCAAGATCTTCCCTACCCACCCAACTTTATATTTTTACCTTTCTTTCTTAAAAACCAGTTGCCCATGTCCAGACCTCTTTCTTTTTTCCCCACCCATTTTACCAGCTCTGACAGTAACTAGTATAAAATAAGGTTCCTATCATCGACTTACCTTCATCCCATTCTCCCGGATGTCTTTAATCAAAGCCCCTGGGTTCTCAGTTGCCTCAAGATGAAAGGTGTATTGATTGGCACCTGCCACAGCCATTGGTTTTACCCACTGTTCTGGCCTAGAAACCATCATGTGCATATCTAGGAAAAAAAGACGTCTCCTATACATTACTGAGAGAAATATACCCAGCTAACAGGATGATATACTCAGCCTACAGGTTTGTTTATTTTGTCATTATGTATATAAATTTTTCTGGCATTACAAAAATCAGTTATACTT